>NC_064922.1:573596966-573906238 GCF_023897955.1 Schistocerca gregaria
AACTTATCTTTCGGAGAACGATAACTAGGACACTTCCACAGAATTATCTAACAGGAAGACGCACATTTAGCGCTATAGGACACACATTTGAGTGATTAATTTTGTACTTGAACCTTTTATTTTTCAAGATTTTAGAATTACAAAGAAAGTTTTCCGTGATACATTCCAGTCCATACCTGTAATCTGCAACACCTGAGGGTATAATTACATTAATCTTCAGGGGGGTACACGCTTACTTTGTATACCATGTGTATGGCAAGCACAAGGAGCCCTAGCTAATATGGTATTTGCTTCTACAGTTTTACACATCGTTACCATATTTCTCTAACACATAAATTACAGAGCTATCTCATCATTTAACTAAGAGAAACAAACATTTATTATACTACATCAGTGACAGATGTTTACGTATTTAAACCGTTGGGTAACTTCACACATGTGAAATTGTATTTTGTCTGTACTTTGTGAAATTTTCATATTTTTTGGGAACGGGTGTGATACTATGAGAGCTTTGAATGATGTATTTGGTATGGGATCATGATTTTTAAAGTACATTTGAGGCAGATGACACTTTTGATATGAGCAGAGAATTTTTTTTTAGGTTTAGAAATTATTGGAGGAAGCTACGACTATGTTGAGAGTTGACTGTGGTGGTCTGATGTTATTATTACGATGACTATGTGTATTATGCTGTTGCGGTATGTTTATTATCAGTAAGCTGATGCTATATGAGTTATTTGATTATGCTACGTATCTGTTATGACGAAATATTGAAGAAGTGTCGACGAATGAGGTAAGGAAACCAAAAATCGTACTTTAAAAAGTTATGAAATGTATGTAAATGAGTGAATGTATTATAATGCCGACGAAAATTTTTTGGACACTGTTATATCAATAGGATTTTGTATCTACACATTTGTAACGCAGATTCTCAACCTGTGGAATTTTTTTATATGAGACTCCCACTGTAGCGGAAACTGGTGTCGTAAGTATTTTGGTAAGAAAGTTAAGGGACCACCTGCACGTAATGCGTCGTGGGCACCCAGCTGTGCGACAGCCACCTGGAAACAAGCATTAGTGGGTGCCTTTCAGAGGCACAAGAAAAAAAAAGAGGCCACTAAACTCGCTATTGACATTCTTTTGTAGAAAGCATAGTAAAAACGACACGCTCATTACTTTGAAAGATACTTACTTACATTGCATACCTGATAATGAGAAGCGTCCTTCTACGAGAGTTGAGATAATTTGTACTAACTTATGAAATGTCAAATGGCTATTGAATGATATTTTTATGCTTTGCCTTTCATAGTGGCTTATTTCATTTGATATCTGGTTTACAGCTGTGTTGCAACATTGGTTTTATAAAATAAAATTAAATGCATTTGCTAATGTGAACACTTTCTGTCAACAGATCTATTAAATAATCATTTGATGTTCCACGTTCTTCGAAAAAGGAGCACTTGGAAAGGAAAGAACAATAAGAAGGGATTAATAACATTTACTGCATACTTAATTTTCTTTTCAACTACTTGGTAATATCTTTTGTAAAATTAGTTTTGTGGTGCACCACTTTAATTATATGGACATTAAGATGTGAATTTACATTTCCCTTATCTGTGTTGTTGTCTTTAGTGTACTATTTTTTCTGCTTGTAGGTTTGTCATGTTTAGGTATAAGTTATTACACTTATTGCTGCTTGCTTTGCTTACTTGCATTTTTTTGTCATTGCTGTTTGTATTAATTTTTTTGTGCTGCAGCATTGCCTTGTCCCTTAGTTAAGCATCTGAGCTCAGTAGATTTAAGTTAGCTTAAGAGGGGGTAGACTATATAAGAGAATGGGTTGCAATGAATTGGAAGAAATGCATTGAGAAGTTTTACGAAAAAAGTACAGAAAGCAGGTATAGATAACACTTTTTGAAATAATGAAGAACGAAGGGAGATCTCCAAGAAGTAAAGAAAGTTTTGTTTGCAAGATACTGCAGTAGAACAAACCCTGTCTTTTCCCTTTCTGTTATTCCGCTTTGTGTTTGTGTACTCTTGTATATTTATGTTTCTCCTGGCTATGTGTTTAGCTGATGACAGTTCTGTTGTAGAATTTTTCTAATACTATGTTATTTACTTCGTAAAGATGTTTACACATGATTTATTCTGTTTTGTTCTAATGCTCATGTGTGAAGTTGATGTTTCAAAAGTTATTCTGATCTTTTATGTATTTACTTATGTCGTAATTTTTGTAACACTAATATATTTGTTATTTCGGTTCTTTTGTAAAACCTGTATTACTGCAAATGTTATCTGTATTGTTATGTTCTGTAATGATGTATTTTGTACCTTGGTTATTGTATTCTTATGTTATAAAATTGTAATTGACACCAGTTCATCAAATTAAGTAACTTGTAAATTATATTTCACTGAACACGTTTCTGTTGGTAATAGTATATGGGCAATATGTGAGAAGTAGGGACTAATAGTGTTTGCACATGTGTTAATAATTCAGCAAGGGACTGGTTAACAGCACTGCTGGTTCGAAGAACATTTGAAAAAAAAAAATGTGAGTGCACAAGTGGTGGTTCATGGACTTGCTATATTGTCCGCAAGACTCTTTGATGGTGATTGTGCACCTGCACAGTCGCAACAGATGGCTGTTGGCCATTTCTATGAGGACTACAGTGGGCCTGCATCTTTGATGGCCCACCAATACCATTATTTCTACAAGGACTACAGTGGGTCTACACCTTTGTTGACCCACCAATGCCATTATTTCTACAAGGACTGCAGTGGGTCTGCACCTCTGGTGGCCCACCAATACCATAATCTCTACTAGGACTACAGTAGGTCTGCTCTGTAGTGACCTACCTACCAATATTCTTCAAAACTTCGACTGACTCTGCTGTGGGTTTGCTCTGTTGCGGCCCATTACCTGTCTGCATGTCAACAGTCAGCACAGTCTTTCCGTTGGAAGGACAACACTACTTCTTCAAGACTGCATGGAAATCCACTACTTCCGTGTGCATTTTCTTTTACTGCTCAGACTTTGAGAAAAACGTTGCTATTTTACTGTGATGAATGATCAGGACTGTCTTCATGGACTGTGAAAAAATTTTTGCTTTTGACCAACATTGTATCGATAAGTGTGTGCATTTGATTTCTTTGTTATTGTAATTATGGAAAAATATTTCTAATTATTATTGGTCAGTGCCCAAAACAAGTTGTAAAATTTTTGTGGGGAGCATGGGGGCTATGTAAGTAGGCTGTTTAGGTTTTTTTTATTGGTGGCGCCGCGTAGCGCTCTGCATGAAGATCACTGGCTGTGCTGTGTGCAGTCTGTAGCTGCTTTGAATTGTTATCTGCCATTGTAGTGTTGGGCAGTTGCTGTTAGCGGCGCGTATCGTTGCGCAGTTGGAGGTGAGCCGCTAGTAGTGGTGGATGTGGAGAGAGAGATGGCAGAGTTTAGAAAATTGTAACAGTGGTTGTCATGAACTGATATATATATATATATATATATATATATATATATATATATATATTATGACTACATACGTTGTTTGTTCTCTATTAAAATCTTTCATTCGCTAAATATGCCTATCGGTAGTTAGTGCCTTCCGTAGTTTGAATCTTTTATTTAGCTGGCAGTAGTGGCGCTCGCTGCATTGCAGTAGTTCGAGTAACCAAGATTTTTGTGAGTTAAGCGATTTGTGAAACATATAGGTTAATGTTAGTCAGGGTAATTTTTTGTAGGGATTTTTGAAAGTCCGATTGTGTTGCGCTAAAAAAATATTTTGTGTCAGTTCAAGCTGTCTTGTACAATTTTTCTAAGGGGACGTTTCAAATTCTCATATTTATTTAAAGAGACGTGATGAAAGAAAATTTTACAATTTACAATAACAGCATAAATTATTTGCGTTTTGCAAAATTTAAAAAGGGTGATAAGTTTACTTCCATTTACACCAAATCTGATTGATAGCACAACAAACTTTAAAGGAAAAAATACGTCAACTTCTTGAAACGTAACTTGAATCTTAATTGAATCAAAATTTGTACTGATTGAATTAAACCCAAATAATAGTAATAATAATAATTTTACGGCATCGAAAGAGCCGCGAACGTGAAGATAACAAAATTGTTTGCTTCCTTTTTTTAACACGGATTAAAGCTGATAAAAAACTAACATCTGACAAATATAAGATACGTATTTTACTATATGGAAATTCTGTGGTGGATATTCATTTCAAGTGAACGTAGTTGTAGGCAAACTATTCTCGACAGAAAGGATACAATTAGCTTCTTTGGCTACCACACTAAACGGCGAAACACACTAAAGGAAGCCGGCCGATGTGGCGGAGCTGTTGTAGGCGCTTCAGTCCGGAACCACGTGCGGTTGCTACGGTCGCAGGTTCGAATCCAGCCTCGGGCATGGATGTGTGTGATGTCCTTAGGTTTAAGTAGTTCTAAGTCGAGTGGGACTGATGACCTCAGATGTTAAGTCCCATAGTACTTAGAGCTACACTAAAGAAAATAGCAGAATGACACTTATAAACAATAGCGAGAACCGTTCTTGACACCAAAACGCACCAACTAAGATAATAAAAAGGCAGTCAAATTCCCCGTGATATAGCAATTGAGAACAATTACTAGGAGCTTTAGCTGAATAATTGCAGTTCGTAGAACCCTTAAAGCCTAAGAACAATTAATCGGACAACAGATGATGCCCAGAAAACGTAACTGAGCGTACATAAGCGTAACTTGTATTTGTTGTAGATTAACCAAAAATACCAATAGCTGACTGATAAGGCACGTGTACATTATCAGAGCACGACTAGGAGCCAACTAGCTATAAGAGCACAAAGTGTTCGTCGGTTTCAGACGTGAATCCTTACCAGTAACAATGACCGGTGTTCAGTCGCTCTGCTGCAGTTGTAGTCCTGACGTTTAACGTGGTGCAGCAACGAATCAACTCCGAAACTATCAGGGACCTTTCTAGCACAAAACAACATTTCTCCTCAAGACTGCACATTCATATAGTGCGCCACTACGAATGGTCACTGGTTGTGCATGCCTTCCTGTGTTTAGCCAGCCATACTGACTATCAGGGTCTCCTCCTGGCGGAAGACACATTTCTCCCGTGGGCTCGGATGCACTGACCTGCTTCTGTCAGAAACCAAGCTCGCAATGAAGTTTACTCGAACATATTTGGTACAACGAGACCGATTACCTAGATACAACGTGATCGATTCGTGCCGGCCACTGTTCCGTACCTGCGGTTTTCTTTTGAAATTTTGTCTTTGCCCTTTCTAGAGATGTTCGTTCCTCCTAAACGGAACTGTCTACTGAGCTACTCATATCGCAACACCTGTAGCCTCGAAGAACTTCAACCATGTCTCATCATTCCTTAGTACTTCCATATCCCAATTCCTTGCGCACTCGTTCTTATTCAATAGTCTCTTAAACTTCAGCCTATCTTTCATCATTACTACATTTTGATCTGTGTCTGTATCTATTTCTGGGTACACCCTGGAATCCAACGTCTGATTTCGGAATATCTGCCTGACCAAGGCGTAATTTAACTCAAAACTTTCCGTATCTCTCGGTCTTTTCGCAGTATACCTCCTCCTCTTAGTATTTTTTTATTTATTGGGAAACTCAGTAATTTTCCTCTCCCATTTTTATCACCAAGCCCATATTTCCGCATAACCCTTTCTTCTGCTGCCTCCCCTAGAACCATATTCCAGTCACCAATGACTATTAGACTTCATCTCTTTTGACGTTACGAATTAACCGTTCAGTATCCGCATGTAATCTATTAACATTCGGTCTGCGACGTCTGCATGCACACCTGAGGTATTACTGTCAACGTTGCTTTGCTGTCGATTCTGATTAGGAGAACCCTATCACTGAACTGTTTGTTCACAGCAAATCAACCCCTGTTCCGCATTCTTGCTCATATTGAATCGTACTCCTGCTATAACTTTTTCTGCTGCTTCTGTTGTTACCCTATTTTCGTTTGACCAGAAACGCATGCCTTCTTTCCATTTCACTTCGCTAACCCCCACTATATCTAGATTGAGCCTTAAAATTTCCTTTTCCAGGTTTTCTGACACTCCACGCTCCGACTCGTAGAACGTTATCCTTTATCTGGTTATTCAGTCTTTTTCTCATGGTCAGTTTCCACTTGGCAGTCTCCTCTCGGAGATCCCAATTGGGAACTAGTCTGGAATGTTCTGCCGATGGAGAGATCATCATTACGCTTAATCAGTTACATGCCCATTGTTCTCTGGATACTCAACACGTGTCTTAAATGCACCTTTCATCTAGCCTATTCCTCCACCTGTAGGGGCAGTTTCCCACCCCAGAGGGCAAGAGAGTAGCCTTGAACCTCTGTCCCCTCCTCCTCCCTGTTTCACAAGGCCGTTGGCTGTATGAGGGTGACTTCTTACACCGGCAGTCTTCGGCCGCTATTACTAATGCTTTTTATTCAACATTAAAGCGGTGGTGAAGTTCGAATCCGCAGCCGAGGAAGTGTTGTTAATTAGTTATCTAGAAATTGGAGAGAGCATTTTAATGACCTATTTAAGCATATGTAATGTATACATCTCACTTTTACTTTCACATATGCATGGTATAAGGTGCAGAGTATAAATTTGTCCGCGGAATATGCGAGGAAGGACTTTGGTCATACATTTGTTTCACAAGATGTAACTTCCAACACACTGTCACAGAGTAATGCTAGTATTAGGAAACATTTTAATTATCCCCTGTTTATGTAATCAGTTCTACAGTCATAGGAGAAAGTTAAGAGTAATGATCTTTAAAAAATAACACAGTTTCGTAACCAAAATACAGTCGAACCCTTCTGGTTTTTCCGTTTGGAAGAATTTTGTAACTCCTGTTGTGAGCAACTGACCTAGGTGGTCGTTCACAGACGTCGTGCATCTTCCTTTTGTTACACCCTTATGTTACCAAATGTCTCCAATTGCAGCGCTTATCACAACTGGAATGATCTAAGATCAACCCAGCAACTCCTGAGGAAGTCTGCTAACTACACTCAACGGTGCGCTGTAACGATGTAATACGTCAGGCTGTTATTTAATCTATAATTAGGAAGAATTAGCTAAGTAAACCTTTATTTTTTCTTCAAGTGAAGTTGGTGCTTCTTGGTATATTACACACTACTCTTTCCACCTTTGCAGAAATGAGTCATATTTTGGCTGCATTCATCGTTTGACCTGCTGAAAGCAGTTTCATAACTAGTGCCAGAAACCCTGTAAAATTAACATACGGATGAATGTCCACAAAGAGTCAAAACATGGAGTTGATGGATCCGCTAACTGTTCCTGTTGAAGACAAAGCTGAAGGCGGAAACTTGCTGCCATTAGTAGAACCATACGAAATGTGCTCAAATGAACCTTGATGTCAAAGAGAAATAGGAACACTAGTGAAGTAGTTTCGGGCTGCATACTGCTCTTCATTAATATTGCGATACAAAATTTCTAACATGTTCCTGTGATAAAAGTAGATTTTCGCCTCCTAGATTTTAAATGAACTCTAAGAATTCTGCATCTTTTTTCAGTTTTCTCTTCATTCGTAGTTTCATCGCTCTGAATGTGCTCCTTGACGTTTCAGTTTCGGCCATATATGACAAATGAAGAAGATTTTCACCTAAAAGAAAGTGACGTTTTGGTTTCATAACGTAATGGATTCACTGAAACGTCAAAAACTATTTTCTCTCTTGGTGATGTTTTATATTCTTGTTACGCCTTGGATTTTTATTGGTGTTCTGATGGTTGGAATAGCAGATGGCACCACTGTAATCTGAAGAAATACCTTCGTGTTTTAATAGTACTCTCAACGAAGCACATAGACATTACTGAAACATTCCTGAAAGTGAAACAGTCGTTTGATTTTACCATATGTATTTATTTCTCGTACCTGAGTGAAAAACTACCGGAGTTCTACTTGTTGACTAGATGCTGCGTACCAAATAACTTTTGGTAGTGCGAATAGCACAGAACGAAAATCTCTTTATGAATCGGCAGAGTTTGAAACGACCAGGCCTTTCCTTTCTCGAATCGCTGGCGCAGGAAATACAGGGACGGTGACAGAAGGAGGGCACGAGGGCACTGAGACAAAGCGACCGGAACAGCAGCAGGGCGGTTCTGGC
Source organism: Schistocerca gregaria (assembly GCF_023897955.1). Lineage (NCBI taxonomy): Eukaryota > Metazoa > Arthropoda > Insecta > Orthoptera > Acrididae > Schistocerca > Schistocerca gregaria. The sequence continues at coordinate 573,605,125 of NC_064922.1, forward strand.
GAGGATAAGTGGTGTCGTTGTGCGAGGAGTCGCTAACTGCCCCTTCTTCAAAGTGCCAGCCTCCTTTGTCACGGCGGACGAGAGGCGACAAAGAGCACAGCGGGGTGAGCGCCCGGGACTCACTTCTCTCGAGAAACTGCTATCCACGCTATTCACCAACGACACAGTGGAGTGATGTGGAACACATCGCCTACCGGTTCCCCGTCCCCATTTCTCGCCTGAAGCTGTCGGATGATTCCGTTCTCTCACCTTTCCTACTAGCTAAGTCCCGAGAAACGTAGTAGAGTAGTAAAAAAAATATTGCCATCTCTTCATTTCTGCTTTACATTTCCAACCATCAGCTGCGTTTCTTTATACCACATTAAATTTATTGTTTTTATTTTCAGCAGTGAAGTGGATTTTAGTTGTACACGTGGCGTTTTGTAACCTTCTTAAGGAAACGGCACACTTACAGTTAGAGGAGAAAGGTCGTGATGCCAGTAGTACGGCGTACACAAGGTGTATGGGGGCTGTAGATTAGCAGGGCTGTCGTTTGTTGTCAGGTGATTCGTCTGAAAAGGATTCCGGCAGATTATAGCCACACGACGGGAATTACAGACTTTAAATGGGGAAAGGTGGAAGCAAGGGAAATTGCATTTCGGAAATCGTTAGGAATGCAGTGTGCTGTGATCCACAGTGTCAAGAATTTGACAAGAATACAAAATTGCACTTAACTACCGAGAGCAGTGGCGTTTGCGATGATTTGTCAGTGCTAACCGGCAAGCAACACTGCTCGAAACTGCCACAGAAATCAATGTGACACGTACGACGAACATATCCTTTAGGACATTGCGGCGAAATTTGGCGTTAGCGAGCTATGACAGCAGACGAACAACACTAGTGCTTGTTAACAGCACGTCATCACGAGCAGCGCGTCTCCTAGGCTCGTGATGATATCGGTTGGTCCCTAGACGAACATGGCCTGGTCAGATGTCCTGATTTCAGTCGGCAAGAGTTGATGGTAAGATTCGAGTGTGGCTCAGATCCCACGAGGCCATGGTCCTATGCTGTCAACAACGCACTGTGCAATCTGGTAGGTGGCTCATTGATGCTGTGAGCTGTGTTTACAAGGAATGTAATGGATCCCCCAATTCAACTAAATCTATCATTGACTGGAAATGTTAATGTTAGGCTTCTTGGAGGCCACTGTGCAGCCATTCAAGGACCTCATGTTCCCATGCAGCGTTGAATTTTTATGAATAACAATGCGGCATGCCACAGACCACAGTTGTACGCAATTTGCTTGAAGAATATTCTCCACAATTCGAACAAATGATTTTGCCACAAAGATGGTCCGACATGAATCCTATTGAAGATTTATAGGACCTCATCGACAGTTCACCCACAAATTCCTGCATCGGCAACACTTTCGCATCTATGGACGGGTCTAGAGTGAGCACTGCTCAATATTTCTGCAGGGGACTTCCAACGACTTGTGGAGTCCATGCCACGACGAATTGCTGCACTAGGTCGGGTAAAAGGAGACCAGACACGATATTAGGAGGTATCATCGCCTGAGTATTCACGTATTTCCAGAACAGTACGGTTATCATAGTCTTTCCGTTGGAGCTGAGTCTAAAGCTGCTATAAGCAGTTCTTTTGCAACTACATTTTCAAAAGAGAGATGTCCTCCAGAATACCAGCAGATAAATTGTGTGTAGGAGGGATGTAGGTCTTAAATTGATTTTTTTCTCATTTATTCCTTTTAGTAGTATTTCTAATGCTGGTAAAAATTCGAAAATTCAGCAAAAGAGGCGATGCTTTATTAAAAACAATGCTTTCCAAACACATGACGCGATAAAGAGCTATCGTAAATGAGTATGATATGCGAAATAACGACATATAGAAACACGAAACATAAAGAATCGCGATCACAATAACGTTTTTGGAATCGATAACAATACCTTCCTTACGATATTCTCGATGTCAGTTAAGACACACGTAGACAGTTTTATTACGGAATCACAGCCAATAATATTTGAAGAATAGTCATCACTGAAACTAATCGCACTAAAATTGCCTTGTATTGCAGTCAAATTTCCGATATACTTGTATGTAGAATTTAGAGTTTTGGATTTACTCTAGTAATCCTTTAACAGCCACGTATGTAAAATACACGTTCTTGATCCCTTTTTAAGATACGTTCGTTATACTCCAAATATACAGATGCTGAAATCCGTATATCTGTAGATGAAGAGTGCAATTATTACGAAAGTGATTTTATGCACATTCATACTTCAGTGTATTGATCGTGTACTATGGTTGATATACTAACGCTAACAAATACTGAAGTCAGATAGTAAAACTTGACACACTTACTAATTCTGTTTTCTGGTTTTCATAGAGCAGCAATGTCCATTCTTCTTTAACATGAGTTCATTAGCGGAACTGTTACTTTTACTTTTCTCTTAGGAGAAAAAAACATCATCGGTCCAAGACAACAAGATATCATGTGGATGCTTAGCATCGATTTCTGATCCGTCTGTTAGTGAATGTAAACATCGTGTCTCTACAGAAATTCGGATGGTGGCAGTTTACAGTTCGGTCCTTGAAAAATGTGTCATAACCTATTCACGAAAATGATAGTGTTCACAAGAGGAGTAGTTTTCCATATCTGCTCTTATACGTACCTGAAGAAAACGTGGGATTCGTCTTAAATCTGCAGTTTGCAAAGAATGACTTTGTTTGTCATTGTTACTATTTTATTTCTTTCTGCCAAAAAGATAGTACATTGCCCAAAGGTTTGTTGTTGACTATTAAAAAGCTATGTGCCTACTTTCTGATATTTATAGGAGAAAAACACACTCTCTTAGCATCACCCTGTTAATCGTCGTAAATGAAATTTAAATAACGATCAGTCCAGTCACTGTATTTTTCGACTAAATAGTTTACAGCAAACAGAACGCAGCATGTCATTCCCTACGGCGACAAGTCTTCAGACGTAGAAATAACTTCCAGCGTTCCCGAAAGGGCTTTTAGATGTCCACTACCTTTCGCCAGATGTACAAATGGTATAGCAAACAACATGAGAAGTTCCGTGGCACTTTTCGCAAACGATGCTGTTGTGTAACCACACCGTCAGATAATTTTAGCGACGTTCAGGAAGACCTGTCAAGAACTGACGCGTGGCGAAGGGAGAGGTTATTGACCATCAACGTAAACAAAAGTAACGTAATGCGCATCGTTAGAGTAGAAAAAAGGTTTACGGGAGAATATGGGCTTGGTCCTAGGGATGAGACAAGAGAAAGACTGAGATCTGCAATAAATTTCAGCTTTTCAAGAAGATACGGGAAGATTTCGGTTAGATTACGTCATGGTCTTGCAGAGATACCGAAATCAGATACTGGGTTGTAAGGCGTACACAGGAGCGGATATAAACTCAGCTCACAATTTAGTAGTGACGAGTTTAAGAGACAAATCAGGAGGAATCAATACGCAAGGAAGTGGGATACCGAAGTACTAAGGAATGAGAAGACACCCTTGAAGTTCTTTAAGACTACAGATACAGCAGTAAGGAAAAGCTCAGTAGCCAGTACAGTTGAAAATGAATGAACATCTCCAAACAGAACAATCACAGAAGTTGGAAAAAAAACAGAGGCACAAAGAAGGTAATTCGGAAGAAACCGTGCGTAGCCCCAGAAGAAATACTTCAGTTGGTCGATGTAAGAAGGTAGTACAAAAATATTCAGGGAAATTCAGAAATACAGAAAGACAGGTCGCTGAAAGATGAAATAAGTAGGAGGGGCTAAGCTAAGATGAAATGACTGCATGAAAAATATGAAGAAATCGAAAAACAAATGATTGTCGGAATCACAGACTCAGTATATAGACAAGTCAAAATGACCTTCGGTGAAATTAAAAGCAAGGGTGGTAACATTAAGAGGGCAATGGGAGTCCCATGGGACTTTCACCGTTAAATGCAGAGGAGAGAGTGGGTTGCTGGAAATGGAACTGTGAGTGATTCTGTAAGGGAAGGACTTGTCTGATGGGGTGATAGAAGAACGAATAGGAGTTGTTTAGAAGATATAGGAGGTCCAGTATTAGAATCAATATCATAAACGAAGGATAGAAGATTGAATTTACGTCCCATCGATATCAAAGTCATTAGAAAGTATCACTCGTTCCTACCGTGTCTAGGATGGGGTAGGAAATCAGGCGTGCCTTTTCAAAGAACCCGTCCCAGCATTTTCCTGGAGCAGTTTAGGCACATCATGAATAACCAAAATCTGGATGGTCAGACGCGGTTTTGAACCGTCGCTCCGTGTATGCGAGAATACTAAATGAAGGAGCTTTTGAAGACTTAAGATCGAATAAGTAAGAGGAGGTAGACCACATTCCCTCAGAATTACAAAAATCATTGTAGGAAGTGGCAACAAATGACTATTGACATTGGTGTGTAGAATGGCGATATATCATCATTCTTTCGCAAAAAAACATCATCCGCACAATTCCGAAAACTGCAAAGGATGACAAGTGCGAGAATTATCGTGCAGTCAGCTTAACAGCTCAAGCATCCGAGTTGCAGACAAGAATAATATACAAAAGAATGGAAAAGAAAGTGTCTGACGACGTTAAGTTGGGCTTTACAAATGGTAAAGACACTAGAGAGGTTGTTATGACGTTGCAGTTGATAATGGAAACAAGTGTAAGCAAAATAAAGACACGTTCACAGGATTTGCCGACCTGGAAAACGCGTTCGCTAATTTAAAACAATGCAATATGTTCGAAATTCTTAGAAAAATAGTTGTAAGACATAGGGAAAGGTAGGTAATATACAATACGTGCAAGAGCTCACAGGGAACAATAAGAGTGGAAGACCAAGAACGAAATACTCGTATTAAAAAGGGGTAAGGCAGGGATGTAGCATTCCGCCCCTACTGTTCAACTACTCATTCGCCCCTACAGCTCAATCTGGACATCGAAGAAGCAATAACGGAAATAAAAGTAAAGTTCAATAGTGGAATTAATATCCAAAGTGAAAGGCCATCAGTGATAAGATTCGCTGATGACAGGGCAATCCTCAGTAAATGTGAACACAGGGCCTGTTGAAGGACTTAACCGTCTAATGAGTATAGAACAAGGATTGCAGACGAAAGGAACGAGAAGCTAAATAAGAACAGCGTGAAACGTACGATTGGTGATCACGAAGAAATTCTGCTATTTAGGCAGCAAAATAACCCATGATGGACGAAGAAGGAGGACATCTGTAGCAGACTAGCAGTAACAGATAGGACATTCCTGGCCAAGAGATGTCTACTAGTATCAGACATAGGCTTTAATTTGAGGAAAAAATTTCTGAGAATGTAAGTCTGGATCAGAGCATTGCATGGTAGTGAAACATTGATTGCGGGAAAAAAGGAAAATCATAGAATCGAAGAATTTCGGAAAAGGTGCTACAAAAGAATGTCGAAAAATAGGTCGTTTGATATTGTAAGGAATGAGAAGGTTGTCGAGGGAATGGGCTATAAAATGAATTTACTGAAATTGGTTACGAGAAGAAGGTACAAGATGATACGATACGTGTTATCAAATAAGAGATTAACTTCCGTTGCACACTAGAGGGAGCTGCAGAAGGTAAAAGAGAAAGATAGAGAATGGAATACATCCAGCAAATGAAAGTGCTACTCTGCGATGGAGAGGCTGACAAAGCAGAGAAATTTGTGACGGGTTGCATCAGTGACAAGAGGCTGCGTCTGGCCAGTCAGAAGAATGGTGACCCCAAAAAGAAAAGAGCGAGGATGATTGATAGTGTAAAGTGCGGAGGCGCTAATGAAACATGATGTATTAAACAATCATTTACTAGCGAGAATTTAGCAAGCACCCCGTGTTCTTCCCGGTGCTTCCTAGCAACGAGCGCGCTGCTGGAAAGCGCGAGGTGGCACTCCTGTAACGGGCGTGGCTGTGGGACATCTGTCGGAGCCTCGCATACCCATGTAGTTGGTTGCTGTAACGGCTGAGGTGGCGCAGTGGCCAGCACACTGGACTCGCATTTGGGAGGTCGGCGATTCAAACCCGTCCCCGATCATCCAGATTTACGATTCCCGCGATTTTTTCTAAATCGCCCCAGCCAAATGTCAGGTTGGTTCCTTTGAAAGGACGCGGCCGCTTTCCTTCGCCATCCTTGACATGATCCGAACTTTTGCTCCGTGTCAAATGACCTCGACATCAACGGGACGTTAAGCCTAATCTTCCTTCCTTCTTCGGTTCCCCTGATGATATGAAGACGGTAAACTTAAAGCAACATCAAGGAAAGCAAGAGTGGCAATTCAGTACACAGCCTGTTAGGAAGTATTTTTACTGCCCCAGTAGCGGCTACATTGGCGCCCAGTGATCAAATTTCCCTTCCTCTGTCACCGTTGTGACAAGTAGAAGACTCGTTGATCCGAAGTCCCCTCCACGTCTGGACAGCTGCGATCTTGAAAATCGGCAGCATCTTGTAGACACTCGTTGAAGAGCGTCCTGCTACTAACAGAGTTGCTCCTCCATTCATATCCGAGATGTAACTGGGACGGCCGCTCTCTGAAAATGATCTTGAGGAGGGCAAATGTGTTATAGAAGGCGATGACGTGATCAGCCCTACACTGGAGACAGAGTTTGCTCTCTTTTTCTCAGTCTGTCAGCGTTCTCGGGTGTTCTGCTGTTTAGACTTTCAGATTGTTCATTTATGCGAAGTTTTCATTTGGAAATGCATTTTTGTGACATCTGTAGGTGAAGTTGCTATACTTGTCCTCGTTACAGTAGAGCGTTCTGTCTGCTCCACACTGTTACCAAGGTGCCAAATCAGTTTATTTTGGATTTGCTCTAAAATATTCTCATGAAAATAACTACCAGCTTGTTTAAACCTAGGGCCTCCCGTGTTGATATTCGGTTACGACACCGTAGCGTCGTAGGAAGATGCACCGGTTTACCGATGTCTCTGTCAGTTTGTAAGAATTTTTTTTTCTGGCTATGCTACTATACAGGTGATCCATTGATAGTGACCGGGCCAAATATCTCACGAAATAAGTAACAAACGAAACAACTACAAAGAACGAAACTCGTCTAGCTTGAAGGGGGAAACCAGATGGCGCTATGGTTGGCCCGCTAGATGGCGCTGCCATAGCTCAAACGGATATCAACTGCGTTTTTTAAAAATAGGAACCCCCATTTTTTATTACATATTCATGTAGTACGTAAAGAAATATGAATGTTTGAGTTGAACCACTTTTTTCGCTTTGTGACAGATGGCGCTGTAATACTCACAAACGTGTATGTACGTGGTATGGCGTAACATTCCGCCAGTGCGGACGGTATTTGTTTCGTAAGACATTACCAGAGTGGAAATGGACCAATTACCAATTGCGGAAAAGGTCGCTATCATGTTGACGTATGGAACTTGTGATCAAAATGCCTAAACGGGCGTATGCTATGTATGCTGCTCGGTATCTTGGACGACATCATCCCAGTGTCCGGACCGTTTGCCGGATAGTTATGTTATTTAAGGAAAAAGGAATTGTTCAGCCACATGCGAAGCGTCAACCACGACCTGCTACAAATGATGATGCACAAGTAGGTGTTTTAGCTCCTGTCGCAGCTAATCGGCACATCAGTAGCAGACAAATTGCGTGAGAATCGGGAATCTCAAAAACGTCGGTGTTGAGAATGCTATATCAACATCGATTGCACCCCTATCATATTTCTGTGCACAAGGAATTGCATGGCGACGACATTGAAGGTCGTGTACAGTTCTGCCACTGGGTACAAGAGAAATTACGGGACGATAACAGATTTTTTGCACGCGTTCTGTTTAGCGACGAAGCGCCATTCACCAACAGCGGTAGCGGAAACCGACATAATAAGCACTATTGGGCACCGGAAAATCCACAATGGCTGCGATAAGTGGAACTTCAGCGATCTTGGCGGTTTAATGTATGGTGCGGCATTATGGGATGAAGGATAATTGGCCCCCATTTTATCGATGGCAATCTAAATGGTGCAATGTATGCTGATTTCCTACGTAATGTTCTACCGATGTTACTACAAGGTGTTTCACTGCATGACAGAATGGCGATGTACTTCCAACATGATGGATGTCCGGCACATAGCTCGCGTGCGGTTGAAGCGGTATTGAACAGCATATTTCATGACAGGTGGATTGGTTGTCGAAGCACCATACCATGGCCCGCACGTTCCCCGGATCTGACGTCCCTTGATTTCCTTCTGTGAGAAAAGTTGAAGGATATTTGCTATCGAGATCCACCGACAACGCCTGACAACATGCGTCAAGGCATTGTCATCGCATGTGTGAACATTACGGAAGGCGAACTACTCGCTGTTGAGAGGAATGTCGTTTCACGTATCACCAAATGCATTGAGGTTGACGTACATCATTTTGAGCATTTATTGCGTAAATGTGCTATTTACAGGTAATCACGCTATAACAGCATGCGTTCTCAGAAATGATAAGTTCACAAAGGCACATATATCACATTGGCCCGAAATAAAATGTTCAAACGTACCTACGTTCTGTATTTTAATTTAGAAAACCTACCTGTTATCAACTGTTCGCATATCTCTGTATGTACTACACGAATATGTAATAAAAAATGGGGGTTCCTGTTTTTAAGAAATGCAGTTAATATCCGTTCTACCTATGGCAGCGCCATCTAGCGTGCCGTCCATAGCGCCATCTGGTAACCTCCTTCAAGCTACACAAGTTTCGTTCTTTGTAGTTTTTTTTCGTTTGACGCTTATTTCGTGAGATATTTGGCCCATTCACGATCAATGGACCACCCTGTATAGCCGAACACATTGGAAGACCCCTTTCTGAATACACGACTTCGGAAAAAATCACTGGATTCACTGGAGGGTTTTGAAGTGGAGCCAACGCCTAAAACCAGTGGCATAAAAGGCAGGTGCCAAACTGAGATTCATTGGAACAACCCTCAGAAAACGTAGCCCGTCAACGAAGGTGACAGTTTAGAAGACCATCGTTCGACCTTTACTTTAGGTGCGCTCTTCACTGTAGGAATGTACCAGACATGACTGATAGAGAAAATAGAAAAGATTGAAATTAGAGCAGGGCGTTTCGTTATGCGTTCATTTAGTCAGCACGAGAAGGTCACGTAGATGACAGTGACAGGCGTTGCAAGAGAGGTTGCTGCATCGTGGTGTGGTTTGCTATTAAAGACTGGAGAACATACATTCATATAACAGTCAACAAATGTATTGCTTCCTTCGACGCTTGTCTTGCGGAAGGGCTATGAAGATAACATCACAGAGACGCGACCATACACATACCGTCAGGTTGTTTATGGAGTAAAGGTGCAAAAATAGAAGTAGTATAGACATAGGTTGGACTTTAAAATAAAAAAGTTGTAATTTCTCTCCAGTGCCAACTTCTTCAACTCAGAGTCGCACTTGCAACCTACGTGCACAATTATTTGGTAGGCGTGTACCAATCTCTGTCTTCTTCTATAGTTTTTGCCCTCTACAGCTCCGTATAGTACTGTAAGGTGTCAGGCAAATCCTACACCTTCCATGAAAACCCTGACATGAAAAGCAAATCAAGTAGTATGTCCCATAGCTCCCAATAAATCGTGACATTAAATTAACCAAAGTAATACGAGTAACGAGTGAGCAAATGGAATACCACAGACTAACACAAGAATGCCTAAATGCATGTCGTACCTTCCCACTGTGAGACAGACGCAGTTCCGAGGGGAGAAACGAGAACAGAAGCCGAGAGCAGAACCGTGTTAAGCTGAAGGCCCTACGATAAGGGACGGACACCCACGTCGCCAGCTAACCACTATGTCCACCCCACCAGCTCATGATGAAAGGCTCTAGCCTTCCAGAAAAACAGTATAGATCTTACAACAACACAGAAAGGGCCACATCACACGCAAGTTTTAGCGTGAGACTTTTTCGCGTCTCTGTTACGTCAAGGACCACCCCCCTCCCCCCCCCCCCAGCCCATGTTAAAAGATAGAGCCCTCCAGAAGAACAGTATAGATCTTATGATAACGCTAAAAGGACCACATCAGCTGCAAGTTTTAGCGTGAGACTTTTTCGCGTCTCTGTTACGTTGCATACTTTAAAAACACTGCCCCACAACGAAAAGTATAACGTTTCTCATTGGAAAGACAGAATTTTTTAGGTGGAGCTTAAGGTTAACATTGAGACCCTGATTGGTCAGATGAAAACACAGCCAGATAGCCGTTTTTAAACCAACTTCGGTAAATGGTAGTAAGGAGAAGTTAGGAGAAGAATTGCTTCGGAGACGGCGAGGTGAGCGGAGCTGTGCTGCGCGCCGACCCTGACGAACACTAACAAGGTAATGAACGCACGCGATGCCGCGTAACAGCGTATAAAGCTTCACTCCGAACTGCAGAAGTCTCACCTATTACGCCCCCTTTTTGCGTAATTCTAGTGTCGATCGTAAATTAAAGCTCATGGTGTTCACATTTGCCACTTCAAGTAAAAATCTGAAACGCAACGATTTTTCTGTTAAATAGTTATTGAGAAGCCACATCAGCCACTGTAATTTACGACAAGTTAGATTAGTAACTAAAGATAATTGAGCGTCACTTTAGACCATTGTGATAGTTTTTCTCTTTTGTGAAACCTTCCACTAAATTTAGTTGGTATTAAGATTCTTTTACAGGGAGTGCAGTGGAGGTGACTCTGAAATCATAAAGTATTTAGTTATATCATCGCTAGTCTCACTGAACTCTTGTGAATTCTACATGTCATGTGTGGTCTGGCGTCTCCTTGCCAGCAACAGGTCCCAGATTCAAACTAGTCAATTCCCCAAAAAACACGCTTAGAACGTCGTTGCGCGAAAGTGGTAGGGAGACACGACATAGAACAAACACACACCACCATGAATGTTAAGGTGCTATGGAAGTCATTCGCTCATGCCTTAACGTATGTCCTACCATCCTGTTCCTTCTTCTTGTCAGTGCCTTCCACATATTCCTTTCCTGTCCGATTCTGCGCGGAGCCTCCTCATTTCTTATTTTATCGGTCCTACTAATTTTCAACATTCGCCTGTAACACCACATCGCAAATGAATCGATTCTCTTCTGTTGCGGTCTTCCCACAGTTCATGTTTCACTACCGTACAATACTGTGCTCCATACCAACATTCTCGGAACATTCTTTCTCAAATGGAGGCCTATATTTGATGCTAGTAGAATTCCCTTTGTCATGAAAGCCCTTTCTGCCAGTGCTTGCTGCTTTTGATGTCCTCCTTGCCCTGTCCGTCATTGTTTATTTTGGTGCCTAGGTAGATGAATATTTTCATCTACTTCGTGACCATCAATCCTGATGTTAAGATTCTCGCTGTTCTCATTTCTGCCACATCTCATTGCTTTCGTCTGTATTCGATTTACTCTCAATCAGCATTCATTAGATTGATCGTTGCATTCAGCATATCATGTAATTCTTCTTCCCCCTCTTTCAGGATATCAATGTCATTAGCGAATCGTATCAATGATATCGTTTGACCTTGAATTTCAATTCAACTGCTGAACCTTTCTTTTATTTCCGCCATTGTTTCTTCGAAGTACAGATTGAAAAGTAGGGGAAAAGGCTACATCCCTACCTTACACCCTTTTTAATGCGAGCACATCCTTATTCGTGGTCCGTTCTTATCATTCTGTCTTGGCTCTTGTACATATTGTATATTACTTGCCACTTCCTAAAGATTACCAGTATTTTTCTCAGAATTTCGAACATCTTGCACCATTTGACATAGTTGAGTGCTTTTTCCACATTGGCAAACACTATGAACGTGTCTTTATTGTTCTTTAGACTTGATTCCATTATCAGTCGAAACGTCAGAAGTGCCTCTCCTAAAGCCTAACAGACCTTCATCTAACACATACACAGTTTTCTTTTTCATTCTTCTTATGTTATTCTTGCCAGCAACTTGGGTGCATGAGCCGTTAAGCTGACTGTGTGACGGTTCTCGCACTTGTCAGTTTTTGCCGGGTTCGTAACTGTGTGGATGATATTTTTTCGAGAGTCAGATGATATGTCGCCATGCACATACAAGACACATACACTCTACACACCAACGTAAATAGTAATTTCGTCGCCAATTCCTCCAATGATTTTAATATTTCTGATGGAATTTTATCCATGCCTTCTTCCTTACTTGACTTTAGGTCCTCTAAAGCTCTCCTAAATTCTGATTCTAATACTTAAGCCCGTGTCTCTTCTAAATCGAATCCTGTTTCTTCTTCTACCAGGCAAATCTTCAACCTCATAGAGGCCTTCAGTGTACTCTCCCCACCTCCCATTTCTTTATCGATTTCTTCACATTTTTCATGTGGTCATTTAGGCTTAGGTTCCCTGCACTTTCTATGTATTTCATTCCTCAGTGATTTCTATATCTGTATTCCTGAATTTATCTGAACATTTTTGTACTTAATTCTTTCATCGATAAACTGAAGTATTTCTTGTGTTACCTATAGTTTCTTCCCAGTTACATTCTTTGTACCTGTGTTTTTCTTTCCCACTTATGTGATTGCCTTTCTTAGAGATCTCCATTTCCTTTCATCTGTACCGCCTACTGAGCTATTTGTTATTGCTGTATCTATAGCCTTAGGGAACAGCAATCGTGTCTCGTCATTCCTTTGTACTTCCGTATCCTGCTTCTTTACGTATTGATTCTTCCTGAGAAATCTCTTGAACTTCAGCCTACTCTTCACCACTACCACATTGTGATCTGAGTCTATAGATGTTCCTAGGTACACCTAACAATCCATTATCTGATTTCGGAAACTCTGCCTGAGCACGATGTAATCTAACTGAAATCTTCCCGTATTGGCTGGTCTTTTTCAAGTACATTGTCTTCTCTTGTGATCATTGAACTAGCTGCCATATATTACAGAGCTCAGTTAGCCTTTCCTCTCGTTCATTCCTTGTCCCAAGCCCATATTCTCCTGTAACATTTTCTTCTATTCCTTCCCTAACAACTGCATTCCAGTCCCCCATTACTATTACACATTCATCTCCGTACGTATACTGTATTACCCTTTCAATATCATAATACATTTTCTTTATCTCGTCTTCTTCAACTTGTGACGTGGGCTTGTATACCTGAAGTATCGTTGTCGATACTGGATTGCTGTGTATTATGACAAGTACAACTCTGTCATTGAACTGTTCATTGTAAGAGATTCTTTTCTCCACCTTTCTATTCATAATGAATCCTGCTCCCGTTAAACCATTTCCTGCTGCTGTTGATATTACACTATACTAATCTGACCAGAAATACTTGTCTTATTTTTCCATTTCACTCCACTGACCCCTATTATATCTACATTGAGCCTTTGCTTTTCCGTTTTCAGGGTTTCTAGGTACCTTACCATATTCAAGATTCAGACATAACTCGCCACGATTCTTAGAAAGGTAACAATATATTTAATTATTCAATCTTTTCCTCATAGTCACCTCCTATTTGCATTCCCCTCTCGGAGATCCGAATGGGGGACTATTCCGGAATCTTTGCCAATGGAGAGATCATCATGATACTTTTTTAGTTACAGGCCACATGACTTGTGCATATACGTTGTGTTTCTTTATTGCAGTGATTTCCATTAACGTCTGTATCATCATTCCGTTGATCAGTGCTGATTCATCCGCCTTTAGGGTCTCTTTCAAGGTCAAGAGAGTGCTCTGAACCTCTGTACGCTCCTCCGCCATATTTAACAAGGGGTTGATATCTTATGCCGGAATTTTGAATATTAATAAAAATTAAACGATGGTGGGTTTCAAACCCGGGACCAAGGACGTTTTCATTACCAATCTAATACACTTACCCTAGACCACGTGTGCATAAAGTGACCTTTATCTCAAAGGAGGAAACGGGTAGGCCCCAGCAATAACACCGGTTCCCGTCAGATCACGGTGGTTAAGCGCTGTCGTGTTTAGTCAGCACTCAGGTGGATCACCGTCCGGGTCTGATGAGTGATGATGACAAGAGTGGTGCACTCAGCCCTTGTGAGGCCAAGTGAAGAGGTACTTGGCTGAGAATTAGCAACGCTTATCATGAGAACTGAGAACGTCCGGGAGACCGGTGTGCTGACCACAAACCGCTCTTCACTCGTTTCCTGTGAGGCCTAAGAGCTTTGGATGGCACAGTGGTCGGTCGGTATTGTTGGGCCTTCAAGGCCTGTTCGTACTGTGTTTGTTCGTTTCTATATCTTAAAAGTCCAGTGACTCACTCTATAACAGAACGAATACTTAACGCAAAGTGTCATTAAAAGAGCACACGACGCTAGCGTTTGTCACGAAGTCCAGATAACTGTTCACACTGTGGTTTCAAATGTTAAAGTTCTATCCAAGGTAGGTCTTGAAATATCACATCCATTCGGGAAATATTATAAGTACTTGGAAAAGTATAAGAAAAATTCGCATGTACGTCGCTTGCTACCAAGGTAGGTCAAGAAAGTTTATAGGTTCAAGTCTTGTTCTCAGGAAATAGTTAATGTTCTCTACGAAGGTTATGAGAACCTGTTCTAAAAAGAAACACCGCGAAACTGACTTCATATTTTAAGGTGAATAGAGCATACTTGCAAGATATTAGCCCAGCCATCGATCCCGCGCGAAACTTTGGGCCATAACAGTTACATTATGCAGATAGGAACCCGCTAAAGGTACTACTATTAAACTTTCGCACGCACCGGTTGTACCGGTTGTAAGTCATCGCTCGCCTCACTTCAGCCACTTAATAGCCGGGAGCGGAGAACTGTTCAGTGGTGTGACAATTATTCTTGTTTTTCTTTTTTTGAATAGCGCTACTCCTTTTTTTTAATTTAGTCTCGCACTATGGCTAAGTTGGTTGCCGTAGGACGGAGCGAGTGGCAAGCAACCGGTGCACGCTTAAGTTTAAAAACTGTATTTTCAAGTCATAGCTGCGTACTACGACATTTTTGGACAAAACTTTCTCGCAGGATCGATTTTTGGGAATGACACCTTGCATATATTCTTTCCTTTCTCTAAAATATGACGTGAAGTTGGTGATAATTCCTCCTAAGTGCAGTGCAGGTGTTCTTAAAATCCAACTTTGATGGGTTAAAATTACTAAGCGTCTCACGAAACCTTCAACATTATACAGGGTGAAAAGTCTTTAAACCGACAAACTCTGGGAGGCTGTAGGGGACACCAAAACAAATATTTTCCCCTAATGTCATTTTTTCCTATGAGGAGTGTCCAAACCAGTAGAGGAAGATTTCTCTGGCATCAAATCAATTAAACCAACAATCACTTTTCCATTTTTTCATGACCAAGAGACAACAGATTAACACAACCCAGTTTCAATTACAGTAGATTTTCAAAAATGCCGCCATAGACACGTAAACAAAGGTTACACCGTCGGATCATGTTCTTTCTGACACGGGCAAAAACCGCAGGAGTATCCTGAACTGTTCCTGCTGGTGCTACTATCCGGGCAACGAGATCCTCTTCTGATGCAACAGGAGTTGCAGAAACAGGGTTACGCAACTCTCCCATCACAAAAAAGTCCTGAGGAGACATATCTGGGGATCGTTCAGGCCATGGTGTAGGACCTCATCTGCCAGTCCACGTTTCTGGGAACCGTCGGTCCAGGAATCGACGCACACGACGGCTAAAATGTGCCGGCGCCCCGTCATGTTGGAACCACATACGTTGTCTTGTAGGGAGAGGGACTTCTTCCAGAAATTCTGGCAATGCTCTGCCTAGAAATTTTAATAGTGTCTGCCATTTAATGGCCTACGTAGCAGATACGGCCCAATTAAACAGTCCCCAGCAACACCGACCCACACATTAACGAAGAACAGCACTTGATGAGCGCTAGTAATTGTGACATGTGGGTTATCCCCAATCTAAACATGCGAATTGTACATGTTGAAGACTCCATCACGCCCGAACCTTGCTTCATTGGTAAACACCACAGAGGATGGAATTGTAGTGTGCATTTCACACTGTTCCAGGTACCTCTGCGAAAACTGAGCTCTGGGTGGCTCATCAACTGGTTCCAGGTTGTGGGCACGCTGTAAGTGAAATAGACGTAACAATTTCTGTCGAAGGACTGATCTTACATTCGTCTGATTCGTTCCCATCTTAAGTGCAACTGCACGAGTGCAGATTGTTAGGATCCCGCTCCACATGCTGCAAGACAGCTTCCTCAAATTGCAGCTTTGTTACCGTGCGATGGCGTCCATTTCCAGGTAATCTGCTAAATGACCCGGTGTCACACAGACGTTGGTACACAGCAGCAAAGGTCGTATGATGCGAGATACTGTGATTAGGATATTGTTGTTGATAAGCCCACTGTGCAGCTCGTTCGTTGAGGTGCGCTACGTAGTATGCACCAACCAAATCAGTGTACTCACTCCAGGTGTATCGCTTCACTAGTAAACAGAGACAATGTACTACTACACTGGTGGACAACAGTTGCGTACAACTGAAGAGGATAATAGGACCCCTAACAACTGAAGATGGTAGTACGACCTCCACCGGTTTAAATAATCTTCATAGGAAAAAATGACATTAGAGAAAAGTATTTGTTTTGATGTCCCCTACAACCTCCAAGACTTTGTCGGTTTAAATACATTGCACCCTGTATATCCACACCACTATAGTGCAGCATTTTGAAGTACCGGATTTCTCACGGAAAAATTACTAGTATCTAACTGTGCATCGCGGTATTTACCAGTCCATAGTGTAGCCCTTGCAGGAGTCCTAAGTTAACAGCGCATTCGTGCGGTATTACTCTAAGTCCCCTATTGAAAAATTCCAACACTTTTACGAAGCGACCCACTCGTAGTGTATCTAGTGTACATCCTACCTTTACGAAGATTCGGTGATAATTGTCTCAGATACAAGGTGGGCGCAACCTTTAATAACTTTTCCCCTGTTCATGGAAAATATCCAGAAACACGTTCATCGAACAATAATCAAACATGTAACTTATAATGTACGGTAGAATTTTCTCAGGTATACAGTGCTGATCAGAGAAATACGCTAAATGCACTTGTTCTAAAGATATTAGCAGTACGTTTAGTGTGGTATCAATTCCCTGCAGCCGAGTGGCATAGCGTAGTGTTTAGCACACTGGACTCGCGTTCGGGGGAACGACGCTTCAAACACACGTCTGGCCACCCTCATTTAGGTTTTTCATGAATTTCCTTTATCGCTTAAGACAAATGCCTTGACAGTTCCTTCGAAAGGGCATAGCTGCTTTCCGTCTCCAAACTTCTGCTCTGTGTCTAAGGACCTCGTTGTCGACGGGATGTTAATGACTAACTTTCTTCTCAAATTTTGCTATAAAAAAACAAGACCACAATAAAATGAACACATGTAATGGAAGATATTGTAGTGTTGGAGAGCATACTGTTGCTATTTCACGTATAATCCAGCTTTTTATACAATGGAATCCACACTACACTTTCAAGTCGAATTCACGTAGTATGCTTTGACAGGTTTCTTCAGGCGCTGCACATTGAGATATGGCTTGTAAAAATCACACAAGGCATTAAGGAATTTTTAATTTTTGAAGTTTGTGAATATGAATAAGGTTTTCATCTTGAGCAGCTAACAAACAAAGCAATTTATGTCAGCGAGCGTTTAGAAGCACATACTCGTCTTAAATTTCTGTTTGCGTAGACATATTTTCTTATTTTTTAGCTTAGAGTAGATTTTACTGATTTTTTGTCTGTTCAGAGGACTATACAGGCTATAGTTCTTCAGCTGTGGCTGCCACATCTTCCACCATCGCCTACTGCAGTCGCAGGATGTTCTTCATGAATGTATTCCACCAATGGTTGATGTGGGGTCCTAGAGATAGTGCTTTTCCTCCAAAGTCGGTAACTGAAACTTTTATGTGTCTCACTTCCTTGTTTGGTCTTCACGGTTCCCTTTCTAGTTCCGTCATCTGCAGCTGGCAGCGGTGCTGTCGACGTGGAGATCAGTGATGGGCTGTCCTCTCGACTCCAGGCCCTGCTGCAACTGGTTTTACTTTGTCGGCTGCTGGGCAGATGGCCCCTCTTCAAATTTGAAGATTTCTAGTCTATTTTTGTATACAAGGAATGTGATGTGAGCTCTATATTTTCATCCAATGTGTCATATGTGGCGTTCACTGTGTTATTCCGTGGTTTGGTGTTTTATTAATTTGTAAATGAAAATGATAACCTTATTTTATTACATTGCGTAATTACTAAATAAGTTTCCTCCCGGATAAAGATTTGGTCAAGTTGCTGAAGAACTCGAAGTTAACGTCGTGTTAAAGTGTTGTCTGTAAGTTGTGTGTCACTAAATCACAGTTCATACAACAGATTCTATATAACTATTCATTATCCAGAATGAGATTTTCCTCTGCAGCGGAGTGTGCGCTGATATGAAACTTCCTGGCAGATTAAAATTGTGTGCCCGACCGAGACTCGAACTCGGGACCTTTGCCTTTCGCGGGCAAGTGCTCTACCATCTGAGCTACCGAGCTTCGGTAGCTCAGATGGTAGAGCACTTGCCCGCGAAAGGCAAAGGTCCCGAGTTCGAGTCTCGGTCGGGCACACAGTTTTAATCTGCCAGGAAGTTTCACTATTCATTATGATGGAAGCAGCTATCTTCAGCAAAATGATCATTAAAACCACCGAGTATCAGCCGCGCACAACACTGAGGTATGTTACCTGAAAAGAATATTCTTCGCAACCCGTGCGTAATTAATTCGGCTCCATACATCAGCTAGAAAAGTTTGTTATAACGATCGTGCTTTGAGCATTGTTTTTAAAGGACCAGTCTGATTCGAATTATTTCCATTAAAATGAGTTCGGGACCACCGGTGCTCATTTATTGTTACACATTTGTATTACCTTCGGCATTTATGTCTGCAGAGGTGCTTAATTTGAATTTTCCGCTGAGATAATTGTGAAGATGGCGGCAGACCATTGATAGAGACTTTCTATTGCTAGAGCAAATAGGATAAGTATTTGAAAGGCTTATTAAACTTTACTTTCTATTGTGCACTATTTAGACTTCATCAAGCAAACATTTGATTTTTTCTAAGGAAAACACAGTCAAAAAACGCGAGACAATTCGCCATCATCAATGGCTGCGCTCCTTGCAGCGGAAAGATAATGCTTACTCAGAGAGGAATTAAAGTTACAAATAATCAATGACTCATATTTGTAATAATAATGAACTCTGCTTTCAAGTAATAGTTAACAAATAATTACAATTTCTTAACAGACCTCAATTTGATGTGCGTCCGCAACCTACAAAAGCCATCCAACAAAAGGTATTAACAAAAAGGAAGACCAACGCAGATCATAAAAGGAATTTACAATTATCATTGTCTTTATATGATACAGATCGATATGTCCAATTACATCATAAAATGTTACATAAATAATTAATATTTATCATCGTTTTCACTGTTTTTTTCATATGTTGAATAGATAATGTTTAGAATTTTAGAGGTATAATTTCCTCCCGTCGCACTGTAGCTAAAACTTATCTCGTGGATGTTACACATACTTCATATTTGTACTTGGGAAATTACTTGAATATCTGATATGTTGCACCACAGAGGTTGCGTGTACAATGTTATCTTCGGTTGTCAATAGGATTGTCGCTGCCAGTAGCATTCTGTGAGAAGTAAATAAGTGATTCAGGTGTCGGTCACGGTACTGAGCAGCCTGGAATAGCTTGCAGAACGTACAGACATAGATATAGAGAACACTGAATTCTGAAAATATCTTTCCGTAAAGATTAATTTAGCAAGTGTCAGTTATAGGTAACGTTGTTACTGCACTGCTTTCCGCGTCAATTTATGATGCGTCTGGTAAATGGAAAATGTTACCTGTTTTTTTCTCTATTTGTCGGATTAGATTCATTTTTCTGATTTGAATGACCAAAGTTATATGTTTGCATGTCTTTCACTCATAAGTTATAGAGTGGTAAATTTACAGCTATCTACCACTCTCTTCTATTATAACATTTCACGGCAGAACCAAAGTTTTTGTGAAACGATGACCATGTAAAGATGGTTGCAATAGATAAAGAAACAGTGTAGTTTTTGAACGCTGGTCTTTCATAGATAATTTAGCAAGTTTAAATTCTAATACCGACTCATCAAGAATTTCGTTTTCTGATTAAGTGTATCGCCTCATTTCACTTTGTCGGACACAGTGACTGAAGCACAATACGCTTAATACGGCTAGACGTCCTTGCATTTCAATGCGCATAGTTTTCTTCCCCTTAGTTGGGTTGCTACTGCGAGGTGTTTATAATGTTCATCACTTTCGAGCAGCACCTCAATTTAAGATCTCTCAGGTACTGGCAACACCAGTCTCAGATGTAGGAACATCTCAGAGCAGGAAAGCATTTCTGGCTATTTTGACACCACCTCATACATGTAGCTGTCAGTGGTTCAGCAACCATTATGCACAGCACTTAAACACTTTTAAATATAAATCCACATCAGCATGTATGGATACGGTTATTCATCTTCCAATTCTTTTTTGGCTGGATACGTATCCATTATGGTATACTGTGACAACTTTACCAAACTGGCTATTAAGCTGCTAATTTTACGAATCTTCTGTTTTGGAACGGCTTGAATAAAATCGTGTGAGTACGCTATGTCGGCATTATCTTATACTGTCAAAAATCTAGCCGTGGTGTACGTACGACATACGTATGGTGTATGTGTCTTTTATGCTATGATATGGGTGTGATGTTTTTGTGGTATATTTGTGGTGTAATTGAGGTTATGAGTGGTATAACTGCGTAGTTGCGACATATGTAGTAATGTAACTGTGGTGTATGTGACCTGTGCATGGCGTTGCAATGCCATTTTACCAACTATAAATACAGTTAACGAATTTCTGGACTTGATCGCCACTTTCACAAACCATTTTACCAGTTTCCAGATTTGAAATTCTAAATTTTCCGCATTTCGCATGTTTGCAATGAAGACGTTGTACAAAATGTTGTTGGGTATACAAATGTTGCAGTAAAGTAGATGCCTCGTGTAATTAGTGTTGAGCAGAAGGCTCACTGTGAACGACGCGACAACAGCGGAAGGGAAGGCTTCAGCGAGAACAGGATTTTTCGGACAAAGTTATGACATGCAACGAACCCTATTTTTGTCATTATAATTCAGAGACAAAACAGGACAGTACCCAATGGGATCTTTCTTAAAGCCAAAGATCAAAAAAGGTCAAAGTCCAATCAAATGCAGTAAATGGTCATGCATCTTGTCTCCTTCGATTAGCTAGGCATTCTACACGCTCAGATACAATGACTCCTCCACCAGGATAATGCACCAATTCATCACACCATCAAGACTCAAGAAGCAGTCACAGAATAAGGTTCAAAAATGGTTCAAATGACTCTGGGCACTATGGGGCATAACTTCTGAGGTCATCAGTCCTCCAGCGGTCGCGCGGTTCTACACTGTAGCGCCTAGAGTCACTCGGCCACTCCGGCAAGCCACAGAATAAGGCACTGAAATATACTGCATCCCTCTTATTCATCAGATCCAGCGTAGTATGACTTCCACATATAGAGCTTTGGACTTGTTAATTTCAGAGCGATCGAGGGCTAAATAAGCAAATTTCGAGAATACTCAACAGACTATCTAAAAGGAACTTCAGGGGGTGTTTTGAACATTCAACTAAGACTAGAATCGTTGCGATGTTAAAAGGAAATTCTGTAATGGAATTTCAATCAAGGTGAGCAGTATTTTCCATTGAATGAGTAATTCCGGTTATTTCTTGACACTACCTTGTACTACTGTGAGAGGCATAGTTCAAAAATGGTGAGGTTATAACACTTCCGTCTGCTACTGCTATACCATCACCTTAAAATAGGAGGCAGATCATGAAATATCAGTATCTAGTTAAAACGATTATGGTATAAAGCAACAGAGCAGTGTTACCCTCTGAGAGGAATCTTCTTATGTTGACCGAGTTGTACCTTACGGGGGTAGCTTATCGGAAATTAGTCAGAATTGCGTAAATATTTGAACAGTAGCAAATAATGTTTTACCTAGCCATACGGTTTAAATAATTAGAAAAACGGTCGCCAGCCTAATTAGGCAAGAGAAAGGTTAATGTTCTTACTTAAGAAAGTAGGTATGAGTAACTTCAACGGACAAACACAACCTATACTTTGCCACACGCGAGTGCAATGAAATCTGAAACATACATATGTTTACGGTAAGATTGAAGCTAAAAGATAGAGCAGCCAAAACTATTTGCAAAATATAACAGATAAAGAAACACACTATAACTTTTTTGTTCAAACTCAATGGTCTTTATAACATAACTAATAATATTCACTGTAAGATCATAGATTGGACATAAGTTCAGTATTACTTTCAGGGCTTGTTCAAACTGAATAGGCTTTATAACATTACTAATAATATTCACTGTAAGATAATAGATTGGACATAAGTTCAGTATTACTTTTCACGCATTTTCCTACCTTGCATAAAATTTTAAATGTAATCGCTACAAAATTATGAGCCGTCCGCAGGTTAAGTCTCTCTCAGTTAAATACTTTACTACTAAAAATGAAAGTTAGTTGAAATTCACTAACAATTTACTTCTCACTGTCTTTCGAATAAATAAATTATGGTTGTGATTAATAGTGGTCTTCCTGTTACTTGTTACCTAGCAATAGCGCAATAGACAAACTGTGGATCCTGTTATACTATTAATATGCACTTCCAATAAACACGAAAGACAAACACTTAGCAAGCATGAACATATAACTTTCCACAATTGCAGTTTTCAATTTTTACTACAGTGAGACACAAAATTAACATACACTCCTGGAAATTGAAATAAGAACACCGTGAACGCATTGTCCCAGGAAGGGGAAACTTTATTGACACATTCCTGGGGTCAGATACATCACATGATCACCCTGACAGAACCACAGGCACAAAGACACAGGCAACAGAGCATGCACAATGTCGGCACTAGTACAGTGTATATCCACCTTTCGCAGCAATGCAGGCTGCTATTCTCCCATGGAGACGATCGTAGAGATGCTGGATGTAGTCCTGTGGAACGGCTTGCCATGCCATTTCCACCTGGCACCTCAGTTGGACCAGCGTTCGTGCTGGACGTTCAGACCGCGTGAGACGACGCTTCATCCAGTCCCAAACATGCTCAATGGGGGACAGATCCGGAGATCTTGATGGCCAGGATAGTTGACTTACACCTTCTAGAGCACGTTGGGTGGCACGGGATACATGCGGACGTGCACTGTCCTGTTGGAACAGCAAGTTCCCTTGCCGGTCTAGGAATGATAGAAAGATGGGTTTGATGACGGTTTGGATGTACCTTGCACTATTCAGTGTCCCCTCGACGATCACCAGAGGTGTACGGCCAGTGTAGGAGATCGCTCCCCACACCATGATGCCGGGTGTTGGCCCTGTGTGCCTCGGTCGTATGCAGTCCTGATTGTGGCGCTCACCTGCACGGCGCCAAACACGCATACGACCATCATTGGCACCAAGGCAGAAGTGACTCTCATCGCTGAAGACGACACGTACCCATTCGTCCTTCCATTCACGCCTGTCGCGACACCACTGGAGGCGGGCTGCACGATGTTGGGGCGTGAGCGGAAGACGGCCTAACGGTGTGTGGGACCGTAGCCCAGCTTCATGGAGACGGTTGAGAATGGTCTTCGCCGATACCCCAGGAGCAACAGTGTCCCTAATTTGCTGGGAAGTGGCGGTGCGGTCCCCTACGGCACTGCGTAGGATCCTACGGTCTTGGCGTGCATCCGTGCGTCGCTACGGTCCGGTCCCAGGTCGACGGGCCCGTGCACCTTCCGCCGACCACTGGCGACAACATCGATGTACTCTGGAGACCTCACGCCCCACGTGTTGAGCAATTCGGCGGTACGTCCACCCGGCCTCCCGCATCCCCACTATACGCCCTCGCTCAATGTCCGTCAACTGCACATACGGTTCACGTCCACGATGTCGCGGCATGCTACCAGCGTTAAAGACTGCGATGGAGCTCCGTATGCCACGGCAAACTGGCTGACACTGACAGCGGCGGTGCACAAATGCTGCGCAGCTAGCGCCATTCGACGGCCAACACCGCGGTTCCTGGTGTGTCCGCTGTGCCGCGCGTGTGATCATTGCTTATACAGCCCTCTCGCAGTGTCCGGAGCAAGTATGGTGGGTCTGACACACCGGTGTCAATGTGTTCTTTTTTCCATTTCCAGGAGTGTATTTGTATGATACTGACTCACCTTCTGCCATTTACAACAGGCAGAAATGAGATCATTTACTAAGCCAACTTTTAAAAGTCTCAGTCTTAAGAACTTTTAATTTTGAATTTGGCAACCACATATTAATAAGCAGTTTTAATAGGAAAGTTATCTTCAGCAAGCATCATTTACTTTAACTTACTCTCTTGACACATTAACTTTAACTTTCTTTTTACTATGTTCGAGAGGCATTAATTAGCAAAACACTGGGCTTTAATGTTCTTTCGGTAAGGACACTCGGTAATCTTTGTTCAAACTTAGAGGAATCTTAGAGGTGTTGTGATAGGGAAAAATTGGGGTAGGTACATGAATTCAGTTATAAGTTACCTTAGATTTGAGGAACACTAACACATCCATTTAGCTGATCCTTCACTGTACATCGTTATAGTATGCCGTTACAGTAATCGCGCAATGTGGTAGCTACTGCATGTTGGTAGGTGGATTTCCAGGCAGAATTGCTGGACTCTGTCCGTCCTTGGTGGCGATGATGGATACCAATTCCAGAATCGTTCCAGCTATTAATCCATCCAACCGAGGCATTGGAAAGTGGCAGAAAAAGCCTCCCTCGGAATCAGCAAAATATGCAACTTTTACATGGCAGTGCACAGTTTGCTGGCTCGGTCCCGACTGACTCTCAATTCCTCCTTTTCTACCTAGGCCAATCACAATTAGCGCGCGCTACACAGTTCCGTTCCCGAGGGGAAACTCAACAACTTTTACATACAGAATAACTAAGAACCCTAAGGGCAGATCAGCAGTTTATATAACAGCAACCAAACGCATTAAATAAAACAGAACATTTGCACATATTGACATTTCTACAAAAAAATTATTCACACAGAAATTACAATTATATACAGTAAGTTTTGTTCCCTCCAAATGGGACAAAGAATGTAAATAACAGATATACTACATTACATAGAATCAAACCAGGACATCAAAGTTTTAACAAAGAAAGGAGTATACAATTTTATTTCATTGATGCAAACACATCTACAGATACTCAATGTTAGAACTTTAAACCGGAGCAAAAGGCAAAATAAATCCGTACAGCATTAGAGCTATGGTGTTACAAGGTGAGATACTGTAGTGTATTTGACATAACAGCATAATCCGCAATGTGGTTGTAAACGTTACTGTCTGATACTTTCACATTACAGTATGTACGTGTGTATGTGTGTGTGTGTGTGTGTGTGTGTGTGTGTAATTGTGCGTGACTGAATGTAAAGTGCTAGGCAATACTTACGTAATTAATGCCTTCCGTATCGAGAAACATA
The DNA here is from genome assembly GCF_023897955.1 of Schistocerca gregaria. Taxonomy (NCBI): domain Eukaryota; kingdom Metazoa; phylum Arthropoda; class Insecta; order Orthoptera; family Acrididae; genus Schistocerca; species Schistocerca gregaria. The sequence goes on from NC_064922.1 coordinate 573,630,708, forward strand.
ACGTTTGGCTTTTTTTGTAAGCACTCCACAAATGTCCAAACTGTCCATTTAACATTATTAAGTATTTGGGAGCAGTGTACATGTGATCGTGACTGCGTATTTTGTCATTTGTTAGAGTAATATCTGTCTTAGACAATTAGCGTTTTTACTGTCCCTACACACATCCATTTCTCCCAAGTCGGTGATTGTTAAAAATATCGACTATAGACTTCTGCAAGGCCACGTTTGCCAGGACGAACATTCTGTCTGCTGCTGAGTGTAAACCAGCATCTGTGTCGCTATGCAAATTTTACATAAAGTCTGCATTTTTACCACAATATTGCAAAGGAAGTAACCAGTACATAAAATGCAGACTATTATCTATCTGTCTGTAGTTTTAATAATTTAACGAGGAAATTGAAAGTCTCCTCTCACATTCTACTGGATCTGGCAGAATTACGTTGCAGTAAACAATTAAACGAAAATATTATCGAAATCCCATTGCAGCACATACGTTTGAAATATGCTTCAGAGATACCTACATCTCTTTTGCAACGGCTTAAGACAGAAAGGGGCTGACGCATTTAAGAAGAAGTCCAGTGATCTCGAGTTCATGCGAGATGTAAGGTTGGATAATGTTTTTATATTGGCATCAACTTTACCAAAATTCGCCCACCGCCACCGTAGGTGTTTCACAAGACATCCAGCATTGAAATCATGTGGCTTTCTGATGGATGACTGAGGAAAACATTTCAGGCACACTGTCATTCAGAACCGACACGAAAAGGCCTTAGCGAGTGGCGTAAAGGACGTCAATGAAAGCACACCTTTACTTGGGACGCTGATTCCCACACATTTAGCAGTCGAAAAGGCAGTTCGCACTATGATGAACAGAAGAGTGACGGTTTTGACGATGCTGATACTGCTCCCATCCTCGCGGAAAAACCAACCCTTCTGTAATGGCATAGATGGCCAATAAGAGCACTGAACGGGAATGCACTCCTTTGGAATCTAGTGCGGTCGCTAATTTTACTCTGGTATACAAAGTGAAATCACTATGCACGATCCAAAAATTCAACAAAATATGAACATGAACAAAATCAGCGCCGGGTGCTTACGCTTTTTCTGCCCTCCTACTGCACCCCATACTGTGTCATAATCACAGTGCGATGCGATATTGACACATGTATGAATAAAAAACAACGGGCCCTTCTATGACACGCTATTTGCCACCCTCTCGCCTTTTTTTGAGCAGTTTAAAGATATACCCGAACAAGTACAAGGCGTAATGAAGTCATTAGTGGTTGCATACGGACAACTCGGTTGACACCTCTCCGATTCCGAATGGCCTACAAGAAGGCACAATAACAACAGTGTATCATAAGACTCTCTTCATGAGTTCTGTCAGTACATATGTCGCCCCTGTGAAGTGTGTAATGTGATTCGATATGTTACATGACGTCCCCACGAAACGCTTGTCAAAACTGCCAGCTGCACTACAGACAGCAAAGTAGACGGTAGATATATATATATATATATATATATAGAAAACAAATAAATACAATAAATTGCCAAGTAAATTGGTATAGGCATGCGTATTCAAATACAGAGATACGTAAAAAGGCAGCATAGGGCACTTCGGTCCGCAACGCCTACATAGCACAACAAGTGTCTGGCGCGGTTATTAGATCGATTAGGTGCTGCTACAATGACAGGTTATCAAGATTTAATTGCGTTTGAACGTGTTGTTATAGTCGGCACACGGCGATGGGACACAGAATCTCCCAAGTAGCGATGAAGCGAGGATTTTCCCGTAAGAGCATTTCACGAATGTATCTTGAATATCAGAAATCCGGTAAAACATCAAACCTCAGACATCGATGCGGTAGGAACAATATCCTGCAAGAAGAGGACCAACGACGACTGAGGAGAATCGTTCCACTTGACGGAAGTGCAACACTTCCGCAAATTCCTGCAGATTTCAGTGCTGGGTCGTCAACAAGTGTCAGCCTGCGACCCATTGGACGGAACGGATCCATGTGGGCTTTTGGAGCCGAAGATCCACTCACGTACCCCTGGTCACAGCACGACACAAGGCTAGATGCTTCACCTGGGCCTGTCAACACCGACATTGGACTGTTTATGTCTAGAAACACGTTGCTTAGTAGCACGAGTCTCGTTTCAAACTGTATCGAGCGGATGGACGTGTGCGGGTATGCAGACAACCTCACCAGTCCACGAACCCTTCGTGTCAGCAGGGGACTGTTCAAGCTGGTGTATGCTTTTTAACAGTGTGGGGAGTGAGCAGTGGGAGTTATATGGGAGCCCTGATACATCTAGATACGAATCTGTCAGGTGGCACGTACGTAAGCATCTTGTCTGATCACCTGCATTCATTCATGTCCATTGTGCATTCCGACGGACATTGGCAATTCCAGCAAGACAATACCACACCCCACACTTCCAGATCTGTTGCAGAGTAGCTCCAGGAACACTCCTCTGAGTTTTAACACTTCCGCTGGCCACCAAACTCTCAAGACATAAACATTACTGAGATTATCTGGGATGGCTTAGAACATGCTGTTCAGAAAAGATCCACCCCCTCCTACTGTTACGGGTTTGTGGACAGCTCTGCAGGATTCATGGTGTCACTTCCCTCCAGCAGTACTCCAGACATTAGTCGAGTCCATGCCACGTAATGTTGAAGTAAGACTGCGTGTTCTCGTGGGCCATAAGCAATATTAAGCAGTGTGCCAGTTTATTTAGCTCTTTAGTGTACATGGTGTGAAGCAGGAAGCACGAATTCGCAAATATATTGAGTTATAGACTGACACTAAGAAGAGTCTATACTGAAATTTGTGTTAAAGCAATATCTTCAAAGCAGAATCACGAATTATAGAAGAAAGTGCAAAATTAAACTTAAATTACAACAAGCGGAAAAGCGAACGACTTGCAGTTACAGTTCGGTAACGATCTTTTTCAAGTTCTCAGTGTACTTCGTGTTACACAACTGTGTTTTCCAATTTAACTTACTTTCTGGTGCTCTCTCTACAAGTGTGTTTATTTCCAGCTCTTCCAATACATTGGTAAACTTATCCTTTTCAACTTTGTAGAGAGTACTAAGATTGTTTTCTATGCTATGCGTCGTATGACCATTTTGACGTAAGTGCACATGAAAAGACGAGGTATGATTCTCACCTCAATTACATCTTTCCTGTAGCTTGAGACGAAGTTCTATTCTGTCTGGCCGACATTGCAGCATTTTCAACCACAAAATTCCAGGAAAAGTTCCAGTCTCTCGTTAACGACAAAGTTAGTAAATTCGATTATCCTTTCACAGACACGAACATAAAGGCTCTAATTGTGATGAATCCTAAAAGTCACGTCCCCATATGATTCACAGTTAATTACAGAAGAAGTGCAGCTTATTTAATTAGTAAAAAGTTAATCAAATGCTTTACCAGTTCTACACTTTTCACGCAGTAATCGGTAAGGGATTCCAATGAACTTATCAAGAGAGTTAAAGATGTGAAAATTCCGAATAGTGGCAAGTTTCATTCCTGCTGCTGTTACCTGTACATAGACCAACATATCGGCACGTGAAACTGTTAACATCATAAGGGATAACCTTTTAAAACACAAAATGCTGTCACTTGCTGCTACAGTCGAGCTGAGTGAGTTTTTTGAACTAGTGTTGTCACACAGCAATTTCGGTTTTTAAAATGTATATTGAGAATAATGGTCTAGCCTTGGGGTACTCTCTTGCAAATACATATTTTATATCGAGTAGAAACAAAGTTCATTAAGCTCAATCATAATAGTAAGAACACTGTGTATGTATATGACACAGTTACGTTCGTTAATGAGAATGAAGATCATGTAAATGAAATTCACTGTGAGCTCAACGACCTGAGTACTAAACCGAATTATGCAACTGAAAACGAAATCGTATAGACTGTTAATTTTCTTGTTTTAATTTCTGTATTAATGACGCCATGAATGACTCCAACTTATACCGGAAACCGATGACTACAGATACTGTCATTCATGCCAACTCATTCCAGCCGCGTACTTACAAATGCCTATTATAAAACCATGGTAGAAAGCATTTTTAGACTCCCGTTATCGGATCGTAATACACCAGAGGAATTAAAACGCATAAAATTAATAACTAATATAATCAATAGCGGATACGAACCAATGTCAGTCGATAAAGTATGAAACAGGGAGAAAATAATGTTTAGCCTCAGAGGACAACAAGGAAATTACTTTGTCGAAAATTGCATCGGTCAATAATATAAACTACGTCACTATCCCATACATGGGTGAGATGCGTGACAAATTAGCGCATGCCTTTCGTAACACTCAAATGGTTTCTGTACCAATAATATACTGAATTCGCGCTATAGTACAGCATAGATGTTTTCTGTAAGTTCCTTCTATCTGACATATACAGGCTGAAATGTAGTTATTGTGAATGCTGCTACGATGAACAGGCTGGACAGAAGATCGTCATAAAGAGTACTGTACATGTTACTTTAAGTGAGATTAATATTTTGACTTCTGGTATGCTCTTATATGTAAATGGTCATATGGTCATTAGCATAGAAAGCAACAATGCTATTCTCCAAAAGTTTGAGAAGGCAGATGAACGAATGCCTTTGCAAAGCTGGGAATACACACTTCCTGAGATACTACCAGAAAGAAAGTTAAATGGCAAACCGAATTATATAACAGGAAGTACACTGAGAACATCAAGGAGACATAGTGGCTCTAAGCACTATGGGACTTAACATCTGAGACCCTAGACTACTTAAATCTAACTAACCTAAGGACATCACACACATCAATGCCTGAGGCAGGTTTCGAACCTGCAACCGTAGCAGCAGCGTGGTTTCAGACTGAAGCGCCTAGAACCACTCGTCCACAGCGGCCGGCGTCATGGAGATCCTTAACTAAATCTAATTACAAATCTCTTTTTTCTCGTTATACCTTACTTTAAGTTTCACATTTTCTTGTGTACTTAATGAATACGCTTCGAAGACATTGCTTAAAGAATAGAACATCTTATAGCCCTTCCGTATTGTCATGAAGCATCTGAATTCACACTTATAAGGTGGCTACAATTTCGCACCTTACAAGCACTCATCTACATACTTTTCCATGAATTACAACCAGAATTAGGTATCATTAGATTGGTTGTAAAAACTATATATGATTAGTTAAGGAATACTGACATTATCATGTACACCTCGTAAATAGTTGTTAACGCTTACTGCATGAAAGATGAAGGAGTGTCTTTATTATTGAAACAACTTAACGAATGACATCCTATACTGGCAGGGGCTGGAACACCAGCGGAAATGAAACGGCAGGCGTAACTCAGTACCTGAGTGGAAAAGCCTGCACAGGTGTCTTGGTCTGCTTAACACAGGAAGTCTCCCTAGATGAAAGGTCGGACCACCTTAGTGCTGAAGCATAATACTCGTACAGCGGCGGTCGGCCGGTTAACAGCGGGGCCGGAAGGATATCCAGATAGTATTTCGGAAACTTTGACAATCTTGGACGCCACAGAGAGAAACGAGGAAGCGTTACCTCGGAGATCACTCAGTCTGTATTATTTGCGAATATTTTTACTCTGAGAAGCGTATCATTGTATGAATTCCTAATTAACGGGTATAGGTATTTTCTCGCAAACTTCCCACGCTGTACGGCAAAAGACTAATATATTGTTAGTCGTCGTTCGGAAGAATCTTTAGAGAGGGAGAATATTCCGTGGTTTTGAGAGTATGATTCGCCTTCTGCAGTTACGAGGCAACGGAGCCGAGCTTTGGAGCAGTGGAGGGAAAGATGTCATCCGTTTTGAGCGCCCATGTTTCGAGGCCACTCCGTATCAGCTTTTGTTGGTACTCACGGACTATCTGTCTTTGCTCTCTTGAGATTTTATAGTTAGAACAGATAGGCACAGTACTGTTGCGATCTTATACGATTGTGGACTTCGCCTACAGGTAGGGAGTCGTCGTCGAGTATGCAGCCATCGGTGATAGAGAACACTTCTTCTGTCTATACTCGCGAAGAGACGTTACCTGAATTCCGTCCTTGTGGCTGGGATTTCACGTTTCTTGTCTGTAGAACACAGAGAGGAGAAGACAGTATTAGATTATACTAGTCAGAGAACCGCCATCTGCCGCCGTTATGTTTGAAATAGTTTGTTTTGTAGCTGGAGTTCTTCCGTCGTCGCGGGCGTTTACGAGAACCATTACTCCGACGCACCGGACGCAGTACAACAGTGACACTGGTAATTGTTTCAACTTATTAGGTCTATAAAACTGAACATCTGTGGTCGCGTAAGTTTTATTTCCACAGAGGTTGCACGCCCCTCTAGATCACCTTTGAAAGTAGTGTCTTCAGGTGTTTACTGCGTAGATGATATCAGTCATCTCGCACTATAAAAAGGGGCGGATTTTGGCAACTGATCAATCATATTAGCTAGAAAATCCATTTGTATATCTTTATGTCGATAGGACATTGATATATAAATATTTGTAAAATGTAAATGGGTTTTAATCTGCAGTAAATATATAATCTGAAACAGCATTTATCATTTGTAGTTACTAGTTCCCTTAATCATTCATTTATGTTTACGTTATAATTTATATGTCAAAGAGCAATAAGGAGAAGATAACATTAGCATTAAGAGATCCTAATATCTGCTTCAGGGGGTAGTCTCACAGGGCTAAATCTTCAGTATAGCATTTAGTATTTTCCGTTGCACACATTCATTTCACACCCTCCTGGAGTAGCATTTGGATATGGCTCACCCTATCTGGATCCTACTTAGAGCCTTCTGATAGTAGTCATAAAATGGTTTGAAACCTCAGAAATTTTCAAAATAGTTTTTTTTTTTCATTTATCGTGTTCAGATGTTATTGATAGTGATCACTAGCTTGTGTGTATAGTTTTCAGTGGTAAAATCACGCGACAACACTAAAAATTATATTTGTGTATTTTATTGTATTTCATTTAAGAGGCGTTGCGCAACAGCCCACTGGTCGCATATTTATTGATATTTATTTATGTCATTTGTCGTATTTTGTTTGTTTTGTAACGACACTACTCGTCCACGACGTTGCCATCAGTTTAGCTTTTCAGTTGTAGCTATTTTATGTTACATGCCCGTTACATAATGAATGTGGGTAGTGTAAATTGTGTGTACCTGTAGAGAGAACTGTTATCAGTCTATGATAACTATGGCGAAAGCGCGCTTCGTAGCACAACCGATACGGGAGTATAATGTAGGGAGTCCAAGTGAATGCGGAACAAATAAGAATCGCGGTAGATCGCCATCAGTGACATCGTCACGAGGCAGCATATCAGGGTCGTGCAGTGATGACTTTCTTGAATACCAAGAAATGGAAAGGGAAATGGGGCAGGAGGTCACCTAAGAGTAGAGGAAGATAAAGCCGCAATAGGAGAGAAGATCTAGATAATTAAAAGCAATGGGAAGTGAAATGGGAAATAAAATTCAGAGGGTCAGCTCAGAAATGGGAAATAAAATTCAAATGGTCATCTCTGAATCGGGAAGTCAAATAAAAAACGGGAATGATGAAATACGCTCTGAAATGGGGAGTAAAATTCAAAACGTTAGTGTCGAGATTCAGTCAATAAAACATGAAATGAGGGAAGTGAGAAATGAGGTAGTGACGATGCGAACAAAATTAGATCGAGAGGTTGCGAAGGTCAAAAGAACCGCGAACGAGGCACGATTACTAGTGAAGGGTGCAAAGCGGATTGCTCTTGAAACATTAGAGAAGAAAATACGACAAAGATAGGTAGACAAGCATTAACGATGTTGCAGAGGCACTTGAAACAAGTAGAGACAACACAGCGGCATAATACTGAAATTTCACCAAATAAGTCATTGACTGGGAAGCTCTAACAATTTAAAGAAAACATAGGAAGTGAAATCAAGCAATTATCTCAGGAAGTCAGGTTGCAACCTAGTCAAAGATCACATCTCAGAAAATAAATAGTAGGCGATTTGGTAATAACACAAACCGAAAGATCCAGTTCAAACTCAGCACGATCTTGTCCAAGCCCAGACGATAGTACAATGTGCTCAACTGTAAGAGTTGCTAGTCAACTACAGACTGAAAGCTTATCTGCAGACGCAACGAAATATCGCTATAGATGTGGCCCCTGCGTCTACACAGGGCACGACTGGGTAACAGATTGTGAATATGGAGAACAGCAATCACATATTTCATATGCATGATTGTTACCCGACAATGCGCACCACGGAACATTTTTCCAGTGATGAAACCGTAACAGGGAGTAGAAGAGAGGATGTCCAAAGCAACGATAGACCGGAAACGTTAGCGCCAAGTGAGAATGTGGTAGGCCGATCGGGGCGAGATTCTAATGAAATTCACGATTTTATGCATTTTATCTCTGTACGAAAATTCCAGCAAAAAAGGTCGTGGGTAATGATTTACACCCAACTTTTATTGGGCAATTTGATTTATCACTACCTCCTCCCGGGCGTCTGATGGACCAACTGAACTTCGTATGTTCACAAATCGAGGACGAATGCATGCGGAACATTACAAAAATGTGCACATCATACGAAGAGTTCCGTGACGCGTTTTTAAACAAATACTGGTCCAAGGAGACATAGGACAGGATAAAACCGGAAATAATGATGAGCAGAGACTTCGAGGGTTCAGGGTTCCGCAGTTCGGGGAAGTATTTCAAAAACCTGACCAAGAAAAATAAGTATTTGGACGACCAATGTACTCTGGCTCATTTAATAAGATTGTGTAACATGAAGTAGACAATATCCTGCCACCAAACGCTCGTCGGCCGATTTCGAAGTGATGCATAAGGATTCAAGGGTATCCTAAGAGAACTGTAGTTCGTTTTCAACGAGCAGCAGGCGCGCGTAAAATCTTGGCTGAGAGAGGTGCAGAGTCGAAGAAGGGAGAACAACGCAGGGACTAATAAAGGCCATAATTGGAAAAACAACGTAAATTGTCTCCTCACCAAAACATGGACAATAGATATTGCAGAGAGAACAATGAACAGTGGAAGAACTATGTCAGAGAAAGTAGGCAACAAATTGCACGCAGATGGGACCCACAAGATAATGGCACATCATTGGACGACAATAGAGAAACTCGTCAATGATCTGACCAAGGATGGGGTGGAATGAGTAACAACAGGAATTGGGAACAATCAGTTGAAATTAGACCACCCAACCATGGAAGAGTACAACAAAATGACATAGTTGAGTAGGACGAATTAACATGAGCTTATATGGTGAAAGTAATGTTTATTGTACACAATTATCAATTAAGTTTAGTTATTGCACTGAAGGGATATGTAGATTTATCAATATTCTCTGTGCTATTGTAAAGTTAAACGAGGTATTACAATGCATAAAAGGGCAGTATGCCGAGAATGAGTAAATTAGGGTATGTTTATTTGTGTAGGATTTAACTATGTGCAAAGAAAGCAAAGCGTACAATTTAAATGGTGTCTGGAGTTTATGATGTGCTATCTGTCCATAAAGGAATAAAGTAAAAATGAGAAATGTGAGGTACCGCAAAACAAAGTCGTAAAAACGTGTGAATAGGTAGGTTTGATACCAAATTGATGTGGAACGTATTAACAGAGAATGTCTGCATTTTGAAAAGAATTTAGAATTAGTTAATGAAATGAGTGTCTTTTTTCCACGTTTAACAATGAGGTCAGAAATTAGTGACTTGCTAGTGGTGGTTTGCGATGATACGTGGTTGTGTCGTCCAAGTATGATTTGTCTCCTTTCAGAGAAACGAGAGATCACTAGGTGGCCTGCTCCACATGGCTACACGAGAGCGTAACGTTTTTTGCACATGGAAGTGTTGTATTTATGCCTGTTCAGAGAGACAGAACAATTGGCCAGTTCTGCAGAACACTGTATGAGAGCACTGAAATATTGTTTGAGTGTTACAGCGACATGAAATGGAAGTAATAAGGGGATATAGACACGTAAAAATTAGTGAACGGAAGTAATAAGTGCTATACGTTCAAAGCATATGAGATCGTTGGTGATACATAATGGCATGGCAGTCGTGTTGATGAGCAGTGATTTTATACAATGTACTAAAATCTTTATATTTGGAGGTACTACTAGTAAAATAAAATGTTACCTTATTAACATTAAATGAAGAGTTAATGACAGGAGCTCCAGGGAGAAGCCAGTGACAGAAAAGGTATCACTGAGTAAAAACATGAAAAACCGTACGTGACAGTACGATTGTAGAAAGTATCAGTTATTTCGTGCTAAACTTGCTATGTAGTTTATGATTGTCCACCGGAAGTACGCTGAAGCATGAAATGAAGAAGAGGCTCACCTAGTCATTCATTCATGTATGTTTTGTCCAGATGTGCACTTTATTGTTCACAGATACTCATGACGACATCCACGAAGATACCTAGAGCAATGAGATCAGACGATCTTGTGATACCCAGTGACAGTGTATTACTTTGAATTGCAGTTAGACTAGTATAAACATTCTATGGGCAAATAATTTAACAAGTAGCTTAACTAGTAGTATATGCAATTATTAACTTTGGGATCTGATGATGATCGTAATTCTATTGTTATGTGTATTTTTGTTCATAGGTATACAGGTGCCGACAGATATTTAATAATGAGTTATATAGGTTGAGGAATATGTTCTTTTATAATTAACATTAACTTTGTACATGAAATTTTGATCAGAATAATAAAAGTAAATAAGTGAGTGTCTAGACTGATTCTACAACCATAACAGTAATAAATGTTAAGATTAATTACCTCACTGATGAGTGCATCTTAATATATATATATATATATATATATATATATATATATATATATATATATATATATATATATATATATATTGCCATGCTTCTTGCTCTGTCATTGCTGCCCACCTGATGTCTCCAGGTAGCCACATTTGAATAGGCCTGCTGTTTTCCCGCGTCCGTGACATGGATTGGCTTCCTGGTGGCGTCCCTTGTTTCCTCTTTTCTCTGCAGCTGTGCCGTTTACCTCCCGTTCCATCTGCAAATCACGTTGTTGATTCCATTGTGCTTCGCAGAAGTTTCTTTTCGTGAAATCTACATCCACTATTACATATAATTAGCTTCTGATTCACACAAATACTATACCATACCTAAGACAAAATTATGGACATGTTTCTTTATAAACAAACACTTTTGTATTTACTTGCTTTGTAAGAGGATGTACTGTCTTTTGTTACTGTTTGTCATGTATGTTACCCGGCTGCCTTTTATTGGGTTTCATTTTGTAGCACAATTTGTTACCAGACAAGGAGTGTCAGTGTGTAGAACCTGTCTGTTTTGGGAACTTTAACTACTCTTTATCTCGTTGTATAAGGATGCAGCTAAGTGTCAGGTTCATACCTCAGTCACTTTCATATTTTTAAATGTGTCAGTTACGATTATATCTTGTGACTACATTAGTTTTCCTATGTATGCGTGATGTCATGCAGCTACTGGAATAGTTATATGTTTTCTTAACTGTTAATACTGTCTGACGTGAGTCTCTGAATAAGCGCCAGTGTTTTGAACAAGAGTAACTGATCCCTCCTCTCCTGAAATGCTCTTGTCTAGTTTCATTCTCATGCTGGTCTCGGTGTTCTGAGCAATGTATTGGTGTCCGCTCAAATGCAGAGACGTTACAGCTAATCTTTAGGTGGTTCATAGTACATAACACAGTCACTCTCCTTATGATGGGGTTTTATGTACACATATGATTGGCCACCTATAGTTTTATTCGCACAACGTGAATTGTGCAGCAGTTATTTTAAAAGTGCATCTTCTATATCTTGCAAATTCATTTTCAACTTTTTCAAAATTTTTATAGTCCTCACAGTGTTGATCTAAGCGCCAGAGTTTTTTGCTTCAGAATCGTTTGTTAAATCATTTACTCACTTGAGAAACCATTTCATGATGATATAGCTTCACACAACCACTGCTCATTTCCTCTTTTATTGTACACGATAGTATCAAGCATAAGACAGCTCGATTTAGTTGTCAACACACGGCACGATCTATCCAGTTTAGTTATTTTGAAGTTCAGCATTTCAATGGCAACACGGTTTATTGTAACGGCTTTAATTTGTATTCATGATCTCTTCATGTGGGCACATTTACTATCTTCACTATTTGGCTAACAACTGCTTCATACACATTACTAACTACTTCGCCTGCTTAACGTTACAGCATCTATATGTAAGCTGCAGCATTTATTCAGTTGCTGTACAGATACGTTGAAAACTCAGCGCAACTCGCTCTTAGTTTGTTAGCAACAGACGAGAAATACTCAGCAGTTATTTTGATACTTCAACAAGTACAGTGATAACATCTATTTTTAATTGCTGTTATTCAGTAGACATGATAATTTTATATGATCATCATTACCGGTTCTGTTATATTAAATTTCATTACTCACAGTCGACTGTATAATTAAGTCGCATTGCTCTGTCAACTAGCGGCAATATACACTGATCGGCCAGATCATTATAACTACCTACTCACAGCGGTCGCAGGCTCGAATCCTGCCTCGGGCATGGATGTGTGTGATGTCCTTAGGTTAGCTAGGTTTAAGTAGTTCTGAGTTCTAGGGTAATGATCACCTCAGATGTTAAGTCCCATAGTAATCAGAGCCATGTGAACCATTTTGAACGTTCCCCAGAGCGTATGGAGCCGCCGCCAGCCTGTGTCCCTCCACAGTTGAAGAGTCAAGTTGCTGCTCCCCTCCCGTCCATATGGTGAAGAAGGTATTGGGGTTGATCAGACCACGCAACGCCCTGCCACTGCGCCACCGTCCAGTGCCGGTGGCCACGTGTCCATTTCAGTGATGCTTGCCGACGTCGTGATTGTTAACATGGGCACATGCAAGGGTCGCCGGCGTTACGAGTGTGCACTTCGTGTCCAGGCACATCCGTGCTCTGCCCAGCGACAATGTCCGATGTTAGTTTCGCTACCGTCCTATTTAACCAGCATCCCCATCCTACGACGTCCGACCTGTGTAATGTGGGTGTCCGTCCAACTCCACGACGTGTGGACGTGGTTTCATCTTTGTTTTGCCACGTGTTGAAGACACTCGCCACATTTCTCTTCGAACACCCGACACATCGTGCGGTTTCCGTAATGCTCGTGCTGAGCCTCCAGACCATCACAGCCTGTGCTCTGTTAAACTCACATAGCTCACCTTCCCCATTCGACACATGGACAGCACGCTTACGGATACTACATGAACCGTGCGTGTATCACGCCTAGACGTGTTTATGTCGATAGTTCATAATTTTCAGGCTGTTCAGTGTTGGTTTGTGTAACCTCTGCCATTTGTTCTGTTGTTATGTAAATAATTATCGCTAATTTAATACAACTTACTTGTATCAATAGTACACAATGAGCAACAAGTAGGTTGCTGTAACTCTTTTACATTTTTAATATGTCTCTTGTAACTGTATTATTCATGGCTTATGGTAATTCTGTAAGATCTTCATTATTGATCCTGGTTATTTTACACAATGATTTGACACTATATTTTATATTTATTTACTTAGCGTCGTATGTGTCAAATGGCGATGTAGTTTGGTGTAAGCAATGCCATCTGATCCCTGGTCATTGTGCGTAGTCATGTTAGAAAGCTTCGTTAGTGTCTGTTTTTCAGTTGTTTGGATTAATTATGTAGTGGCTTTTATTCTTTATCAGATTTGTACTAGATGGTAATTGGCAATACACGACTGCAACTATTCAGTTTATTAATTTAGCGTTCCACATGGTCAGCGACAACGCTTTTTCTGGTAATCGTTTTTATTCATTGCTCACGATTACTTTGTGTGAGAACATTTACAATTAGTGTGCAAGTATTTCATATATTTAATTGGTTACCTTCTGTTTTTATCAATCTGTGTCAATGTAACCATGTGTAAGCCTTGGAATCCGTCTCTTAAATGTACAGACATGTAAAAAATGAAGCACAGCTCGCTTTTAGTTTGTTAGCAACGGACATTAACTACAATGTTCTGCTATTTTCAGATCTTTTATACGTTCAATGCAGTTATTTGATGTAACGACTTTCATTCTTCAGTCTTGAGCAGTTTGTATGATCACAATTACGGGTTATTTTGTACTACATGAATTGCTTCACGATCAATTGTGTAACAAAACCCATGGCGTTATCATCCTACTGATGATACAGCTCTGTGTAAGCGTTGGTGTATGTTCTCTTCCATTTTCAATTATTAGAGATAGCTTAAAATAGCTCGCCTGTAATTATATTAACAACGTACGATAACCAACAGATTGGTTGCCAAAGCTCTTTTACAATTTCAAAAGACAATGAATCTTGTGTAACAACATTACTAATACAACTTGGATATTCGGGAATCCAGCCCGATGTTCGCGTCGTTCTCGCACGATATTTCAACAGCGTGCCTCGCTGTCTTCTTCAGGCGCTACCTGAGACTGGTCCTTGGGTCGATCGAGTCCAGTATTTATGCCTGGGAGGAGCTGGGCGTTCCCTAATCGGTCCGCGCCGCGTCGAATGTTCCATCTGTGGTCCGCGCCCGCCAGACTTAGCTTCAACGGACCCCTCCTGTCGCGGATGTTCCGACTGCCGTCGGCGCCGGTTTTGGCCGTCCTCAATGGCAGTCGGAACATCCGCGACAGGAGGGGTCCGTTGAAGCTGAGTCTGGCGGGCGCGGACCACAGATGGAACACTCGACGCGGCGCGGACCGATTAGGGAACGCCCAGCTCCTCCCAGGCATAAATACTGGACTCGATCGACCCAAGGACCAGTCTCAGGTAGCACCTGAAGAAGACAGCGAGGCACGCTGTTGAAATATCGTGCGAGAACGACGCGAACATCCGGCTGGATTCCCGAATATCCAAGTTGTCAACAGATCGCCGGGAAAGCATGAAGAATAACATTACTAATAACTCATCATCGTCTCTGAAGTGAATATTATCGTCCAAAAAATTTCTGCACGACTATTTTAAAAATGTTGTTAATATTTATTTCTGCCATAGCAGTCCAGTTACGATGTAATCTTATTATTGTTCATAACTGTGTCGTTAATTTTTGCTAGATTCTCCTTATGAGTTGTTTGCATTAATTGTGCCCTCTTTAAGTTCTGTACTTAAGGTTTCGTCATTGCTTGTAACGAATTCGATCGCTTAGCCTACTACCACAGACGACAGACACTAAATATTACGTTTACATGTTTACCTCTGTCGAGGAGCGAGCCTATTCTGTCACTTTACGGTACAGCATGCAGTATCGGTTGGCCATACTTCCGCTTACGATCAGTGTTCTTGGACGTTGTCTTTAACATTTCGTACGACCACCAGTCGATCTATCTCTTGATGTCAGCACAAGTCCGCGAGGATCTAGTACAAGGTTATTATCAGTGAGAGGCCCCCGTTTTATTCGTTAAAACACTGTAAAATATCCTGTTTTGTTTAACTGAAGGAGATTAAACGTGTTCAGAGAAACGAAACTGCTTGTAACACCGTTAATGCGTAAAAATACAGTTGGTTTTCATTTATCATTAGCGTAACTGGCAGCTGTGGGATCTAGAAGATCAAGAAATAATACATTAAAAGGTCATTCATGTTAGGCAGTTTACCACGCAACCCAGTATTTGAATGGTATGCATTCATATCTCCTCAACTGTGTCTCATACAATTACGCTATTTTGCAGGTACACCATGTGATCAAAAGTATCCGGACATCTGGCTGAAATTACAATTCCGTGGCGCCCTCCATTGGCAATGCTGGAATTCAGTACTGTGTTCGCCTACCATTAGCCTTCATGATAGCTTCCTCCCTCGCAGGCATACGTTCAGTCAGGTGCTGGAAGGTTTTTTGGGCAATGGCAGCCCATTCTTCACGGAGTGCTGCAATGAGGGGAGATATCGATGTCGATCAGTGAGGCGTGGCACGAAGACTGAGTTCCAAAGCATCTCAAAGGTACTCTATACTATTCATGTCAGGAGTCTGTGCAGGCCAGTCCATTACAGGGATGCTATTGTCATGCAAACACTCCGACACAAGCCGTGCATTATGAACTGGTGCTCGATAGTGCTGAAATATGCAATCGCCATTCCGAATTGCTCTTCAACAGTGGGAAGCTAGAAGGTGCCTAAATTATCAATGTAGCCCTGTGCTGTAATAGTGCCACGCAAAACGACAAGGGTTGCACGCCCCCTCCATCAAAAACATGACCACACCATAACACCACTGCTTGCGAATTTTACTGCTGAGACTACAAACACTGGCAGATGACGTTGACCGGGCATTCGCCATACCTACGCCCAGCCACACCCACACCCTGCATATTAAACATTACGACTCTCTTCAACTGTCGGTGGTCTCTGTCAGTCAACAGACGAGTTCGGCCTGTACGCTTTTGTGCTGTACGTGTCGCTTCACGTTTCCACTTCGGGAACAGTGGACCTAGGGATATTTAGGAGTGTGGAAATCTCACGTACAGGCATATGACAAAAGTGACACCCAATCACTTGACCACGTTCGTAGCCAGTCAGTTCCGCGGAGCACCCCATTCTGCTCTCTCACGATATCTAGTGACTACTGAGGTCGCTGGCATGGAGTATCTGGCAGTAGGCGGCAGCACAATGCATCTTATATCAACACCGAAAATGTAGTAACCGAGAACTTTTCTTCCTTTTATAATTTTGTGGGGGCTGTCAGCGAGAGAAAGCTCAGTAAAGGTTTTAAATTATGTCTAAGGTTTGTTGCAAGTCACTGAGTGCTCTCATTCTCAAGTACTGCACGACTTAGGAGTGGGTATTTATGCGCCGTGAACTCCGTTGGCTTTTTATCCTCACCCATTTGATAAGTAGATTGTTTTTGTCATTACAGCGGTTCTTTCCAGACCGAAAGAGATATGTGTACTAAGTTTGGTTGAAATGAGTCTAGGGGTTTAGGAGAACACGTGTAACACACACACATACATTTTTATGATGTGTGTTGTTGTGGTCTTCAGTCCTGAGACTGGTTTGACGCAAATCTCCATGCTACTCTATCCTGTGCAAGCTTCTTCATCTCCCATTACGTACTGCAGCTTACATCCTTCTGAATCAGCTTAGTGTATTCATCTCTTGGTCTCCCTCTACGATTTTTACCCTCCACGCTGCCCTCCAGTAATAAACTGGTGACCCTTGATGCCTCAGAACATGTCCTACGGACCGATCCCTTCTTCTAGCCATGCTGTGCTACAAAATCCTCTACTCCCCAATTCTATTCAATACCTATTCATTATTTATGTGATCTACCCATCTAATCTTCAGCTTCCTATGTAGCACCGCACTTCGAAAATTTCTATTCTCTTCTTGTCCAAATTATTTATCGTGAAGGTTTCACTTCCATACATGGCTACACTCCTTACAAATACTTTCCGAAACGACTTCCTGACACTTAAATCAATACTTCATGTTAACTAATTTCTGTTCTTCAAAAACGCTTTCTTGCCATTGCCAGTCCATCCTCTCTACTTCGACCATCGTCAGTTATTTTGCTCCCCAAATAGCAAAGCTCCTTTACTACTTTAAGTGTCTCATTTCCTAATCTAATTCCCTCACCATCACCCAACTTATTCGACTACATTCCATTATCCTCGTTTGCTTTTGTTGATGTTCATCTTATACCCTCCTTTCAATACACTGTCCGTTTCATTCAACTGCTCTTCGAAGTCCTTTGCTGTCTCTGACAGAATTAAAATGTCATCGGTGAACCTCTATATTTCTTCTCCATGGATTTTAATACCTACTCCGAACTTTTCCTTTGTTTCCCTTACTGTTTGCTCAATATAGAGATTGAATAGCATGGGTGAGAGGCTACAACCCTGTCTCACTACCTTCCCTACCACTGCCTCCCTTTCTTGTCCCTCGACTCTTATAACAGCCATCTGGTTTCTGTACAAATTGCAAATGGCATTTTGCTCCCTGCATTTTACACCTGCCACCTTCAGAGTTTAAAAGAGAGTATTCCATTCAACATTGTCAAAAGCTTTCTCTGAGTTTACAAATGCTAGAAATTTAGGTTTTCCTTTGCTCTATCTAGCTTCTAAGATAACTTGTAGGGTCAGTATTGCCTCACGTGTTCCAACATTTCTACGGAATACAAATTGATCTCCCCCGAGGTCGGATTCTTCCAGTTTTTCCATTTGTCTGTAAGGAATTCACGTTATTATTTTGCATCTGTGACTTATTAAACTGATAGATCTGTAATTTTCAAATTTGTCAACACCTGCTTTCTTTGGGATTCTTCTTCTTCTTGAGGTCTGAGGGAATTTTGCCTGTCTCATACTTCTTGCTCACCAGATGGAAGACTTTTCACAAGACTGGCTCTCCCAAGGCTGTCAGTAGATCTAATGGAATGTTGTCTACTGCAGGGGACTTGTTTCGACTTAGGTCTTTCAGTACTCTGTCTATCATATTTCCCATTTCATCTTCATCTACATCCTCTTCCATTTCCATAATATTGTCCTCAAGAACATCGTCTCTATATAGAAACGCTATATACTCCTTCCAAGATTCTGCTTTCCCTTCTTTGCTTAAAACTAGGCTTCCATTTGAGCTCTTGATATTCATGCAAGTGGTTCTCTTTTCTCCAAAGGTCTCTTTAATTTTCCTGTAGGCAGTATCTATCTTAGTTCTAGTGAGATAAGAATCTACATCCTTACATTTGTCCTCCAGCCATCCCTGCTTAGCCATTTTGCACTTCCTGTCGATCTCATTTTTTAGACGTTTGTATTCCTGTTTGCTTGCTTCATTTACTGCGTTTTTATATTTTCTCCTTTCATCAATTAAATTCAATATCTCTACTGTTACCCAAGGATTTCTACTAGCACTCGTGTTTTTACCCACTTGATCCTCTGCTGCCTTCACTATTTCATTCCTCAAAGCTACCCATTCTTCATCTAATGTATTTCTTTCCCCCATTCTTGTCAATTGTTCCCTTATGCTCTCCCTGAAACTCTGTACAACCTCCGGTTCTTTCAGTTTATCCAAGTCCCATCTCCTTAAATTCCTACCTTTTTGCAGTTTCTTCAGTTTTAATCTACAGTTCATAACCAATTGATTGTGGTCAGAGTCCACATCTGCCCCTGAAATGTCTTACAATTTAAAACCTGGTTTCTAAATCTCTGTCTTACCACTATATAATCTATCTGAAACCTTCTAGTATCTCCAGGGTTCTTCCATGTATACAACCTTCTTTCATTAATCTTGAACCAAGTTTTAGCTATGATTAAGTTATGCTCTGTGCAAAATTCTACCAGGCGGCTTCCTCTTTCATTCCTTACCCCCAATCCATATTCACATACCACGTTTCCTTCTCTTCCTTTTCCTACTGTCGAATTCCATTCACCCATGACTATTAAATTTTCGTGTCCCTTCACTACCTGAATAATTTCTTTTATCTCATGATACATTTCATCAATATCTTCGTCATCTGCAGAGCTAGTTGGCATATAAACTTGTACTACTGTAGTGGGCGTGGGCTTCGTGTCCTATCTTGCCCACAATAATGCGTTCACTATGCTGTTTGCCGTCGGTTACCCGCACTCCTGTTTATTTATTCATTATTAAACCTACTCCTGCATTACCCTTATTTGATTTTGTATTTATAACCCTGCATTCACCTGACCAAAGGTCTTGTTCCTCCTGCCACCGAACTTCACTAATTCCCACTATATCTAACTTTAACCTATGCATTTTCCTTTTTAAATTTTCTAACCTACCTGGCCGAATAAGAGATCTGACATTCCACGGTCCGATCCGTAGAACGGCAGTTTTCTTTCTCCTGATTACGGTGTCCTCTTGAGTAGTCCCCTCCCAGATATCCGAATGGGGGACTATTTCACCTCCAGAATATTTTACCCAAGAGGACGCCATCATCATTTAATCATATTGTGAAGCTGTATACCATAGGGAAAAATTACGGCTGTAGTTTCCCCTTGCTTTCAGCCGTTCGCAGTACCAAAACAGCAAGGCCGTTGTGGTTAGTGTTACAAGGCCAGATCAGTCAGTCATCCAGACTATTGCCCCTGCAACTACTGAAAAGGCTGCTGCCTCTCTTCAGGAACCACACGTTTGTCTGGCGTCTCATCAGATACCCCTCCATTGTGGTTGCACCTACTGTGCGGCTATCTGTATCGTTGAGGCACGCAAGCCTCCCCACCAACGGCGAGGTCTATGGTTCATGGGGTTCGTTTATTATATATTGTTATTATTATATAGTTTTATTATATATTATTATTATTAATTGGGGCGAGTACCTGTAAGATAACGCAAAGCATTTTGCCTCATTTGAGCGTTCTTTCTAAGCTTCATGATTCTCTCTCTTTTTCCATGGAATCTCTTTCTGTCTTTAATCCACTTTGCCCCTGGATTATTTGGGACTGTCCTCAGCTCGTGGCCTTGCGGTAGCGTTCTCGCTTCTCGCGCACGAGGTTTCGAGTTCGATTCCCGGAGGGGATTTCTCCTGCCTCATGATGACTGGGTGGTGTTGTGTCGATTTCATCTTCATCATTCATCCCTATCAGGGTAGTAGGAAGGCCATAGAAAACCACCTCCGTTAGGACCTTGCCTAGTACGGCGGTGCGGGTCTCCCGCATCGGCCCTACACTCCTCGGAGTATGAGACCTCATCATCTTTGGGAGTTCATTTTCTGACCCCACATTACACTTGTATCTCTTGTCCCTGTGTACATTTCCGTCATTCGTTTCTGTACATTTCCGTCTTCAGTTTCTATTGCATCGACCTTTGCTGCTTCTACGTCCAGTTTGATCCATGGTATTGTTGATTTGACCCCTTGTACGTATTTTTGAATTCTCCCGGCGAGTCATGTTGGTGACAGCCTGATGATGTGCCCATACAACATTAACTTCCTTTTTCTGATATCTGCTGCTATGTTTGACATCATCTCTGTAGTTTTCCTAGAGCATAATGCGTATCCCACTTCTTTTAGGCCGGTCGCTGTGGCCGTGTAGTTCTAGGCGCTTCAGTCTGGAGCCGCACTGATGTTTTGTCGCAGATTCGAATCCTGCCTCGGGCATGGATTAGTGTGATGTCTTTAGGTTAGTTAGGTTTAGGTAGTTCTAAGTCTCGAGGACTGATGAATTCAGATGTTAAGTCCCATAGTGCACAGAGCCGTTTGAACACTTCTTCTGTCAGTTATGGGCCTAGAATTTGCCTCATATTTTACTTTCTTCCTTCAGTATCCTTTCCATATCACTTTTAATATGGATTGTTAGCGTCTCACTTGCATTCAGTATTCCAGACGTGACTACTGTGTTGTAGTGTCTGACTTTTGTGTGAATACAGTATTTTTTTATTGTATACGTGTTGTGTCTTGCCAAACACTCTCTTTCCTCCTCCTATAGGTTCAAGGAATTCACCTAGACACTTGAAGTTTGCAGATCTGTTTATTTTGTCGTATTTTGTGTCTAGTTTGTTATGTTTACTTTTGAGCAGAAAAATTCAGACCTCGAAAGAGATTTGCAGCCCAACTCTTTCCTTGCATTCCTTTAGTACTTCTATTTCTATGGTTGCAGTTGTTTCGTAGTCTGATAGTATGGCCAGGTCGTCTGCGAAAGCTAGGTTTGACAATTCTATTTTGTCCCGGCATCTTCCAAGGCGTGTTGGTTTCCAGCGTCCTTGAGTTTTCATTTCCTTTCCCATTCCTTCAATACTTTGTTTAGGAATAGGTTGGCGCACTCCAGTTTTCATTATAAATGGATCTGAGATATTGCCCATGAATTTAACTTTCGATGTTATGTTAGCTAATGTCTGCCTCATTAATCGTAGTGTTTTTGGGTCGGATCCCTGTTCATCTAAGACGTTGAACACGTATTATCGGTCAACAGAATCATATGCTTTCTTGAAATCTAAGAAAGTGCAAATGATTGGCGCATTCCTGATTGTCTTTTATACTCCTGGAAATTGATATAAGAACACCGTGAATTCAGTGTCCCAGGAAGGGGAAACTTTATTCACACATTCCTGGGGTCAGATACATCACATGATCACACTGACAGAACCACAGGCACATAGACACAGGCAACAGAGCATGCACAATGTCGACACTAGTACAGCGTATATCCACCTTTCGCAGCAATGCAGGCTGCTATTCTCGCATCGAGACGATCGTAGAGACGCTGGATGTAGTCCTGTGGAACGGCTTGCCATGCCATTTCCAGCTGGCGCCTCAGTTGGACCAGCGTTCGTGCTGGACGTGCAGACAGCGTTAGACGACGCTTCATCCAGTCCCAAACATGCTCAATGGGGGACAGACCCGGAGATCTTGCTGGCCAGGGTAGTTGACTTACACCTTCTAGAGGACGTTGGGTGGCACGGGATACATGCGGACGTGCATTGTCCTGTTGGAACAGCAAGTTCCCTTGCCGGTCTAGGAATGGTAGAACGATGGGTTCGATGACGGTTTGGATGTACCGTGCACTATTCAGTGTCCCCTCGACGATCACCAGAGGTGTACGGCCAGTCTAGGAGATCGCTCCCCACACCATGATGCCGGGTGTTGGCCCTGTGTGCCTCGGTCGTATGCAGTCCTGATTGTGGCGCTCACCTGCACGGCGCAAAACAGGCATACGACCATCATTGGCACCAAGGTAGAAGCGAATCTCTTCGCTGAAGACGACACGTCTCCATTCGTCCCTCCATTCACGCCTGTCGCGACAGCACTGGAGGCGGGCTGCACGATTTTGGGGCGTGAGCGGAAGACGGCCTAACGGTGTGCGGGATCGTAGCCCAGCTTCATGGAGACGGTTGCGAATGGTCCTCGCCGATACCCCAGGAGCAACAGTGTCCCTAATTTGCTGGGAAGTGGCGATGCGGTCCCCTACGGCACTGCGTAGGAACCTACGGTCTTGGCGTGCATCCGTGCGTGGCTGCGGTCCGGTCCCAGGTCGACGGGCACGTGCACCTTCCGCCGACCACTGGCGACAACATCGATGTACTGTGGAGACCTCACGCCCCACGTGTTGAGCAATTCGGCGGAACGTCCACCCGGCCTCCTTCATGCCCAGTATACGCCCTCGCTCAAAGTCCGTCAACTGCACATACGGTTCACGTCCACGCTGTCGCGGCATGCTACCAGTGTTAAAGACTGCGATGGAGCTCCGTATGCCACGGCAAACTGGCTGACACTGACGGCGGCGGTGCCCAAATGCTACGCAGCTATCGCCATTCGACGGCCAACACCGCGGTTCCTGGTGAGTCCGCTGTGCCGTGCGTGTGATCATTGCTTGTACAGCCCTCTCGCAGTGTCCGGAGCAAGTATGGTGGGTTTGAGACACCGGTGTCAATGTGTTCTTCCTTCCATTTTCAGAAGTGTATTTTAGAAATGTTCTCGGATTGGTGGTATGTTCTGTACATGAACAACCAGAGCCAAAGTCTGTCTGGTATTCGCCAATTTTGTGTTCTAACTGTTTCTGTGTTGAAACTTCCTGGAAGATTAAAACTGTGTGCCCGACCGAGACTCTAACTCGGGACCTTTGTCTTTCGCGGGCAAGTGCTCTAAAAACTGAGCTACTGAAGCACGCCTCACGTCCGGTACTCACAGCTTTACTTCTGCCAGTATCCGTCTTCTACCATCCAAACTTTACAGAAGCTCTTCTGCGAAACTTGCAGAACCAGCACTCCTGAAAGAAAGGATACTGCGGAGACATGGCTTAGCCAAAGCCTGGGCGATGTTTCCAGAATGAGATTTTCACTCTGCAGCGGAGTGTGCGCTGATATGAAACTTCCTGGCAGATTAAAACAGTGTGCCCGACCGAGACTCGAACTCGGGACCTTTGCCTTTCGCGGGCAAGTGCTCTACCAACTTAGCTACCGAAGCACGACTCACATCTGGTACTCACAGCTTTACTTCTGCCAGTATCCGTCTCCTACCTTACAAACTTTACAGAAGTTCTTCTGCGAACCTTGCAGAACTAGCACTCCTGAAAGAAAGGATACTGCGGAGACATGGCTTAGCCACAGCCTGGGGGATGTTTCCAGATTGAGATTTTCCCTCTGCAGCGGAGTGTGCGCTGATATGAAACTTCCTGGCAGATTAAAACTGTGTGCCCGACCGAGACTCGAACTTGGGACCTTTGCTTTCGCGGGCAAGTGCTCTACCAACTGAGCTACCGAAGCACGACTCACGTCCGGTACTCACAGCTTTACTTCTGGCAGTATCCGTCTCCTACCTTCCAAACTTTACAGAAGCTCTTCTGCGAACCTTGCAGAACTAGCACTCCTGAAAGAAAGGATACTGCAGAGACATGGCTTAGCCACAGTTGGGGGATGTTTCCAGAATGAGATTTCCACTCTGCAGCGGAGTGTGCGCTTATATGAAACTTCCTGGCAGATTAAAACTGTGTCCCCGACAGAGACTCGAACTCGGGACATTTGAATTTCGCGGGCAAGTGCTCTGCCAACTAAGCTACCGAAGCACGACTCACGTCCGGTACTCACAGCTTTACTTCTGCCAGTATCCGTCTCCTACCTTCCAAACTTTACAGAAGCTCTTCTGCGAACCTTGCAGAACTAGCACTCCTGAAAGAAAGGATACTGTGGAGGCATGGCTTAGCCACAGCCAGGGGGGTGTTTCCAGAATGAGATTTTCACTCTGCAGCGGAGTGTGCGCTGATATGAAACTTCCTGGCAGATTAAAACTATGTGCCCGACCGAGACTCGAACTCGGGACCTTTGCCTTTCGTCGGCAAGTGCTCTACCAACTGAGCTACCGAAGCACGACTCACGTCCTGTACTCACAGCTTTACTTCTGCCAGTATCCGTCTCCTACCTTCCAAACTTTACAGAAGCTCTTCTGGGAACCTTGCAGAACTAGCACTCCTGAAAGAAAGGATACTGCGGAGACGTGGGTTAGCCACAGCCTGGGGGATGTTTCCAGAATGAGATTTTCACTCTGCAGCGGAGTGTGCGCTTATATGAAATTTCCTGGCAGATTAAAACTGTGTGCCCGACTGAGACTCGAAATCGGGACTTTTGCCTTTCGCGGGCAAGTGCTCAACCAACTGAGCTACCGAAGCACGACTCACATCTGGTACTCACAGCTTTACTTCTGCCAGTATCCGTCTCCTACATTCCAAACTTTACAGAAGTTCTTCTGCGAACCTTGCAGAACTAGCACTCCTGAAAGAAAGGATACTGCGGAGACATGGCTTAGCCACAGCCTGGGGGATGTTTCCAGATTGAGATTTTCACTCTGCAGCGGAGTGTGCGCTGATATGAAACTTCCTGGCAGATTAAAACTGTGTGCCCGACCGAGACTCGAACTTGGGACCTTTGCTTTCGCGGGCAAGTGCTCTACCAACTTTTTTTTTTTTTTTTTATTTCGAGCATGACAGCATTCGAACCTGTAATCTTCAGATCCGAAGTCCGACGCCTTATCAATTTTTTTTTCTAGACCACTTCTTTTTTTTTTTTTTTCCTTCTTGGCCCGGTGCATCCCTCCTTAGCTAACCTGGTCGCCCAAGACTCCTCTTGAGCGACCATATTGATGGCGATCTCAGTGCGGACGCCAGATCAACACAGGATGCTGTGAAACAGTACACCCATCCTCAGACTATCCACTACACCCGGCCTCCTTTTTTTTATTTTTTTTTATTTATTTTTTGTTTTTGAAATGATGAGGACAACAAAAACACCCAATCCCCACGCGAAGAAACATCCACAACCCGGCCGGGAATCGATCCCGAGACCCTATGATCCAGAGGCAGCAGCCCTTTTTTTTACCATTTTTTTTTTTTTGAAGGGAAAAATAAACATGTGCTCCGATTTGTAATGAAATAGAATGAACATAGTATTTATGAGTCCTAGGCAGCCGTTGCGCAATATAAGAAAAGAAAGGAAATGTGTTCTTGAGGTGCACAAAAGACTATCACATCATTGTCGAAAGGAAAGTAGCTCCGCTGCTCTGCGAGAGAAGGAAAATGTTGAGAGAAAAATGTGAAGGAAAAAAAAATGCCTTCTGCATTGGTGAGCATCTGAATAGTATCTTAAAATTCCGGCAAGAAATAAAGTCCCAGGAAGCAAATAGGATTTAGACATACAGGCAACTGGCAACCTCTACTATCCAAATATTGTATTTGAAGCATTTAACCGTTAATTATGATTTTCAGCATATTTCCAAATATCCTCCTGTAGTCACAATGTTGGCTTATTTTAAAGTGTTCAATTTCTATGTAAGAATAATAGTCTAGAAAAGTAGCATGCCTATTCTGCATAATAAACGATGCTGTGTGGCCCATGATCCACGTTGTAGCGTTGTTTTTTGCTCGTGGATACCTCAGTTTTTGTGGCTGAGTGATCTCTAAAAGTTCTACACCACTGGGCGTCGTACGGTCTATCACTGACAATCGTTGACGAAGAAAGGTTGTAATTTCTTCTGCATGTCCGCAAGTGAACCTATGAAGGAGCGAATCGACTCTTCCGCATGCGTCAGAGTTGGGCGTTGGTTGAAGGCCTATTTTATGTAGCTTTTCATTCGTTGCTACTTTATCGTTGACTGTGAGATACCAGTCTGCTATGACGCGTGATGGTAACATGTCGTTGTGCACATTCCGCCATATTATACTCCAATGTATATGTGGATATTTTTCTTCGAGACGATTCCTGTGGTTTGTTGTCATGAGAAGGTCATAAAGCTTCCTGTTCGTCAGGCTTCCGGTATCGACGATGTTGTGTCGAATGTAGCTCATTTCCATGTAGTATAGTCGCACATGTCGGTAAGAAAGTGGAATGCCGGCGATATTAACGGGTGGGTCCAAGCTATGAGGTTTCCACCGCTGAATGAGGTTTCTGATGAGACTGGTCCTCCGGGTACGAAACTCCTTCCTGATGCGATTTAGGAGCAGGGTGACACATTTTTTGTGTACTTTAATGAGGTTGAGGCCACCTTTGGACGAAGGTAAGGTTAAGGTATCGAACTGAACTTTGAAAATATGCCCCCTAAAAATAAACCAACATAACGCTTGTTGTATACTCTTGGCTAGGTGGTCGGAGATTGGAAGAATTTGCGCCAAATAATTCATCTTGCTCGTAATTCCGATCTCGATGGTCTTAACTTTCTGTAGTATGTTCAAGTCACGGTCGGAGTGAAGCATCAAAGCAGCACGTAATTTATGAAGCATGTGTGACCAGTTCTTCGTCAGGAATTTGTCTGGTTTGGCTTCAAAAGTAACACCGAGGGTTGTGTGAGAATCCTTTACCTTGCACCAGGTAACATGGGATATGTCTCCGATACCGCCACCGATTTGCAAAACTGTGGTTTTAGTTCTATTGAGTATTGCTCCTGAAAGAAACGTGAATGTTTGTAGAAGAGCTGCTACTGACAGAAGTTGTTGCGATGATGACACAGTTACGCATATATCGTCAGCATACGCAATGCATGGGATAGTGACAGACTCGACGCTAAGCCCGATCCCGCTATGCACTAAGTTGTTCAGGAGCGGCTCTACTGTAATGGCGTACAAAATCATTGAGAGAGGACATCCTTGGCGGATGGACTGCTCGATGGAAACTTCTTTTGTAAAATGGCCATTAATGAGAATCCGTGAAGAGGCGTTTGTAGTAAGTTTGCGAATTAATTCTATGAGATGAGGTCCAAATCCTAGTTTCTTCATGCTTTGAAAGAGGAAATCATGACGTACACGGTCATAAGCCTTCTCAAAATCTAGAAAGATCAGAGCGCCCTGTCCTTTAGTTTCAGCATATGAACAGATGATGTCCCTCAAATCGCAGGCAGCTGAGATTGCACTTCGACCTTGCACTGCACTGTACTGGTAACTGCCTAAAACCTTGTACATAACGGTTTGCATCCTTAGCTTAATCGATCTGGTGATGATTTTGAAGTCGGCATTCAGGAGTGTGATGGGTCGCATGTTTTCAACCTTCCTGCTGTTCCCTTTTTTCGGTAAGGGCAGGATGATACCTTCCGTAAATGCCTTGGGTATGACTTCCAGGTGCCAGAGTTCATTCGCTATCTCGAGGAGTGTCGGACCGAGGACGTTCCAGTATCGCTGGTAAAACTCAGCGCTGAGACCATCAGGTCCTGGTGATTTCCCTTTCTTTGCACTGTGAACCGCCAGTCGGATTTCGTCCTGTGTGAAAACAGATTCCAACTTTGCATTATCCTGTTGTGACAAGCGACAGCTCAAGGTCCTAAGAAAATCCTCGCACGAGTGTTCATCAACGAGTTGCTTCTTGTAAAGTTGACTATAATAGTCGTAGACGTGCGAGATGATGTCACGTTGCTTCGTGATGGCATTCTCACCGTCATCAACGACGGCTTCAATCAACATGGCTTTACACCGTTTCGTCGTTCTCAGGATGTGATACAGAGAGGCCCGTTCTTCGGCGGCAACGTCCTTAGGGTGGGCTCGCACGATGATGCCATGCATGCGTTGGCGTTGTATCGAAGTGATTTTTGCTTTATATCGTTTGATCTTTACGTCGATGTCTCGAGAAGGATTGTTAGTGCGACTGTACAGTTCTCTCAAACAGCGATAATAAAATTCAATAGTCTGTTTCTGCCAAAAGCTTTTTTGTCGGGCGTAGCTCATGACGGTCAGGCGTAATTTAGGCTTAGCACACTGAATCCACCACTGTAGAACGCTAGCGTAACGACGTCGGTGCCGCTGGAGCTGTTGCCACGTTAAGTTCACCTCCTCTTCAAGTTGGGCATCCTGCAGAAGGCTGACATTCAATTTCCAGTAGCCCTTCCCGCGGTAAATTGGCTGGCGGTGTAGGTTGAGGTAACACTGATATGCACAATGGTCGGAGATATTGACAGGAGCTATGTCACAGTTCACAGTGTGTCGCTGGAGGGCATCGGACACATAGATCCTATCCAGCCGACTGGCAGAATGACTGGTTACGAAGGTGTACGCTACCCGTTCACCGTGCAGTTGTTCCCATGTATCGTGAAGACGCATGCCATGAATTAAATGTTCAAGTTCGATACATCTGTTCGTGTTAGGAGTTTGGTCTCTGTCATTGAGCACACTATTGAAGTCACCACCAAGGATGAGATGTTCACGATAACCGCTAAGAAGAATGGGAACCTCGGTTTTATAAAATTTTGAACGATCTCTCTTGTGAGTGCTACCTGAGGGGGCGTACACGTTAACAATCTGCACACCATTCACTCGAAGAGAAATGCCACGACCACTGGGCAGCCGCTGCACATCCGTAAAGGGTACACCGTCGCGCAGAAGGATGGCAGTGCCTACAGCATCCTGAAGATTGATGTTATCAATAAGAACGTAACCGGGCACTTCTAAGGCTGTGACTACCTCCTGTAGGAGGGCAATGTCAACGCTGGTACCATACAAGAAATCATTTAGCGAACGGAGTTTCACCGCACTTTGAATTCTATTGACGTTAAGTGTGGTAATGTTGTAGGTTTGGCTGTCACCCATGATGGTTCAGAGGACAATGAGCTGTGAGTTTCGCATCGTCCTTCTCTCCGGCTTTGAACCAAACTCGTTGGTAACGTTTGGAGTACGAAACGAAATGTCAAAACCAATAACGGACCAGGGAGGGGAAGGTCGCAGCGCGATGGTCATGCGCGAGAGCAGCTACTGCTGCATCTCCTCGTTCTGCTGCCACCACGGCTCATTGCTGTCGGGGTGCTGCGCGGTGCGCTGACCGCCACCGCCGGCTGAGTCTGTCAACGTGGTCGCATCCGCCTGGCCACCACGCGGGGCTGCGACTGACGTCAGCGAGTTCCTGCAAGAGCGCTGCTGCACCTGCTCGCTGCTCTGCTCGCTCTTCCTCTTGGCCGTTACGGTGCTCTGATCCCTTTCAGCGCTCAGTAGTGCCTTCAGGTGTTTGGTTTGTTCACGAATGCGTTCTTGCCTCGCGGTGTCCTCGCAGCGCACGGGGCAAGAAGATTGAGGTTCAGTCTCGCTGCCACTTTCTGACATGTGCACGGGTCCTAAATCATTCGACTTTTCCTCTTTGCTACTATTCCCTTTGCTTCTCCTTCGGCGGCCTTTCTTCGTGTCTGCTACAATCTCTACCGATAGGGGTGGTTCAGGCAAACTGATCTGCACCCGCTCCTGTATCTCACACGGCTTAGTTTCAGAGGTGGCTGGCGCATCGTTGTTATCCAGCGGTAACTGCCCCGGTGAAGGTGACGGTGCCGAATCGTCGTCCGTCCTACCGCGAATGTCTTTGGCACTGCATTCCACCTGAACTGGCACCTCCACCTCGCTGACATGTTCCGGCTGCAGGGGTGGTGGTACAGTCCCCGCGACCACCTCACTCAATAGTGGTACTAGCTTTTCACTACCGTCTGCAGGACTTTCCCGTGGAAGTTGAAATGGACGTCTACGTGTACAGTTCATCCGCAGATGTTCAGTTGAATGGCAGATCGAATAGGTAGGGGGTTGACCAATGTAAGTTACCTGTGCACGACAGCCGCCAATGGCAACATACGAAGGTATACGCTTTTTCAAATCTACACGTACACTGCGCACCCCGCTGTTAACTTGGTAGCGATAGGCACTCGACCATTTTTCATTTGTAACTGACAAAACAGCGCCGTACAGTGACAGAGAACATGCAATCAGATCATTAGGGCACTCAGGTGGCACATTAAATATCCTGACGGTTCTTACTCCGTATCCCGAAGGCACGATTTGGACATTACTAATACTGCCATCATTATGACGGAATGGTCTCACACCAACATGCTCCTCAGCGAATTTCTCTTAAGTGTCACTCGAAATAAATTTGATAAATAACGAGTACTGCACAAAGTCCAACTGGAATGTGTCGACTATATCTTCAGGCAATTTCAAATCCTCAAAGATCAACTCATGAATTTCAAACGCCGTCGGTCGCAAGGCAGCGCGATCGAAAACCCACTGAACGCTGTTCGCTCTGTTAATTGTCGACATCTTACTTACAACAGTTATACAGAAACAAACGTTAACAGCGCTCGCACACGCTGCTCAGCTCTCCACCTCAGCACTGCTCGCGACGTAAACACTGGCCCGCGCTACCGCCCGTCACCGCGCGATGTGCACTGGCCGAGTGCCGGAACAAGACTGAGCTACCGAAGCACGACTCACGTCCGGTACTCACAGCTTTACTTCTGCCAGTATCGGTCTCCTACCTTCCAAACTATACAGAAGCTCTTCTGCGAACCTTGCAGAACTAGCACTCCTGAAAGAAAGGATACTGCAGAGACATGGCTTAGCCACAGCCTAGGGGATGTTTCCAGAAAGAGATTTTCGCTCTGCAGCGGAGTGTGCGCTGATATAAAACTTCCTGGCAGATTAAAACTGCGTGCCCGACCGAGACTCGAACTCGGGACCTTTGCCTTTCGCGGGCAAGTGCTCTACGAACTGAGCTACCGAAGCACGACTCACGTCCGGTACTCACAGCTTTACTTCTGCTAGTATCCGTCTCCTACCTTCCAAACTTTACAGAAGCTCTTCTGCGAACCTTGCAGAACTAGCACTCCTGAAAGAAAGGATACTGCGGAGACATGGCTTAGCCACAGCCTGGGGGATGTTTCCAGAATGAGATTTTCACTCTGCAACGGAGTGTGCCCTGATATGAAACTTCCTGGCAGATTAAAACTGTGTGCCCGACCAAGACTCGAACTCGGGAACTTTGCCTTTCGCGGGCAAGTGCTCTACCAACTGAGCTACCGAAGCACGACTCACGTCCGGTACTCACAGCTTTACTTCTGCCAGTATCCGTCTCCTACATTCCAAACTTTGCAGAAGCTCTTCTGCGAACCTTAGAGAACTAGCACTCCTGAAAGAAAGGATACTGCAGAGACATGGCTTAGCCACAGCCTGGGGGATGTTTCCAGAATGAGATTTTCGCTCTGCAGCGGAGTGTGCGCTGTTATAAAACTTCCTGGCAGATTAAAACTGTGTGCCCGACCGAGACTCGAACTCCGGACCTTTGCCTTTCACGGGCAAGTGCTCTACCAACTGAGCTACCAAAGCACGACTCACGTCCGGTACTCACAGCTTTACTTCTGCCAGTATCGGTCTCCTACCTTCCAAACTTTACATAAGCTCATCTGCGAACCTTGCAGAACTAGCACTCCTGAAAGAAAGGATACTGCAGAGACATGGCTTAGCCACAGCCTGGGGGATGTTTCCAGAATGAGATTTCCACTCTGCAGCGGAGTGTGCGCTGATATGAAACTTCCTGGCAGATTAAAACTGTGTGCCCGACCGATGGATGGAAAAGTGCACATTTCAAGACGTCAGGTGCCTGATAGTGCTGCATATTTGCGTAAGCTCCTATAGTGACTTTGGTCCAAGGTTCTTTAGTAATTCTGGAATGATTCCGTCTTCACCAGATGTTAGGTTGTTTTGTAGTTTAAGCATGTACACTCCTGGAAATTGAAATAAGAACATTGTGAATTCATTGTCCCAGGAAGGGGAAACTTTATTGACACATTCTTTGGGTCAGATACATCACATGATCACACTGACAGAACCACAGGCACATAGACACAGGCAACAGAGCATGCACAATGTCGGCACTAGTACAGCGTATATCCACCTTTCGCAGCAATGCAGGCTGCTATTCTCGCATCGAGACGATCGTAGAGACGCTGGATGTAGTCCTGTGGAACAGCTTGCCATGCCATTTCCACCTGGTGCCTCAGTTGGACCAGCGTTCGTGCTGGACGTGCAGACAGCGTTAGACGACGCTTCATCCAGTCCCAAACATGCTCAATGGGGGACAGATCCGGAGATCTTGCTGGCCAGGGTAGTTGACTTACACCTTCTAGAGCACGTTGGGTGGCACGGGATACATGCGGACGTGCATTGTCCTGTTGGAACAGCAAGTTCCCTTGCCGGTCTAGGAATGGTAGAACGATGGGTTCGATGACGGTTTGGATGTACCGTGCACTATTCAGTGTCCCCTCGACGATCACCAGAGGTGTACGGCCAGTCTAGGAGATCGCTCCCCACACCATGATGCCGGGTGTTGGCCCTGTGTGCCTCGGTCGTATGCAGTCCTGATTGTGGCGCTCACCTGCACGGCGCCAAAAAGGCATACGACCATCATTGGCACCAAAGTAGAAGCGACTCTCTTCGCTGAAGACGACACGTCTCCATTCGTCCCACCATTCACGCCTGTCTCGACAGCACTGGAGGCGGGCTGCACGATGTTGGGGCGTGAGCGGAAGACTGCCTAACGGTGTGCGGGACCGTAGCCCAGCTTCATGGAGACGGTTGCGAATGGTCCTCGCCGATACCCCAGGAGCAACAGTGTCCCTAATTAGTTGGGAAGTGGCGGTGCGGTCCCCTAGGGCACTGCGTAGGATCGTACGGTCTTGGCGTGCATCCGTGCGTCGCTGCGGTCCGGTCCCAGGTCGACGGGCACATGCACCTTCCGCCGACCACTGGCGACAACATCGATGTACTGTGGAGACCTCACGCCCCACGTGTTGAGCAATTCGGCGGTACGTCCACCCGACCTCCCGCATGCCCACTATACGCCCTCGCTTAAAGTCCGTCAACTGCAAATACGGTTCACGTCCACGCTGTCGCGGCATGCTACCAGTGTTAAAGACTGCGATGGAGCTCCGTATGCCACGGCAAACTGGCTGACACTGACGGCGGCGGTGCACAAATGCTGCGCAGCTAGCGCCATTCGACGGCCAACACCGCGGTTCCTGGTGAGTCCGCTGTGCCGTGCGTGTGATCATTGCTTGTACAGCCCTCTCGCAGTGTCCGGAGCATGTATGGTGGGTCTGACACACCGGTGTTAATGTGTTCTTTTTTCCATTTCCAGGAGTGTATTTACTGAACTCTTCACATGTTGGTGGGAGTGATTCTGGTTGGGTGGAGGTACATATCTGTACTGGAAATCTTGTTACAGGTTCAGGTCAGTTAAGGAGATTGGAGAAATAATGAGCCAGTTCTTGACAATTCTCTTAGTTAGTTAGTGCTAGTTTTCCATCTGGTTTACTGAAGCACAAATTTGGAAAAGTGGACCCGCTGATCTTCGTTGAGAACGTCCTGTATAATTTTCCCCTGTTGTTGTTGCGGAAGTTTACCTCTGCTACATGCTCCTTCATGTACCTTCGCATTGTTTGCCTAATACGTTTGGCAGGCTGTTTTGTTGATTCTTGGAAACGGCATAGGCTTTCAGGGGATTTTTAATATTGTAGTCCGCAAGAGTTTGTTGCGTATTTCTAGTACCTTTTCACACTCAGAGTCCTACCAACGGAGTTTAGTGATCTTTTTCCGTGGTATGATCGTGGTATGAGTTCTTTTGCTTTTTGTATGCTCTTTCTATAGAATTCTTCCCATGCGTATGCTGTTTTTTTTCATATATAAAATCAGAAACAACGCACATATGAAAGTTTTTATAGCTGACGAATATGCATTGGGGGCAACGTCAGCGTTCTCACGTTCATGGTACTCGCGAAACTACAACAGAGAAGACGGAGAACAGTGCACCAATAACCTAACAGCTGGGTCTTGATTATGAAGTATGAAACCTGCAATCTTGGGTTCGTACTCGCTCCGTTTTTTATCTGTGGAGCCCTAAGCTACGAAGCGTAGCGAGGTACCAGTTATCGGCAGTGCTAGATTACTTCGGGTCATCAAACAGCTAGTCAGCTAGTGACATCACCTGAAATGATGGAAGTAACTTGCCATAGTCCGTCGACTCGGGCACTAACCATATTACTGCAAAGCAGAACTTTGCTATTTCTATGACGACATGACGCTCGATCGTCGAAGATTCTGTTGGAACTATCTTGTACTATTTTGAGCTCTAGTCGATATGAGTCACCACAGGGAGCTTACGAAGTACTTCACTTGTTCAGTCACTGTGTTGAATGTATCAGGATATTCGACTATTTCAGAGTCAAACATTTCATTTATCTAGTTTGTGCAAAAACTTATTTACAGTGAGCGGAAACCGTTTACCTGCAAAGAGGTACAGATAGTGAACACAAATGAATAAATGTCTGAGAGTGGCCTTAATCAATACAGTATTCTGGTTTATTGGTTTATTTATTTGTTATATTACTGATAATCGCACAGCATGTATGGCGTTATACGAATGTACGGTGAAGTGAAATAAGTCGTGGCACATCTTCAAATACCCTATCGGACCTCCTTTCGCCCGGTGTAGTAGTGCATCGACTCAACAAGCTGCTGGACGTCCCGTGCAGAAGAATTGAAGCATTCTGCCTCAACAGCCGTCCATAATCGCGAAAGTGTTGCCGCTGCTACATTTTATGCATCAAATGTCCGCTCCATTACGTCCCATAAATGTACAATGGGGTTCTTGTCGGGCGGTATGGATGGCAAAATCATTCCGTCAAACTGTCCGCAATTTTCTTCAAACCAGTCTTAAACCATTGTGGCCTGGTGACATGGCGGTTTGTCATCCACAAATATCCCATCTTTGTTTGTGAACATGAGGTCCATGAATGGCTGGAAATGGTCTCCAAGTACCATAATATAACCATTTCCAATCAAAAATAAATAAATAAATAAATGACTCAAATGTCTCTTAGCACTATGTGAGTTAACATCTAAGGTCATCAGTCCCCTAGACTTAGAATTACTGAAACCTAACTAACCTCAGGACATCACTCACTTCCATGCCAGAGGCAGGATTCGCACCTGCGACCGTAGGACCAGCGCGGTTCCGGACTGAAGTGCCTAGAATCGCTGGGCCACAGCGGCCGGTCACTTCCGGTCAGCTCAAACCATTACAGAGCCACCAGCAGCATGCACAGTACCCTGTTAACAGCTTGGGTCCATGGCTTCGAGGGATCGAAGCCATACTCGAATCTACCATCAGCTCTTACCAACTGAAATAGGCCCGGTTTTCCTGTCGTCTAGGGTACAACCGATATGTTCACGCTCCCAGGAGAGACACTGCAAGTGTTGTCGTGCTTTTAGCAAAGGCACTGGCGCCGGAATTCTGCTGCCATGGCCCATTAACGCCAAATTTCGCAGCACCACCCTAACGGATACTTTCGTCGTAGGTCCCACATTCATTTCTGCGGTTATTTCATGCAGTGTTGCTTGTCTATAAGCACTTACAATTCTATGAATACGCCACTGCTCCCGTTCATTAAGCGAATGACGCCGACCACTGCGTTGTGCGCGGTGAGAGGTAATGCCTAAAATTTGGTATTCTCGGCGTCTACTGTGCAATTATAAATATTGAATTCCCTAACGATTTTAAATATGGGATGTCCCATACTTTTAGCTCCAGTAACAGCCCGCGTCCAAAGTCTGTTAATTGTCGTCGCTCGGTTATAATCAAATCGTAAATCACGAGAATTACTTGAGATCAAAAGGGAGCTGTAGAATTCAATGCCCTTTTATATCTCTTGTACGCGATACTACCTTTGTCTACCTATGTGCATATCGCTATGCCAGGACTTTGGTTACTTCAGTGTTTTTCTTTATCATGAAACCATTAGTACAGTCACAACTCAGGAAAATCACTAGAAAATTACAATTTTTTAAAAACTTAAGAGTAAGAGGCGGTGTATGTTTTAATAGATAAATTTATTTATCATATTATGTGCAGTAAGTAAGGAAATGTGTTTTTTCTGTATGTGTTTCCATTTGCAGTTAGTACCGCCGTTGTCATGGTCCCCCAGCGGCAACTTTCCGAGATTTCCGCCGACGGACCTGTGGTGTTAGGCCCGCGCGGGGCCCAGTGATGTGTCGAGAAGTCAGACCCGTCGCAAGTCTCGTAATCCGTAGCGACGGCTGCAATACGGCGGAGTAGTGCGTGGCCCGTATTGACAAGCGCGCCTCCGGGCCCTCGGCGGGCCTTTGTCACTTCCAAGGGGCAGTTCCTTCTGACTCACTCCCTGTTCCATTGTCAGATGAAAGGCGCGGGCCTTCAGTGCAGATTAAAACATTCTGGACTGGACTGGTTCATGACATAGGCTAACAGTACTAATGTGCCAGTGATAAACAACTACATCGCTGAAGAACAGGAAGGCAATTGCGATCATGCAGTTTACTATAGCCTGGGGGCGCAGATACAAATAGTAACTCTTCCCACACATGTTTTGTTTCTTAACCAGTATTGTATATTTTTATATATTTGTTCAAAAAACGATTGCAGTGATTTAAGTTTATGTTATTCTTATAGAGCCACACGATGACGAAGAGGAAAAGAGGAAACTAGCTACTACGACTTCGGAATGCAATCAAAACAGCAGTCATTGTTTCTACACAAATCGGAATTCAGCACTCTCTACTCCAGGAACTGTGCCTGATCCGGAAACAGCGATGGCACAGTGCCCTGCACAACCTGGAATGCGCTTTCCGTCCGGGCAGCGATATGTGTTTCAGTGAAATTTGCAGCAGAAACCAAACCTTTCGAATGCTATTTTGCGGGGCAAAATCCTCTCAGTTACTAATATCATTTCAGATTCGGACATGCTTTAATATGAAACTAAAGGTATTACGCTCAAGGCTACAGAGGCAATTGATGTGTGCCGTTCACTAAAAGAGTTTCCCAAAATTTCTCTGAATTCTCAGACCGAGCTGCACCACAAAAGTTTGTTATCCAATTTTGATTCTGTATGTAGATAATCTCCATCCTACCAATACGCCTAACAGCTGCATCCCTTCAGAACACTGTTATTCCTTACTGTTGATCTTGTTTCCGTAAGACTTGGGTCCATTTTGTTTCATTCTCAGCTGAAGTAATTGAACAATTCTCAAAATACGTATTTCTTAATGTGTTACGAACGTGCCCTGAAACACTGCAGATACACTACAAGCTTGCTGGTTGTAAAAATAGAGCATTTGGCACTCAGAAAAACTCATGTTACTAGCTACGCTTTCCAGGGCTATACAGGCAGCTCGGAAATTCACGTTACAAACTTGTAGAGGACAGTGAGTACGTAGTGTTTTGAATATTGAGGAAATAAATTAGGCGTGACACAGTACAGTTTTAGGTAACAATTCTAAAGGAGACATAACTAGACGTTCATTTATCGGTTTTGCTT
The DNA here is from genome assembly GCF_023897955.1 of Schistocerca gregaria. Classification (NCBI taxonomy): domain Eukaryota; kingdom Metazoa; phylum Arthropoda; class Insecta; order Orthoptera; family Acrididae; genus Schistocerca; species Schistocerca gregaria. Next base: position 573,668,798 of record NC_064922.1, read on the forward strand.
GTACTGACATTTGGCCGGCCGCGGTGGTCTCACGGTTAAGGCGCTCAGTCCGGAACCGCGGGGCTGCTACGGTCGCAGGTTCCAACCCTGCCTCGGGCATGGGTGTTGTGTGATGTCCTTAGGTTAGTTAGGTTTAAGTAGTTCTAAGTTCTAGCGGACTGATGACCACAGATGTTAAATCCCATAGTGCTCAGAGCCATTTGAACAATTTGTGCTGACATCTAAACATCACGTGTTTTTATTATTCCATAACAAAAAAGAACCGAGCTAACTTGATGTATAGGATGGTAATGACGCATTAGTGGCGACCACCAATCTTTTACTGACATTGCACCAATGAAGCATGTTCTGGTACATATTTTCCATCTCGCCTGGTGTCTCTTCAGTTTCTAGTAAACCGACCACAACTCTCGCTAGATGTCTTCCCTTCAACTCTACGTCAGGTGACCGTGTGACGTTGCACACGTTGTCCAGTCTATCCTATTTGAGTAACAGATTGAGCAACTCCTGAGAAATTCCTGTTTCAATCAGCAAACGTGGACGCGTTACTCGTCTGAACAAAAACCGCCACAGAAAGGAAGCACTACGTTTACTGCCATGTATTCTAAATCAAATTTTATGTACCCACACACCTCTACAAGTTCTAGAAGTACACTACTGGCCATTAAAATTGATACACCACGAAGACGACGTGCTACAGACGCGATATTTAACCGACAGGAAGAAGATGCTGTGCTATGCAAATGATTAGCTTTTCAGAGCATTCACACAACGTGGCGCCGGTGGCGACACCTGCAACGTGCTAATATGAGGAAAGCTTCCAAACGATTTCTCATGCATAGACAGCAGTTGACGGCGTTGCCTGGTGAAACGTTGTTGTGATGCCTCGCGTAACGAGGAGCATTGCGAACCATCACGTTTCCGTTTTTGATAAAGGTCTGATTGTAGCCTATCGCGATTGCGGTTTATCGTATCGCGACATTTCTGCTCGCGTTGGTCGAGATCCAATGACTGTTAGCAGAATATGGAATAAAAATGGTTCAAATGGCTCTAAGCACTATGCGACTTTACTTCTGGGGGCTTCAGCCACCTATAACGTAGAACTAATTAAACCCAACTAGCCTAAGGACATCACACACATCCAAGCCCGAGGCAGCATTCGAACCTCCGACCGTAGCGGTCGCTCGGTTCCTGACTTTAGCGCCTAGACCCGCAAGGCATGATCGGCCGGCAGTATGGAATAGGTGGGTTCAGGATGGTATTACGGAAAGCTGTGTTGGATCCCAACCGCCTCGTATTACTAGCAGTCGAAATGACAGTCACGTTATCCGCGTGGCTGTAACGAATCGTGTAGCCACGCTTCGATCCCTGAGTCAACAGATGGGGACGTTTGCTAGACAATAACCATCTGCACGAACAGTTCGACGACGTTTGCAGCAACATGGACTATCACCTCGGTGACCAACGCTGCGAATACCCTTCACGCTGCATCACAGACAGGAGCGCCTGCGATGGTGTACTCAACGACGAACCTGGGTGCACGAATGGCAAAACGTCATGTTTTCGGGTGAATCCAGATACCGTTTACAGCATCATAATGGTAGCATCCGTGTTTGGCGACATCGCGGTGAACGTACATTGAACGCGTGTATTCGTCATCGTCATACTGGCGTATTACCCGGTGTGGTGGTATGGGGTGCCATTAGTTACATGTCTCGGTCACCTCTTGTAAGCATTAACGGCACTTTGAACAGTGGACGTTACATTTCAGATGTGTTACGATCCGTGGCCCTACCCTTCATTCGATCTCTGCGAAACCCTACATTTCAGCAGGATAATGGACGACCGCATATTGCAGGTCCGGTACGGGTCTTTCTGGATACAGAAAATGTTCGACTGCTGCCCGGGCCAGCACGTTTGAAAACGTCTGTTCAATGGTGGCTGAGCAACTGGCTCGTCACAAAACGCCAGTCACTACTCTTGATGATTTCTGGTATGGTGTTGAAGCTACATGGGTTGCTGTACCCTTACACGCCATCGAAGCTCTGTTTGACTTAACGCCCAGGCGTATCAAGGCCGCTATTACGGCCAGAGGTGGTTGTTCTGGGGACTGATTTCTCTGTGCACTCAAATTTCGTGAAAATGTAATCACATGTCAGTTTTAGTATAATATGTTTGTCCAATAAATACCCGTTTATCATATGCATTTCTTCCTGGTGTAGCAATTATAATGGCCAGTAGTGTATGTAACGACGATTTCCGAACACCCTGCGTTGTCTTGTATTTCAGAGGTTTAAATCGATTTAACTAGTAATGTCTTCGAAAAGAAGAGCACTTAATGACCGTGTAACACGCAGCGGTACATGAATGAGTCGCACTGTAAAGCCTGTCCCCCAACTCCTCTTGTCATAGATTTCGTCACCTCGGTCCGAGACTCGCGCTAGCGCCACGTCGCACGCGGCTCATAATACTGCTTCCTCAGAACAATTTACGCTGCCTTCGTACTCACTTCTATGCTCTCTACGGCATGGTAAGACACTTAACCTCGACTACAGCCATCTGTTGTAGTAAAGACGTGTTAATGTGGGTAGCCGGCCGGTTTGGCGGAGCGGTTCTAAGCGCTTCAGTCTGGAACCGCGCGATCACTACGGTCGCAGGTTCGAACCCTGTCTCGGGTATGGATGTGTGTGATGTCCTTAGGTTAGTTAGGTTTAAGTAGATCTAAGTTCTAGGGCACTGATGACCTGAGATGTTAAGTCCCATACTGCTCGCAGCCGTTTGAACAATTTTGTTAATATGGTGTTTTTAATTAGTTCACATATTTATGCGACAGACAGAAATTTAGGTAGGTTCGTCCCGTTTTATATCACACACAAACAGGCGTTCGTGGTCCCAATCAATTTAGCCATGGACTACCGCTTTTAACGTGTTTTCTGTTTCTATCTTGACGATGGATGACATGACTTGGGTCTTATGAGTCACTCTGTCGTACCGTGACTGTTTAAGAAGCCTGTGAGTATGTAGCTCTCGTTGATATTTGGCGCTCTATGGATATTCACACATATCCTTATACCATTGTAATTGGTAATGTTTTAATTTCTTTCACAGATAACCTGAAGCCGCATCTCTACTTACGCGAAACCAGTTGGGACTTTTGATAAAGGTATTGTAACCCCCCCTCCCCATGAACCATCTACCTTGCCGTTAGTGGGGAGGCTTGCGTGCCTCAACGATACAGATAGCCGTACCGTAGGTGTAACCACAACGGAGGGGTATCTGTTGAGAGGCCAGACAAACGTGTGGTTCCTGAAGAGGGGCAGCAACCTCTTCAGTAGTTGCAGGGGCAACAGCCTGGATGATTGACTGATCTGGCCTGGTAACACTAACCAAAATCGCCTTGCTGTTCTGGTACTGGGAACGGCTGAAAGCAAGGGGAAACTACAGCCGTAATTTTTCCCGAGGGTATGCAGCGTTACTGTATTATTAAATGACGATGGCGTCCTCTCGGGCAACATAATCCGGAGGTAAAATAGTCCCCCGTTCGGATATCTGGGCGAGGACTACTCAAGAGGACATCGTTATCAGGAGAGAGAAAACTGGCGATCTACGGATCGGAGCGTGGAATGTCAGATCCCTTAATCGGCCAGGTAGGTTAGAAAATGAAGAAGGGAAATGCATAGGTTAAAGTTAGATATAGTAGGAATTAGTGAAGTTCGGTGGCAGGAGGCACAAGACTTTTGGTCAGGTGAATACAGGGTTATAAATATAAAATCAAATAGGGTTAATGAAAGAGTAGGTTTAATAATGAATAAAATGAGTACGGGTACGCTACTACAAACAGCATAGTGAACGCATTGTTGTGGCCAAGATAGACACGAAGCCCATGCCTACTACAGTAGTACTAGTTTATATGCCAACTAGCTCAGCAGATGACGAAGATATTGATGAAATGTATCATGAGATAAAAGAAATTATTCAGATAGTGAAGGGAGATGAAAATTTAATAGTCATGGGTGACTGGAATTCAAGAGTAGGAAAAGGGAGAGAAGGAAACATAGTAAGTGAATATGGATTGGGGCTAAGGAAAGAAAGAGGAAGCCGCCTGTTACAATTTTGCGCAGAACATCACTTAATCATAGCTAACACTTGGTTGAAGAATCATGAATGACGGTTGTATACATGGAAGAACTCTGGAGATACTAAAAGGTATCACATAGATTATATTGTGGTAGGACACAGATTTAGGAACCAGATTTTAAATTGTAAGACATTTCCAGGGGCAGATGTGGACTCTGACCACAATCTATTGGTTATGAACTGTAGATTAAAACAGAAGAAACTGCAAAAACGTTAGAATTTAAGGAGATGGGACCTGGATAAACTGAAAGAACCAGAGGTTGTACAGAGTTTCAGGGAGAGCGTAAGGGAACAATTGACAGAATACGGTAGAAGAAGAATGGATAGCTTTGAGGGATGAAATAGTGAAGGCAGCAGAGGATCAAACAGGTTAAAAGACTAGGGCTAGTACAAACCCTTGGGTAACAGAAGAAATATTGAAATTAATTGATGAAAGGAGAAATTATAAAAACGCAGTAAATGGTGCAGGCAAACAGGAATACTAACGTCTCAAAAATGAGATCGATAGGAAGTGCAAATGGCTAAGCAGGGATGGCTAGAGGACAAATGTAAGGATGTAGTGGCTTATCTCACTAGGGGTAAGATAGATACCGCGTACAGGAAAATTAAAGAGACGTTTGGAGAAAGGCGTAACACTTGCATGAATATCAAGAGCTCACATGGAAACCCAGTTCTAAGCAAAATAGGGAAAGCAGAAAGGTGGAAGGAGTATATAGAGGGTCTCTACAAGGGCGATGCACTTGAGGACAATATTATGGAAATAGAAGATGATGTATATGAAGATCAAATGGGAGTTTTGATACTGCGTGATGAGTTTGACAGAGCACTAAAAGACCTGAGTCGAAACAAGGCCTCCGGAGTAGACAACATTCCATTAGAACTACTGACAGCCTTGGGAGAGCCAGACCTGATAAAACTCTACCATCTGGTGAGCATGATATATGAGACAGGCGGAATAGACTCAGACTTCAAGCAGGAAAAAATAATAATTCCAATCCCAAAGAAAGCAGATGTTGACAGATGTGAAAATTACCGAACTATCAGTTTAATAAGTCCCAGCTGGAAAATACTAACGCGAATGTTTTCGGACGAATGAAAAATCTGTTCGAAGTCGACTTCGGGGAGGATCAGTTTGGATTCCGTAGAAATGTTGGAACACGTGAGACAATACTTACTCTACGACTTATCTTAGAAGAAAGATTAAGGAATGGCAAAGCCACGTTTCTAGCATTTGTAGACTTAAAGAATGCTTTTGACAGTGTTGACTGGAATACTCTCTTTCAAATTCTGAAGGTGGCAGGGGTAAAATACAGGGAGCGAAAGGCTATTTACAGTTTGTACAGAAACCAGATGGCAGTTGTAAGAGTCGAGGGGTATGAAAGGGAAGCAGTGGTTGGGAAGGTACTCAGGCAGGTTTGTAGCCTATCCCCGATGTTATTCAATCTGTATATTGAGCAAGCAATAAAGGAAACAAAAGAAAAGTTCGGAGTAGGTATTAAAATCCATGGAGATGAAATAAAAACTTTGTTCGCCGATGACATTGTAATTCTGTCAGAGACAGCAAAGGACTTGGAAGAGTAGTTGACAGTGTCTTGAAAGGAGGGTATAAGATCAACATCAACAAAAGCAAAACAAGGATAACGGAATGTAGTCGAATTAGGTCGGGTGATTAGAAAGTCATACACTTAAAGTAGTAAAGGGGTTTTGCTATTTGGGAAGGAAAATAACTGATGATGGTCGAAGTAGAGAGGATATAAAATGTAGACTGGCAATGGCAAGGAAAGCGTTTGTGAAGAAGAAAAATTTGTTAACTTCGAGTATATCTTTAAATGTCAGGAAGTCGTTTCTGAAAGTATTTGTATGGAGTGTAGCCATGTATGGAAGTGAAACGTGGATGATAAATAGTTTAGACAAGAAGAGAGTAGGAGCTTTCGAAATGAGGTGCTACAGAAAAATGCTGAAGATTAGATGGTATATCACATAACTATTTAGGAGGTTTTGAATAGAATTAGGGAGAAGAGGAGCTTGTGGCACAACTTGACTAGAGGAAGGGATCGGCTGGTAGGACATGTTCTGAGACATCGAGGGATCACCAATTTATTATTGGAGGGCAGCGTGGACGCTAAAAATCGTAGAGGGATACCAAGAGATGAATACACTAAGCCGATTCAGAAGGATCTAGGTTGTACAGGATAGAGTAGCAGGGCGAGCTGCATCAAACCACTCTCAGGACTGAAGACCACAACAACAACAAATTGTAACCACAGTTGCGGATGATTTTATTAGGCACGTGCGTTTGCTGGAGTTTGAAAATAATATTTTAAATTATGATATATTAGGAAAGAAATCGAAAAACTTTGATGATTATGCATCACTGTTTTTCATCAACATTCAGAACGATTTAGAGTACTGGTTATTCTATGGTAAACTGTAAATTGTAACGAAATAATAAGCAGCTAGTTGCATAACAGGAACTTAATTTCTTTATCAGTTTCGGGCACTTAGCGGCCTGTTAATACAATAAGAGCTCATATTGAAGAAATGGATTCACTATTGTATCATTTCTTAATCCTGCATATTTCTTTTAGGGTTATTGCATTTTTCTGTGTACCTCTTATCGTTGACACTTGCAAATAATGCGATAGGTATACCCTTCTGTAGAAAATCAGTAAGTGTCCAAAACGCACAAAGAAAATTTCTTCATACAACTGACTGTTTATTATTTCGTTGTATACGACTACAGTTGATAACGATGGGTAAAATACTAGACTGAAAATTATAAGTAGTTTCAGGAGCAACTTCACACTGGAGACACTCCACTTATAATTTCTTGGCGTTAAGACAGCTTTAGGATATACGGAAAACATAGAATGACATTTATCGTGAATTAAATAGAATGAAACTAAAATAGTACAATTAACGTGTATCGCTTCTCAGGGATTTGTAATGAGATCAACGGATCATGCCACTGATTTCCAAAACTTCTAAATAGGTTACGTAACAAAAGAGAAACACTTCGCACTTTGTCTGCATATCAATGATGTAATCTACAAGCACGACCATGTACGTGACACTCAGCAGGAGATAAAACAATACATTTTACGAGATCTCAACCACCTGTATATTAACAGAGAAGCGCAATACATTCGTAGCCCGATCTGGTTACCCCAAACTCTTTACTAGGGTGTGAAACAAACTAGCCTAACCTACAATACTCCAAAAATGGAACAAAGTCCTCTTAATAAATTACCGAGCATTGATTGAATCCCCGCAGAATTCCATAAATGTTTTAGATACCCAAAAGGACCAAAATTAACACAAATTGAAAACGACGTTCTACGACGAGTTGAATTGTCACCTGATTTTATGGGTGGCATCAGGGTCTGAATTGTGAAAGAATCTTCTCGAAAAAGAAAATAATTAGGCCATCTTCGCCCAAAAACGTTTAACAATACCGATTTCAAACTCATGATCCGTGTTCGCAATTCTTCACTCATATTATTTAACATGTCTTGTTTGATTATCATAACAGTGTAATTCCCAGTCTCAGAATGGCAGATATATAGTACTCTCAACATTTGGTAATGTGGCAGTGATGGCACGATAAGCAATTTTCGCTGTACTGATAGCGTTTTTAGACTTTAAGAATGCTTACAGTCGAACTGATTACTCGTATGTTGTCAAAGCGACATCGCTGAAACGTTTGTTGAGATAATCATGTGATTTGTTACTAAGTCCACATCAAAATTAAATTTGACGTATCCTGCAGTATACTAATATAATTGTTACGAGGATTCTACCAAGGACGCCCACCATTGGCTATGCTATTTACTTTAGCAGTATAGACAATGCTGTGACGCTGTGATGGGGACAAGTCACTATGGGCTGCTCACACATGTCAAGTCACAGGTTGCAGCTGGCTAAGGTGCCAGCGTTAGCAGATGCGGGCAGATCAATATTACGACAAGAGTACTGTCTAGAAGCCGCAAATACAAATAGGCTACTTTTCAAAATGTTGACAGCTGAATATTATAATGAACATTATTTAGTACATGAAGTAAAAGGAAATTTTTTATTTGACAGCAGCAGACATGGTAACTTTTTGTCTACATAAGAGCTTAGAAGTACAGTTCAAAGGCTGAAAACGCCATTATAGAACTACAAAGGCGCCTGAATTACTCAGTGTGTACAGAAACGATATAACATGAAATAGAGCTGATATGAACCCTTTAATACAAAAAAATTATGGGTCGACTTAGATACTAAGAAAGTTTCGGTAACTGCACTTGGGAACATGAAATCAAATATCAAGTAACGGCTTTATACCACTAAAGAAGTCTTTATTACGTAATTGTAGCTGCTCATTAAGAATGAGGCCATCATTTCGACAAAGATGTTTAAAAACTTCTAATTCTTCGGGCATATCTAATCCACGCCCTTCCTTCTCGGTCTGCAAAATGTTGATATCGTGAACAGCGTTAGGCGCGTGTCCTGTAATCAGAAGGTGGTCGGCAAGAGAAGAATTTTTGATGCTAGTGCCATTTTTTCCTAAAAGACGTTCTTTGTATCTGACCGTATAGGCACGTCCTGTTTGTCTTATTTAGTAAGAAGAGCTGGTGTCGCAGAAAATCTTACAGCACTAAAGTTTTCCATAAGGATCGAGTCAGATTTAAATTATGAATAAAACTTTTCTTCCAACTATTATTGGTTGAAAATGCTACATTACAGTTATATTTAGTAGGAAGAAGGCGTTAAATCTGGTATGAGATAGGCCCCAAGAAAACTACTGAAAAAAATTCCTTTAGGTTGGATTAATGGTAGAGATGCCAGGTGTAGTAACTCTTTTAACAGTTTTCTTTTCAGGGTGTCATCCCCTATGACAGGTTCATATACTTTATTAGCTCCTATCGTTTTGAATAAATTAATTTCTTCATCAAATTTTTCTTTCGAGAGTTCATTAGAAATATCTCTGAGAGTTGAAGAGTGAAAGAAAGCGTTTTTATGAGCTTGTCGGTGCACGAAAGGCCCAAGTACGATCTGATAGGTTCACGAGGCGCGACAAAAAATTAATGAGACTCATGTGCAAAACGATGTTGCTTACCGTTTTAGTCAAATTTATCGTTCTCTCCTTCAAAGTAGTTCCCTTCTGATTGCACACACTTTTTCCAGCGCTCCTGCCATTGATAGTAACATTTCTGGAACTCGTCTTATGTTATATCTTCCAAGACCCTCGTCACAGCTTTTTGGACATCTTTTGTTGTTTGAAAATGGCGTCACTGGACCGTCGTTTTAACTCTTGGAAACAGAAAAAAATAGCACGGAGCGATATCTGGTGAGTAAGGTGGCTGTGGTACTACTGATTTGATTTTTTTTTTTTTTTTTTTTGAGGTTAAGAATTGCTGTACTGACAGAGCAGTATGGGGTGGCGCATTATCGTGATGCAGAATTCAATTATCAGCAGTGTTGGCACGGACACGAAGAACTCCTTTACGAAGTCTTTCTAAAATTTCTCTGTAGTTATATTGGTTAACTCTTTGTCCAGGAGGCACCCATTCTTTGTGAACAATTTCCTTGGAATTAAAGAAGTACACAAGCAAGCGTTTCAGTTTTGACTTTGATATGGGAGCTTTTTTGGTCTGGGTGATCCTTTTGAGCACCACTGCGAACTTTGGCGTTTTGTCTCTGTATCGTACTGAAAAAACCAACATTCATCACCAGTGATAACAGGGCTCAACAATTCTGGATTGATTTCCGTTTTGCTCTAACCGATCGGCTGCCACATTTTTCTGTGTTTCTCGCTGTTGTGGTGTGAGACTTTTGGGTATCATTTTTGCACAAGTTTTTCTCATACCAAGATCTTCAGTTATTATTAGATGAACTATTTCTCTATTGATGTTCAGTTCTTCTGCAATAATTTTCACGGACAATCTTCGATCAGATCGTACAAGTTCACGCACCCTATCCAAGTTGACATCCGTCCGTGCGGTTGATGGTCGTCCACTGTGGTCTTCTTCTTCAACATTGCCTTCACTAAACATTTTATGCCAATGAAAAACTTGACATAATCTCCTTTTCTAAAAGTCTCCTGACGCTTATCGTAAGTTGTCGTCGCGTTTTCGCCCTATTTAAAGAAAAAAAGGCATACCGTTGCGCAATACTATGTGGTTCCATTTCTGTGACGAGAGAGATAACTTATTACAGCACAACTCACGACTGAGCAGTTGGTTCGATATGCATTTTGAGTAGAAGCAGCGTATAGACCAAAGTCAAAGATATTGTGCCTACGCAGGCCCGGAGGGCTGCCACATCTTGCAAAGAAAATCAGTCTAATTATTGGACGTTTGTTTGTGATTGCTCTCCTGTGAGTGTAAATTTACAATTGGTGGTGTCCTTCTATACAAACCGTTATTTATTGTTCTGTTTATACATATGTGATTTTTTAAATCATGTTGTTTCTGTAATTTTTACTGTGATGTTATGAGCCATACGCTGAATAAATAAATAAATAACTTTATTGTCGCACCTCGTATGCTTCTTTTCAAAAAACATGGAATGAGATTTTCTTTTTCTTCTACTGTAAGCGTCAAGCCAAGAAAGTTCTGTTGATGGGCGTCGTTTGCTAGTTTACTGGTGATGGATATTTTCTTGTGAAGTCATTAAAGAGTTTAAAATACAGTCATTGCCATCAGCAGGGCCTTTGTAGATGACTAAAATACACTATGTGATCAAATGTATCCGGACACCTGGCTGAAAATGACTTACAAGTTCGTGGCACCGTCTCCATCGGTAATGCTGGGATTCAGTATAGTGCTGGCCCACCCTTAACCTTGATGATAGCTTTCACTCTCGCAGGAATACGTTCAGTCAGATGGTGGAAGGTTTCTTGGGGAATGGCAGCCCATTCTTCATGGAGTGCAGCACTAAGGAGAGGTATCAATGTCAGTTGGTGAGGCCTTACACGTACTCGGCGTTCCAAACCAACCCAAAGGTATTCTCTAGGATACAAGTCAGGATTCTCTACAGGCCAGTCCATTACAGGGATGTCATTTCCGTGTAACCACTCCGCCAGGGCCATGCATTATGAACAGGTGCTCGATCGTGTTGAAAGATGCAGTCACCTTCCCCGAATTGCTCTTCAATAGTGGGAAGCAAGAAGGTGTTTAAAATATCAATGTAGGCCAGTGCTATGATAGTACCACGCAGAAACAACAAGGAGGGCAAGCCCCATCAATGAAAAAGTCGACCAGACCATAACACCACCCCCTCCTAATATGACTGTTGGCACTACACGTGAGGGCAGATGACCTTCACTGGGCATTCGCCACACCAACACCCTGCCATAGGATCGCCACATTGTGAACCGTGACTTGTCACTCTACACAACGTTTCTCCGCTGTTCAATCGTCCAATGTTTATGCTCCTTACAGCAAGCGAGGCGTCGCTTGGCATTTACTGGTGTGATGTGTGGCTTATGAGCAGCCGCTGGACCATGAAATCCAAGTTTCCTCACCTCCCGCCTATCCGTTATAGTACTTGAAAATGGATCCTGATGCAGTTTAGAATTCCTATGTGATTATCTGGCGGTCTCTGTCAATCAACAAACGAGATCGGCCTGTACGCTTTTGTGCTGTTTGTGTTTTCGCTTCACTATCACATCGGAAACAGTGGACCTAGGGGTGTTTAGGAGTGTCAAAACCTCGCGTACAGATTCATGACACAAGTGAGACCCAATCACCTGACCACGTTCGAAGTCCGTTAGTTTCCCAAAGTGACCCGTTCTTCTCTCTCACAATATCTAATGACTATTGATGTTGCTTATATGGAGTACCTGGCAGTAGGTGGCAGCACATTGCACCTAATATGAAAAACGTAAGTTTTTGGGGGTGTCCGGATCCTTTTGATCACATATTCTATTATCAACATATCTGAAATAGGAGAGAATGCCTAGTGCTGTAGCTGAGAGAGAGTTGAAAACTTTTCTTCTGGAAATTAAATGAAAATATCATCAAGGATAGCAGATAACGGATTTCCCATAGCGAGACCGTCGGATTGCTGAAAACAATGCTTCATTAAATTCAGAATAATGTTGTTTGTCTACAACTGTGATTAGAGACTGTGATTTTTTCGTCTTTTTTGAATTGCGAACATTTTTTTTTGTACGACCATAAACGTTTCTTGTACGGGAACGTTTGTATAGAGGCTTTTTATGTCTTCTGGAAACAACTTGGTATCTGAAAACAACTTGGTATCTTGGCTGCATTCTAAAACTTTTATTTTACGGACAAAGGCGTCACTATTAAGGGTATGGAATAATTGGTCTCGACGACGAACGATTTTTTAAGAGTTTCATGCAGAGCCAAATCATGGTTCGCACTATTCATACTATTAGAAATCGGGCGCAACGGATGGTTAGGTTTGTGAATTTTGATGAGAACGAAGTTTTGGGGCGGAGGATTCATGGTGATAAGCATTTTCTTATGAAAAGGTTTGATTAAATATTTTGCGTCATTTATAGCTGACCTAACTTCTTTTCGTAATTCGGGAGTCGGATCCTCATGCAGTTCCGAAATAATATTTTCATTTAAAAATCTGATGTCTTAGAAATATATACAGAATTGTAGGCAATAAGCAAAGAGCGACCTTGTCAGACTTAGTTATTAAAGCATCAGCTTATTTAAGTTTATTATTAATCGATTTAACCAACTTCCTATGTTCTGCATAACGTTTTGAAGACAGGCTGTGTTTGTACTGAGAGTGTTAGCTACGTCAAAGGTAGTTCTAATTCGACATGAATTATCAATTTTTATACAATGAATGCCAATTTTTAGATCGGCAAGCATCTTTTCTACTACATTTTTGTCTGCCAAGTAGGGCATGACATTGTACTTTAGGCCTTTTTCATGTAAGACAGTTTCATTCTGTGTAAAAATAATGTTAGTCTTATTTAAAATTCTTTTATAAAATACGTTGTGACTGTATTTCTGATTGAAAATTCTTTGATAACATTTTTCAGCAGGAAACAGACAAAAAAGTTTACTAAGCTTCTGTTTACAAATTTCTAAATGTTCGTTAATCTGCATCCATAAATCGTCGACGTTAAAATTATAATTAAACGGAATATATTTGTGAGCTCCAAATATGGAAAGTATGACTCTTCATTGAGAACATTTTTTAGCATATAGCTTTTTAACATGATCAGTAATGAGATTTTTAAGTACAGGTCTGAAAAACTTGGGACCATTCTTACAATTTGCGAAATTAATATAAGGTTTCTCATAATTAGGGACTAGCCACTATTTCACATTGCTTATTAAACTGAATGGCCATACCGGTACTCAACAGTTCTTTCTTTATATCCTTATATCTAGAGGCAGCCTTGGAAGGTGGGACGCACACATATCTTAAAGTTATAAGCATGGCTGTGTGGTCGGCGACAGTTTGCAAAGTGAAATTAAAGTAATAATAGCCCTGAGTGGCAAAAGTTGAGTCTTTTTACCTGGTTTTTGCTCTACCGTGGGTGCCTCCATCAGAAGTAAAACATTCAAATTGATTTATGACATTAGTAGAAAATTCATCGTTTAAACCTTGCACTCTTATTGATATTTATGGATTCCGTTAAGTTTAAAGGTCTTTTACTTATCAATATAAACTGTTGAACCTTAGCTCTGATACACAGTCATTAGCTAACTCCACCCATTGAGAAATTTGCCAGCTTCTACCTCGTTGGCTGTGATAGCCATCTGCTGTAGTTCTCAGTTTGTATTTTGTGCAATTAATATATATTAAAGGACATTGTCAACTTTTCTTATGTTGTGCACCTGTTAGTAGTCACATTTAAATTGCATGTCCTCCCACTTTATCTTGTAATTTGGGCAACTATATATTTAATAAGGGTCATTGTCAATGCTTCTGCTGGTGTGTACCAGTTGGGAGTCACATTTAAATTGTATGCCTTCTGAGCTTGCCTGTATTTTCGGGGATTGCTTATCTTATTGATTGAGGAAATTTTGTTAACGCATATACATTGTTAAGGGTGTATTCACTTGTTGACACAGTTCTGATAGCGCTGGCACGTATAAAGAAGTCTCTTGACTTCCTGACGATTGACACGGCTGTCACGGTGAGTGAGCATCACACAACGTTACTGGTTTGGGCAGGACCCCAGCTCGAACAGAACTGCCCTCCTGGCCTCTGGGGACGTTATTTCACGGCAGAAGCGCAGCGGTGACGCCTCAAAACTGTGGAAAGAATAGCTTCTTCCTAGCCTCCTATTGCTACCTCGTGATACCGCGTTGCCGTCAGTATCTCTGCGGTGGTCGATAATTCTTGAGCCTCTCTCGATACTCAACGACACCGCATGCCTCCCCCTAAACAGCCACCCCAGCGTTCTGTATGGAGGTGAGTCACGACAATGGGAACAAATGGTGTGTGTGTGGGAGGGGGATGGAGGGGAGGAAGCAAGGAGCGCCGATGCAGTTGCGGAGGAAGGTGCAGAAGCTTCAGTCAGCGCCGAGCATCCATGCGCAGCCATATATCCACCCTGTGTTTAGCTGGAAATGGAGCGGAACCACAGGATGCACGTCGGCTGCCGTAGGGGCATAAGCGGATGATGAGACAGGCGGAACTGTGGAAACGACGTCTAGAACATCCGAAGTGTACAGCTGGGCGACATGGCGCCACCCTTTTGCTTGTTGCTCCAATTGGAGCCAGCACGACTCCGATGCTCGCTATGGCGCCAGGTCGACATCCATTAGGGTGACCCAATACTGCTGACTGTGCTGCTGGAGGCGACGTCTGCAACAGTGGCGGTGACTGCTGCATACCCTAGCTGCATGCTGAATATGTGAACAAAAGAATATATTGTTGATGGCTGTATAATCAGCCAGGAGGATTGGCTGAAGCTTGTTCTGATGGTGCCTGTGCAACCCCATCGGACAGTGGATGATGTAAGAGGAATGAGACAATATCTCAGACACCATGCCCCTTTCCCATCTCCGACGTCTGGATAAACATGACAGGACACAAGTTTTTGATGCCAAAACTGTGATTCTCTGACTCCGAAGGAGGGGCATAAGGTCTCTGTGGCTGACGTAGTAATTGGAGCATTCCCGTGGTGTCGACCATGCTGGAGTTCTGCTGATGTCCTTTCGTCATTGGGCTGGGAGCGATAAAACGACAGAAAACTTTCCAAGTCTGGTGCTGGTGTGTGTGTGTGTGTGTGTGTGTGTGTGTGTATGTGTGTGTGTGTGTCTAGGTGGCCCACAACTTGTCCATCTGTTATTTGAAGGTCCTTATAAAGCGTTTGGCATCACCATTCGACTGTAGATGAAAGGTTGCTGTGGCAACATGCTGAATATTGTAGTCTGCATATAACTGTTCAAACTCTGAGATGTGAACTACTGCACTGGATCTGACACTATCACCTCAGGTAAGCCTCCAGTACAGACGTAAGAGCTGATAATATGCCGATTTATGTGGTAGACTCTATTGGAATGAGGAAGGGAAACTTTATACATCAACAGCCAATGTATGTTCCAGTGTGACCTGCAAAATCTATGTTCAGCCATTGCCAAGGTCTGTCTGTACGTAGCCACGAAAAGCACAGTTGTGGAGTAGCAGGTTGATAATCTGCACACATTACACTCTGTGAAGTCATGGCCTCTATTATTGCACCCATTCTCGTGGATATAAGATGGTGCCTTGCCAACTCGTTGGTGTACATTGTACCTCATTGTCCTTGGTGCAACAATTAAAGAATTACCCCCTGAGTGGACTGGGGATCATGACTCTTTCATCGCCACTTTTGGTGGGCATCAGGAGGCACCCATCTGTATATAGAGCACACGCCCACAAGGAAAATAGCAATGTATCACTGGCTTGCAAATCTCCTTCTGACTCCAGTGCCGCCCAACATGAACAGTCTTGAGCATTATCTGGATACGATGGCATTTCCGGCACCACATGGTGGAAGATGACCGGAAAATCTTCCAAAAGCAGTATTTCTTCGGAATCTATGTGATGACAAGAGTCCATGGAGGAATCAAACGCACCATCGAAGCCAGTTGGTAGCCTCGACATGATGTCAGCCATGCACTGTTGGCAATTAAACCGGGCCGCTGAAACATGTCACTTCAAGGTCACTCCCCAAGCGCCGTAGAGTTGGTAGTATAACTAACAAACAAGTGAGGAACGGGAGGCGCCGCGTCTACTGAACCAACACCAGCACCGAACAAAGCCGGTCCCGGCGTCGACGCTACTACGTTGCCGGCTTACGTATAAACAATGTACGTTAGTGCGAGAACGCGTGCTGTTGTTTTTCCGCCTCGACTAAAGTTTTTGTTTGTTAAACAATGTCTCCAAAACGATGTCGTTCTCCAAGGGACAATCCGTTGAGCCGTGGAGTGCCACTAAATAGTGAGGCTTTGGAATTACTACGGAGGACGCGTGAGTTATATGAGCAAGAATAGAATTTGTTTCTGTTCATGGGCATGCGTCGATTTCTGTCGATAAAGTTTTAGAGCATACCTAGATAACTCCACGACTCAGTGAATGAACAGTTATAAGGAAAGGGTCGCTCTTTCAAGACTTCCCAGACAGTGAAATTAACAGTGTGGGAGAAAGCCCCTGAGAAAGAAACTGTGTTTTTAAGTACTCCGGGCAAGTAAAAGAAGCAGCATCGTCCTATTACCGGTATTTATTTTTTCCAATCCGATGCAAATCGTCGGCACATATACGGATACTATAAAAGGAAAGAATACTCCACAAGAGCGAAGTTGCTAATTTCTTTAAAAGAAAGTGAACGTTTCTCAGGGAGAAAAACATCACTTAAGATGATATTAAAAAGTATGGGCTTCCGTTTTAAAAAGTTAGATGGACGAAAACTGTTACTAGAGAAAGCTCATGTCGTTGCAGCTCGTACAATTTTCTTCCACAAGATTGTAGGAAAGGGCATACACTGAGTCATATGGCTAGACGTAACCTGGGTCAACGCTGGAGGTTTAGTTGATAAATGCTGGACAGATGATACTCCGAATAGCAGCGGTCATCAGCCAACAGGAAGAGGATGAAGATTAATTGTGGACCATGCTGGATCTTCAAACGGCTTTGTGCCTGAAGGACTTCAAGTTTTTCGATCGGAAAAAACCGGTGACTATCATGAGGATATGGACCACCCACGGTTTATACAGTGATTTAATAATTTGTTGCTCCAGTTTAGTAACCCGAAAGTTTTTGTGATGGACAATGCACCGTATCATTCCGTGATTTTAGATAAAGCTCCCACCACTAGTGACCGTAAAGAAACTATTGTGCAGTGGTCGCAGGCGAGAGACACTGCTGCGGACATGATCATGATAAAACTGCTATTATATTCGCTCGTGAAACAAAATAAGCCTGTGACGCCTAACACGTTGTAGATGAAATTGCAAACGAACAGGATCACTTGGTAATTAGGCTACCGCCTTATCATTGCCATTTGAATCCAATTGAATTGGTTTGGAGTGAAGTCATGGCGTACATTACAAGTAACAATAAGACTTCTACTATAACGGAAGAGGAAACACTGCTACGTGAAGAAATGTTACGGTAGACGCTACCTCATGGAGGAAAGAAGTAGACCATGTTCCTAAACTGATAAGAGAAGCACAGACTATAGATGCCATTATAAATGAAAACCAACAGTTAATGATTTCTCTTAATGATGATGATGATAAAGACAACGGTTTTGGCGCCGATTCCGATGACAGTGAAGGAGAATAGGATGGAATTGCGCCATTGACATCGTAAATTGGTGAGTATAACTGTTGTTGTTGTTGTCTTCAGTCCTGAGACTGGTTTGATGCAGCTCTCCATGCTACTCTATCCTGTGCAAGCTGCTTCATCTCCCAGTACCTACTGCAACCTACATCCTTCTGAATCTGCTTAGTGTACTCATCTCTCGGTCTCCCTCTACGATTTTTACCCTCCACGCTGCCCTCCAATGCTAAATTTGTCATCCCTTGATGCCTCAAAACATGTCCTACCAACCGATCCCTTCTTCTAGTCAAGTTGTGCCACAAACTTCTCTTCTCCCCAATCCTATTCAATACCTCCTCATTAGTTACGTGATCTATCCACCTTATCTTCAGTATTCTTCTGTAGCACCACATTTCGAAAGCTTCTATTCTCTTCTTGTCCAAACTAGTAATTGTCCATGTTTCACTTCCATACATGGCTACACTCCAAACAAATACTTTCAGAAATGACTTCCTGATACATAAATCTATATTCGATGTTAACATATTTCTCTTCTTCAGAAACGCTTTCCTTGCCATTGCCAGTCTACATTTTATATCCTCTCTACTTCGGCCATCATCAGTTATTTTACTTCCTAAATAGCAAAACTCCTTTACTACTTTAAGTGTCTCATTTCCTAATCTAATTCCCTCAGCATCACCCGATTTAATTTGACTACATTCCATTATCCTCGTTTTGCTTTTGTTAATGTTCATCTTATATCCTCCTTTCAAGACACTGTCCATTCCGTTCAACTGCTCTTCCAAGTCCTTTGCCGTCTCTGACAGAATTACAATGTCATCGGCGAACCTCAAAGTTTTTACTTCGTCTCCATGAATTTTAATACCTACTCCAAATTTTTCTTTTGTTTCCTTTACTGCTTGCTCAATATACAGATTGAATAACATCGGGGAGAGGCTACAACCCTGTCTCACTCCTTTCCCAACCACTGCTTCCCTTTCATGCCCCTCGACTGTTATTACTGCCATCTGGTTTCT
The DNA here is from genome assembly GCF_023897955.1 of Schistocerca gregaria. Classification (NCBI taxonomy): domain Eukaryota; kingdom Metazoa; phylum Arthropoda; class Insecta; order Orthoptera; family Acrididae; genus Schistocerca; species Schistocerca gregaria. The sequence continues at coordinate 573,687,706 of NC_064922.1, forward strand.
GTACAAATTGTAAATAGCCTTTCGCTCCCTGTATTTTACCCCTGCCACCTTTAGAATTTGAAAAAGAGTATTCCAGTCAACATTGTCAAAAGCTTTCTCTAAGTCTACAAATGCTAGAAACGTAGGTTTGCCTTTTCTTAATCTTTCTTCTAAGATAAGTCGTAAGGTCAGTATTGCCTCACGTGTTCCAACATTTCGACGGAATCCAAACTGATCCTCCCCGAGGTCTGCATCTACCAGTTTTTCCATTCGTCTGTAAAGAATTCGCGTTAGTATTTTGCAGCCGTGGCTTATTAAACTGATAGTTCGGTAATTTTCACATCTGTCAGCACCTGCTTTCTTTCGGATTGGAATTATTATATCCTTCTTGAAGTCTGAGGGTATTTCGCCTGTCTCATACATCTTGCTCACCAGCTGGTAGAGTTTTGTAATGACTGGCTCTCCCAAGGCCGTCAGTAGTTCTAATGGAATTTTGTCTACTCCGGGGGCCTTGTTTCGACTCAGGTCTTTCAGTGCTCTGTCAAACTCTTCACGCAGTATCGTATCTCCCATTTCGTCTTCATCTACATCCTCTTCTATTTCCATAATATTGTCCTCAAGTACATCGCCCTTGTATAAACCTTCTATATACTCCTTCCACCTTTCTGCCTTCCCTTCTTTGCTTAGAACTGGGCTGCCATCTGAGCTCTTGATGTTCATACACGTGGTTCTCTTCTCTCCAAAGGTCTCTTTAATTTTCCTGTAGGCAGTATCCATCTTACCCCTAGTGAGATAAGCTTCTATATCCTTACATTTGTCCTCTAGCCATCCCTGTTTAGCAATTTTGCACTTCCTGTCGATCTCATTTTTGAGACGTTTGTATTCCTTTTTGCCTGTTTCATTTACTGCATTTTTATATTTTCTCCTTTCATCAATTAAATTCAATATTTCTTCTGTTACCCAAGGATTTCTAGCAGCCCTCATCTTTTTACCTACTTTATCCTCTGCTGCCTTCACTACTACATCCCTCAGAGCTACCCATTCTTCTTCTACTGTATTTCTTTCCCCTATTCCTGTCAATTGTTCCCTTATGCTCTCTCTGAAACTCTGTACAACCTCTGGTTCTTTCAGTTTATCCAGGTCCCATCTCCTTAATTTCTCACATTTTTGCAGTTTCTTCAGTTTTAATCTACAGGTCATAACCAATAGATTGTGGTCAGAGTCCACATCTGCCCCTGGAAATGTCTTACAACTTAAAACCTGGTTCCTAAATCTCTGTCTTACCATTATATAATCTATCTGATACCTTTTAGTATCTCCAGGGTTCTTCCACGTATACAACCTCCTTTCATGATTCTTAAACCAAGTGTTAGCTATGATTAATTTGTGCTCTGTGCAAAATTCTACTAGGCGGCTTCCTCTTTCATTTCTTAGCCCCAATCCATATTCACCTACTATGTTTCCTTCTCTCCCTTTTCCTACACTCGAGTTCCAGTCACCCATTACTATTAAATTTTCGTCTCCCTTCACTATCTGGATAATTTCTTTTATTTCATCGTACATTTCTTCAATTGCTTCATCATCTGCAGAGCTAGTTGGCATATAAACTTGTACTACTGTAGTAGGTGTGGGCTTTGTATCTATCTTGGCCACAATAATGCGTTCACTATGCTGTTTGTAGTAGCTTACCCGCATTCCTATTTTCCTATTCATTATTAAACCTACTCCTGCATTACCCCTATTTGATTTTGTGTTTATAACCCTGTAGTCACCTGACCAGAAGTCTTGTTCCTCCTGCCACCGAACTTCACTAATTCCCACTATATCTAACTTTAACCTATCCATTTCCCTTTTTAAATTTTCTAACCTACCTGCCCGATTAAGGGATCTGACATTCCACGCTCCGATCCGTAGAACGCCAGTTTTCTTTCTCCTGATAACGACATCCTCCTGAGTAGTCCCCGCCCGGAGATCCGAATGGGCGACTATTTTACCTCCGGAATATTTTACCCAAGAGGATGCCATCATCATTTAATCATACAGTAAAGCTGCATGTCCTCGGGAAAAATTACGGCTGTAGTTTCCCCTTGCTTTCAGCCGTTCGCAGTACCAGCACAGCAAGGCCGTTTTGGTTAATGTTGCAAGGCCAGATCAGTCAATCATCCAGACTGTTGCCCCTGCAACTACTGAAAAGGCTGCTGCCCCTCTTCAGGAACCACACGTTTGTCTGGCCTCTCAACAGATACCCCTCCGTTGTGGTTGCACCTACGGTACGACCATCTGTATCGCTGAGGCACGCAAGCCTCCCCACCAACGGCAAGGTCCATGGTTCATGGGGGGGAGTCTTTTTCTCTCTGCAGTCGGGTAGGCTATGTATGTTTCGCTTCATTTCTTTCTATCTGTGCGGATAGCGTATTATTTGGTATGCTTAGATTTTCATTATTATACGACGTCTTACATGCAGCTATTACTCTAACTGTTTGGGCGACTTTTCATAGATATTGTCATTAACTTCGGGTATTGTTATATCCCGGTTTAACGTACTATCAAACGCTTGGTCTCCATCGTCGTTCTCTCTATTGTTCGAAAAACGACTTTGTTGTAATTACGTATAAACGTTGATTGTAACTTACGTACTTCGGAGTTGTGGGCGTGTGCGCTGGCAGCTACTGCAACCTCGCAATCGCAGTGCAGCCAACTACACGCGAGCTGTCAAGTGACATGTTTCACCGGCCCGGGTACAGGTAATAACCCTAGTCATACTGGTAATTGGAGAAGGGCCAAAAGCTGTAACTTCTGTGCTGGGATATGCCGGAACGATCCAAACGGAACTGTGGATGGTCTGTGGTTTGTGACTAGGAAAAAGCAGTGGCGATATAAGTACTGACAGAAGTGCATGACCACCTTTCTTCTTTTTGAAGTTGGCTATAGCTGCGTTGGGCCATGTCTTTGATGCAAACGCAGGTGGTCTGTCATTCGAAGCCATTCTGTTTGACAACACCGCACCAATTCTATGAGATGGACTATCTACAGAAAGAATGACAGGCTTGCTGGGGCCGAAGAGGACCAACTATGCTGAAAAGCAGTCTTACATCTGTCCGACTTTATAAACGGAATGCCACTGCCACGTATGCAGTTTAGAATCGCCACGATCTGAGGAGCATTCGTGATAAAGTGGATGTAATACGTTAGCTTCTCCACTGAAACCTGCAATTCTGAAGCATTGTTTGGTGCAGAAAGTCTCGAACATTCTCTAAATACGATTGTGACAGATGGATGTCATGCACAGCAATCATGTGGTTAAGGAACACTCAGAACGGTGGCAAATCAGTCCCACTTTGGACAACACTTGAAAGAGTGCCTCTTAATTTTGTAAGTGTGCTGGAGGCGTATGACTGGAGACAACTATATCATCTAAATAGTTAGAACATTAATGCACTTGCGACGTCAGTTCCTCAAGATACCTATAGAAAATAGCTAGTGTAGAAGCGCTATAGAATAATAACTGCTGAAACCGGAATCATCACCTGTGTGCCTTGATCACCAAAATTTTCTTTGATTATTAATCTAATGGTAGCTGCAGGTAGGCCTCTGAAGATAAATTTATGAAAAGAAATTAACCTGACCTAATTTGTCCATATAATCCCTCGAAAAGAATCAACAACAGTTTGAGGATGGAAGATTGATTTAAAGTCTATAAAGAGCCGCAACCCACCCAACAGTTTTGAAGAACCACCAGAGATGGCGCTAATTGACTGGCCAGCACAGGTTTGATGACATCACTGTCGTTCAACTCTGCAGCTTACCGGTTCCGTTATGCATAAGGGACAAGACGATCACTAAAAATTAGGACTACTAATTGTCTTTCATTGTCACTTGGCCCTCGAGCCGTTGGGCCTTGCTTAAGTTACCATGTAAAAGAGAACTGGTACTTGTGACATAGTGCACTAATATTGGCTATAAACCCAGCTGAATTAATTTATATCAGAACTGACAATCAGGTAACCATACCTAAAATGTTAGTCGACTCGCGAAAGCACAACACATGAACTCGCGAAAGCACAACACATGAACTAACACTCTTTAGTAGTGCCACGGAACGAGTTACATGGTTGCTGAAGCTGTGGGCTACCTAACCATTCATATGTAGCGCGATTGAGCAGCGTTACAGTAGCACCAGTATATAACTGGTAATTAACACCTTTATTGAACACATGCAACTGAACATACAACTTATTGGGTTGTCGACTGATAAGTTGAAAGTTTGTGTCCTGCCAATCTCACTAAACTACAACAGGATCAGCGGACCATTGCACACATTATACACCTCGTTAGAATCCATGTCTGTCATGGAATGTAGAAACGGTATGTGGCCTTGTTTGCCACATCTAAAACACTTGGCTTTGTGGCACGGACACTGTACTCTATCATGTGTATGAGAGCAACGCGGACAGGACTACCGTGACTGTGGTAGCAGCGCCAAGGTGTGACCGGTTCGCACATAACCCCAGATTTGTCTTCATCTGGACAAGAGATGTAGCATTTGCTTGAAAATCATGCTTAGTTACAACGACATTTTAATGTGACTCATTCATTGACAATACTGTACTGAATTTAGTTCTTGGATGCCTTAGTATGGCAGCACGAATACAGGAATCAATTTATCGCACCTGTAACCATAATGCCACAGCAACTGAATCCAAGTAAACACCGAAAGTGACACTGTGTAGTGAGGCCATTAAGTTCTATTACCTACTGTTTGTAGGACTGACCTGGCTGCAACTTTAATCTAAAAAACTTACAGAAAACAGCCACTACATGTATTTGTGATTTAAAATGATTTCGCAGTTGGTCAACTAACTCATCGTAGGGGACCTTAAGGGGTTGACAATCTGCAAAGAGTTTTACTACCAACCAGAATACATCCTACGATGGAGAGAAAATGGAAAATGCTAAATACGCTGGTTACCTGTTATTCCATTGGCGTTAAAGTGTCCCGTCTACTGCTCAACATAATCAGCCCTTTCTTCACTTTGTCCCAGAAAATCTCTGAATTTGGGCGCTTGAACCGTTTGTTGTTTCCAATCTAAGAGGCTGGGGTGGTGGTCACGGTTCTGCCACGATTCCTTGCAGTGCTTGTAATAGTTGTACAGTTCCTTGCCCTGCAATTGCATAGCCTGTATTACGGATACATCCGGAAAAGACGTCGTGAACACTCAGCATAAAAATACATACAAACAGAAAAACGGACGAAGAAACGAGTTAGTCTGTAGAACGTATGCCTTAGACAGTCTCATTTTCTAGTCCATATCTTCAAACAGTTTTAGAAAAACGTCATTATGTTCGTTGGCAGTACAGATTAAAACATTGTACATGTAAGGCGATGAAACCAGTTCCAATGTCATACGTAAAATTTCACTCAATATACTTTTAGCACAACCGAAAAGGAACACGCTATTACTTGAGTTAGGGCAGCAATCACAAACATTTTCAATTTTCCATGATAATTCACTACTCGGTTTTATTACAATTGGATAGATAACAGTTTGTACTTCCTTGGAAAACGGATGTGTTACTAACAATGTCTGCATTTGATAATTAAACATTCTACGCTCACAAAATTTAACTATATGTTATTCTGAAAACAGATTTACTCCACTGTACTGACATGAGGTTAAAACAAATACTTCTACAAATCAATGCAATTTCTCTTGTGCTGAAGGTGTCGGTACTAATATTCGATTTGTTCCGACATTTGAAAGATTTAGTAGTTACAAACAGAGTGAACAGTATCTACTAGTATGTCAGTAGCTGTTTACTACGTAAAAATTTGCATGCACCCCCCCCCCCCCCCCCCCCCCCGGAACCATGGACATTGCCGTTGGTGGGGAGGCTTGTGTGCCTTAGCAATACAGATAGCCGTACCGTAGGTACAACCACAACGGAGGGGTATCTGTTGAGAGGCCAGACAAACGTGTGGTTCCTGAAGAGGGGGAGCAGCCTTTTCAGTAGTTGCAAGGGCAACTGTCTGGATGATTGACTGATCTGGCCTTGTAACAATAACCAAAACGGCCTTGCTGTGCTGTTACTGCGAACGGCTGAAAGCAAGGGGAAACTACGGCCGTAATTTTTCCCGAGGGCATGCAGCTTTAATGTATGATTAAATGATGATGGCGTCCTCTTGGGTAAAATATTCCGGAGGTAAAATAGTCCCTCATTCGGATCTCCGGGCGGGGACTACTCAAGAGGATGTCGCTATCAGGTGAAAGAAAACTGGAGTTCTACGGATCGGAGCGTGGAATGTCAGATCCCTTAATCGGGCAGGTAGGTTAGAAAATTTAAAAAGGGAAATGGACAGGTTAAAGTTAGATATAGTGGGAATTAGTCCGGTGGCAGGAGGAACAAGACCTCTGGTCAGGTGACTACAGGGTTATAAACACTAAATCAAATAGGGGTAATGCAGGAGTAGGTTTAATAATGAATATGAAAATAGGAACGCGGGTAAGCTACTACAAACAGCATAGTGAACGCATTATTGTGGCCAAGATAGACACGAAGCCCACACCTACTACAGTAGTAAAAGTTTATATGCCAACTAGCTCTGCAGATGACGAAGAAATAGAAGAAATGTATGATGAAATAAAAGAAAGTATTCAGATAGTGAAGGGAGATGAAAATTTAATTGTCATGGGTGACTGGAATTCGAGTGTAGGAAAAGGGAGAGAAGGGAACGTAGTAGGTGGATACGGAATGGGGCTAAGAAATGAAAGAGGAAGCCGCCTGGTAGAATTTTGCACAGAGCACAACTTAGTCATAGCTAACTTTGGTTTAAGAATCATGAAAGAAGGTTGTATACATGGAAATACCCTGGAGATACTAAAAGGTATCAGATACAATATATAATTGTAAGGCAGAGATTTAAAACCAGGTTTTAAATTGAAAGACATTTCCTGGGGCAGATGTGGACTGTGACCACAATCTATTGGTTATGACCTGTAGACTAAAACTGAAGAAACTGCAAAAAGGTGGGAATTTAAGGAGATGGGACCTGGATAAACTGAAAGAAACAGAGGTTGTACAGAGTTTCAGGTAGAGCATAAGGAAACACTTTTTAGGAATGGGGGAAATAAATACAGTAGAAGAAGAATGGGTAGCTTTGAGGGATGAGGTAGTGAAGGCAGCAGAGGATAAAGTATGTAAAAATCCTTGGGTAACAGAAGAAATACTGAATTTAATTGATGAAAGGAGAAAATATAAAAATGCAATAAATGAAGCAGGCAAAAAGGAATACAAACGTCTCAAAAATGGGATCAACAGGAAGTGCAAAATGGCTAAGCAGGGATGGCTAGAGGACAGATGTAAGGATGTAGAAGCTTATCTCACTAGGGGTAAGATAGATACTGCCTACAGGAAAATTAAAGAGACCTTTGGAGAGAAGAGAACCACGTGTATGAATATCAAGAGCTCAGATGGCAACCCAGTTCTAAGCAAAGAAGGGAAGGCAGAAAGGTGGAAGGAGTATATAGAAGGTTTATACAAGGGCGATGTACTTGAGGACAATATTACGGAAATGGAAGAGGATGTAGATGAAGATGAAATGGGAGATACGATACTGCGTGAAGAGTTTGACCGAGAACTGAAAGACCTGAGTCGAAACAAGGCCCCAGGAGTAGACAACATTCCATTGAAACTACTGACGGCCTTGGGAGAGCCAGTCCTGACAAAACTCTACTATCTGGTGAGCGAGATATATGAAACAGGCGAAATACCCTCAGACTTCAAGAAGAATATAATATTTCTAATCCCACAGAAAGCAGGTGTTGACAGATGTGAAAATTACCGAACAAGAAGTTTAAAAAGCCATATCTGCAAGATAATAACACAAATTCTTTACAGACGAATGGAGAAAGTAGTAGAAGTCGACCTCGGGGAAGATCAGTTTGGATTCCGTAGAAATACTGGAACACTTGAGGCAATACTGACCTTACGACTTATCTTTGAAAAAATATTAAGGGAAGGCAAACCTACGTTTCTAGCATTTGTAGACTTAGAGAAAGCTTTTGACAATATTGCCTGGAATACTATCTTTCAAATTCTAAAGGTGTCAGTGGTAAAATACAGGGAGCGAAAGTCTATTTACAATTTGTACAGAAACCAGATGGCAGTTATAAGAGTCGAGGGGCATGAAAAGGAAGCAGTGGTTGGGAAGGGTGTAAGACAGGGTTGTAGCCTCTCCCCGATGTTATTCGATCTGTATATTGAGCAAGCAATAAACGGAACAAAAGAAAATTTCGGAGTAGGTGAAGGAAGCAAAAAAAAAAAAAAATTCGGAGTAGGTATTACAATCCATGGAGAAGAAATAAAAACTTTGAGGTTCGCCGATGACATTGTAATTCTGTCAGAGACAGCAAGGGACTTCGAAGAGCAGTTGAATGGAATGGACAATGTCTTGAGAGGAGTATATAAGATGAACATCAACAAAAGCAAAACGAGGATAATGGAATGTAGTCGAATTAAGTCGGATGATGCTGAGGGAATTAGATTAGGAAATGAGACACTTAAAGTAGTAAAGGAGTTTTGCTATTTAGGAAGTAAAATAACTGATGATGGTCGAAGTAGAGAGGATATAAAATGTAGACTGGCAATGACAAGGAAAGCGTTTCTGAAGAAGAGAAATTTGTTAACATCGAATATAGATTTAAGTGTCAGGAAGTCGTTTCTCAAAGTATTTGTATGGAGTGTAGCCATGTATGGAAGTGAAACATGGATGATAAATAGTTTGGACAAGAAGAAAATAGAAGGTTTCCATATGTGGTGCTACAGAAGAATGCTGAAGATTAGATGGATAGATCACATAACTAATGAGGAAGTATTGAACAGGATTGGGGAGAAGAGAAGTTTGTGGCACAACTTGACAAGAAGAAGGGATCGTTTGGTACGACATGTTATGAGGCATCAAGGGATCACCAATTTAATATTGGAGGGCAGCGTGGAGGGTAAAAATCGTAGAGGGAGACCAAGAGATGAATACAATAAGCAGATTCAGAAGGATGTAGGTTGCAGTAGGTACTGGGAGATGAAGCAACTTGCACAGGATCGAGTAGCATGGAGAGCTGCATCAAACCAGTTTCAGGACTGAAGACCACAACAACAACAACATATCATCAAAGTCTCCCTTTTGATGTTTAAATGGCGTTCTGTGTCAATGCGAAATCGGGACATGTTTTTTCTGCTACTTCTAAATGTATGGTGAGAGTCCAATGAGCATGAAATGCTCCACGTTGTACACTACTGGCCATTAAAATTGCTACACCGAGAAGAAATGCAGATTATAAACGGGTATTAACTAGGCAAATATATTATACTAGAACTGACATATCATTATACTTTCACGCAATTTGGGTGACCGAGACGTGTAACCAATGCACCCCGTACCATCATGGTGGGTGATAAGCCAGGATGGCAATGACGAATAAACGTTTCCAACGTGCGTTCACCAGGATGTCGCCAAAGACGGATGCGACCATCATGATGCTGTAAACAGAACCTGGATTCATCCGAAAAAATGACGTTTTGCCATTCGTGCACCCAGGTTCGTCGTTGAGCACACCGTCGCAGGCGCTCCTGTGTGTGATGCAGCGTCAAGCCTAAGCGCAGCCATGGTCTCCGAGCTGATAGTGCATGCTGCTGCAAATGTCGAACTGGTCGTGCTGATGGTTATGGTTTCACAAACATCCCCACCTGTTGACTCATTCGCGAGACGTGGCTGCGCGATACGTTACAGCAGTGGGGATAAGATGCCTGTCATCTCGACTGCTAGTGATACGACGCTGTTGGGATCCAGCACGATAAAACGCAATCGCGATAGGCTGAAATGCGACTTTTATCAAAGTCGGAAACGTGATGGTACGCAATTCTCCTCCTTACACGAGGCATCACAACAACGTTTCACCAGGCAACACCGGTCAACTGTTGTTTGTGTGTGAGGAATCGGTTGGAAACTTTCCTCATGTCAGCACGTTGTAGGAGTCGCCACCGGCGCAACCTTATGTCAATGGTCTGAAAATCTAATCATTAGCATATCACAGCATTTTCTTCCTGTTGGTTAAATTTCGGTTCTGTAGCACGTCATCTTCGTGGTGTAGCAATTTTAATGGCCAGTATTGTATTACACGGTCCATGGTCGGCAGATGTTCACCAAATGGATGCTTTTAAAATTCATGAAAATTTAAGTACTCCGTGTGGTGCATTAACCTACAGTATGAGTCCCTAGTGGGTTATACAAAAGAGGGGAGAATATTCGGCTGACTGCAAACTGTATTCCATTGCGCTACAAACTGCACAGAAAGTATGTAGTACTGTAATTCCACGGGATTACTTATTCATCATAAAGCTAATTCACCACAAAGCCATACGTCCGTGTAAGTGGGACCACAACTGACGAGAGGATACTGTAATGACCCCATTTCAGTTGCTTAAAACACAGTTTAATCTCGATTTCATACAGCGACCATTCACTTGTCGCCTTCTGTCATTCGTAGCACCACCTGACGAGATCCGATCTTTCGATATGAAATTTCTGTTCTGAATGTTTTGTGTGACGAGGCATAGGCATTCTTCGTCTACTGAACAGTTACTTGGACTTATATTTCTTCCATACAAGGCGACATCATGAGAGATGCCAATGTTGACAAATACAAATAAAACAACCTACTGTGTCAGTAACATTTTTGTTTTCCCACTAAGCGTGCCGGTGGTTCACAACATCATCTTCAAATGGAGAATTATGTTGTTACTATTATTAGCGTAGAGAACAGAAGCCTTTTCACAGCAACAAACCAAACGCAAAGCACATAATTTTTCGTCTTCTGAAGGGAAGTAGAATCGAAAAATTGCTACATATTGTGCTTCTTGCATGTGCTCTTCTCTGTGCATTATGTTTACAATGTCTCCACCGAAAGATGTTCCATCACATTTTACCCGGTCATCTCGTTAGAGCAAGGATATCCAGTAAGAAAACTCGTACAGGGAAACGTCCACTAGTCTTACGCCCTCGTTAACGAAAGACTTCAGGAATGTGATCTTATGGATGATGGAAGCAGGTTACGGAGCTAAATGAAGACTGACTGAACAGTTAATCTGGCAGTCCGTTTCTCTTGTACCCCTAAGAATTGAATATACTAAGTCCCTCATGTGAGTCTTCTGATGCCACTATCGCGGTCGGCCGTGTCAGGCGTGTAGCTGGGTTTCAGTGATTAACTGTTAAAGAGACAACAAGAGGATCTACACACTAAGAAAACGGTAAGACGGATATGATATGATGTTGCACATATGGTATCAAGGCAACACATTAAATGAAAGGTAGCCTGCTACATGTGAATAAAATATACTTCTCGCCAACAAAGTTAAGAAACTGGCAACACTCGTCTTGTTGCAGGTCAAGTCACAATAATAATTAAATAGCACAAATTACGGCCATGTTATTGTATGGTCCAACCCCTGCATTAAGAGAGAGTGCGCCAAGAGAAATCTGAAATACTAAAAGTTATAAGAATTCGCGAGACCGGTCTCGGGCGGTTGAGATTACTTTTATGGAAGTATGATACCATTCCCGCACAAACCGTCTGGTGTACACGTTATCGCGACGCATCGGAAAGATTACCAATTAACTGGCGGAAACTGATTACTGACCATGCTGTTTTGTGTCGCGCGATTAATGACCGCTACCGATGTGAGCAGCACGCACATCTGTGCGTAACGGCGGTAGCTCTCCCACGGACGATGTTCACGAACTTGCAACTGGTAAGAACTGGGTTTAACTGGGTTATCGAGAGCGTTTTCGGGCAATTTTGTTCAAATAAACGGCTCTGAGCGCTATGGTCATCAGTCCCCTAGAACTTAGAACTACTTAAACCTGACTAACCTAAGGAGAACACACAACACCCAGCCATCACGAGGCAGAGAAAATCCCTGACTCCGCCGGGAATCGAACCCGGGGACCCGGGCGCGGGAAGCGAGAACGCTACCGCACGACCACGAGATGCGGGCGACAAGACCTAACTACACGGTCTACCTCCTCCGACAGGAAGAGAAGCTTGTTGACCACCCTAACAATTGCGCCTCTCGTACTTTCGTTATGGACCTTGGAAGCAGTGTCCTCACCCTCGCAGTTGGGATACCTGGAATTACGGATCTTTGGCGAAAACAACGGACGGAGGCTTTGTCCCTCTGCCGAAAGCGAAGAATAGCTGGAATTTGATCTAACAGTTACATTGGCCTTCCAGTAGTACATCATATTTTAGAAATTCTATATTATTTCACCCAGGCGTCAGCAAATTACAGTTCATTCACGAGTCAGGACTCACGTTGTTTGGCAAGGATACGGAGGTCCCTAATTGCCGAGGTAAATTCATTTGATTTGATTTAGTCGGCAATTAATGGACTTCACTTATGAACTACTGGGCCGATCAGCCCGTGACTTATATCAATCGACTCATAACCTAATTTATCAAAACTAACTATTAAATTTTATTAGGACACTCTCCATTTGTCAGAGGCCGGACTGGTTGCTACTTTGCCTCCACGTGTTGTACGGCTGGACATCACAATATATCAGTGCTTCAGAAAGGGCACGTTAGTTACTGAAAAGTATGTTTCATTTTAAGTGCATATCAAATAGGAGACACCAAAACTGTTACTCATATATGATAAATTACTCCGTAATATTCTATAAACTTTGTTGAGTTTACCTCTAGATGGAAAATGTCAATAGAAATGTAAATGTGAATGAAATTTAATGTAGTTTTATCTTCTCCTTACTCGTCAATGGCAAAAGAAAATTTTGCCTCTCGCCTTTCGATAACCGATACGATTTACCAGGTTGTGACGAAGCAGGCTGGGATCTCTTGACTTCTTCGCTTGTTTTGCCAGCTGCCTCCTTAAAGTAATTTTGTTTTCATTTTTGCCTAATTACAGTTAACATGCATGACTATAATCTGCATTTCCATAAAAGAGAAATTTTAACCCTCAGTCCTAAGGAATATAGCACCAGGTCCTATTTCGTTCTTATCTTTGTGTTGTTGTTGTTGTGGTCTTCAGTCCCGAGACTGGTTTAATGCAGCTCTCCATGCTACTCTATCCTGTGCAAGCTTCTTCATCTCCCAGTACTTACTGCAACCTACATCCTTCTGAATCTGCTTAGTGTATTCGTCTCTTGGTCTCCCTCTACGATTTTTTCCCTCCACGCTGCCCTCCAATGCTAAATTTGTGATCCTTTGATGCCTCAGAACATGTCCTACCAACCGGTCCTTTGTTTTTGTCAAGTGGTGCCACAAACTCCTCTTCTCCCCAATTCTATTCAATACCTCCCCATTAGTTATGTGATCTACCCATCTAATCTTCAGCATTCTTCTGTAGCACAACTTTTCGAAAACTTCTATTTTCTTCTTGTCCAAACTAGTTATCGTCCATGTTTCACTTCCATACAAGGCTACACTCCATACACATACTTTCAGAAACGACTTTCTGACACTTAAATCTATACTCGATGTTAACAAATTTCTCTTCTTCAGAAACGCTTTCCTTGCCATTGATAGTCTACATTTTATATCCTCTCTACTTCGACCATCATCAGTTATTTTACTCCCTAAATAGCAAAACTCCTTTACCACTTTAAGTGTCTTATTTCCTAATTTAATTCCCTTAGCATCACCCGACTTAATTCGACTACATTCCATTATCCTCGTTTTGCTTTTGTTGATGTTCATCTTATATCCTCCTTTCAAGACACTATCCATTCCGTTCAACTGCTCTTCCAAGTCCTGTCTCAGACAGAATTACAATGTCATCGTCGAACCTCAATGTTTTTATTACTTCTCCATGGATTTTAATACCTACTCCGAATTTTTTTTTTTGCTTCCTTCACTGATTGCTCATCATACAGATTGAATAACTTCGGGGAGTTACTACAATCCTGTGTCACTCCCTTCCCAAACACTGCTTCCCTTTCATGCACCTCGACTCTTATAACTGCCATCTGGTTTCTGTACAAACTGTAAATAGCCTTTCGCTCCCTGTATTTTACCCCTGCCACCTTCAGAATTTGAAAGACGGTATTCTAGTCAATATTGTCAAAAGCTTTCTCTAAGTCTACAAATGCTAGAAACGTAGGTTTGCCCTTCGTTAATCTAGCTTCTAAGATACGTCGTAGGGTCAGTATTGCCTCACGTGTTCCAACATTTATATGGAATCCAAACTGATCTTCCCCGAGGTCGTCTTCTACTAGTTCTTCAATTCGTCTGTAAAGAATTCTCGTTAGTATTTTGCAGCTGTGACTTATTAAACTGATAGTTCGATAATTTTCACATCTGTCAACAACTGCTTTCTTTGGGATTGGAATTATTATATTCCTCTTGAAGTCTGAGGGTATTTCACCTGTCTCGTACATCTTGCTCACCAGATGGAGGAGATTTGTCAGGACTGGCTCTCCCAAGGCCGTCAGTAGTTCTAATGGATTGTTATCTACTCCCGGGGCCTTGTTTCGACACCGGTCTTTCAGTTCTCTGCCAAACTCTTCACGCAGTATCGTATTTCCCATTTCATCTTCATATACATCCGCTTCCATTTCCATAATATTGTCCTGAATCGCCCTTGTATAGACCCTCTATTTACTCCTTCCACCTTTCTGCTTTCCTTTCTTTGCTTAGAACTGGGTTTCCATCTGAGCTCTTGATGTTCATACAAGTGGTTCTCTTATCTCCAAAGGACTTTAATTTTCCTGTAGGCAGTATCTATCTTAACCCTCGAGAGAAAAGCCTCTAAATCCTTACATTTGTCATCTAGCCATCCCTGCATTTGCACTACCTGTCGACCTTATTTTTAAGACGTTTGTATTCCTTTTTGCCTGCTTCATTTATTCCATTTTTATATTTTCTCCTTTCATCAATTAAATTAGTATTTCTTCTGTTACCCAAGGATTTCTACTATCCCTCATCTTTTTACATACTTTATCCTCTGCTGCCTTCACTACCTCATCCCTGAAAGATACCCATACTTCTTCTACTGTATTTATTTCCCCCATTCCTAACAATTGTTCCCTTATGCTCTCCCTGAAACTCTGTACAACCTCTGGTTCTTTTAGTTTATTCAGGTCCCATCTTCCTAAATTCCCACATTTTTGCAGTTTCTTCAGTTTTAATTTGCAGGTCATAACCAATAGATTGTGGTCAGAGTCCACATCTGCCCCTGGAAATGTCTTACAATTTAAAACCTCGTTCCTAAATCTCTGTCTTACCACTATATAATCTATCTGAAACCTGTCAGTATCTCCTGGCTTCTTCCATGTGTACAACCATCTTTTATGATTCTTGAACCAAGCGTTAGCTATGATTAAGTTGTGCTCTGTGCAAAATTCTAACAGGCGGCTTCCTCTTTCATTTCTTAGCTGGGGTCCATATTCACCTACCACGTTTCCATCTCTCCCTTTTCCTACTACCGAATTCCAGTCATCGATGACTATTAAACTTTCGTCTCTGTGCACTATCTGAATAATTTCCTTTATTTCATCATACTCTTCTTCAATTTCTTCGTAATCTGCAGAGCTAGTTGGCATATAAACTTGTGCTACTGTAGTAGGTGTGGGCATCGTATCTATCTTGGCCACAATAATGCGTTCACTATGCTGTTTGTAGTAGCTCACATGCATTCCTATTTTTCTATTCATTATTAAACCTACTCCTGCATTACCCCTATTTGATTTTGCGTTTATAACCCCGTAGTCACTTGACCAGAAGTCTTGTTCCTCCTGCCACCGAACTTCACTAATTCCCTCTATATATAACTTTAAGCTATCCATTTCCCTTTTTAAATTTTCTAACCTACCTACCCGATTCAGGGATCTGACATTCCACGCACCGATCCGTAGAACACCAGTTTTCTTTCTCCTGATAACGACATCCTCTTGAGTAGTCCCCGCCCGGAGATAGGAATGGGGGACTATTTTACCTTCGGAATATTTAATCCAAGAGGACGCCATCATCATTTAATCATACAGTAAAGCTGCATGCTCTCGGGAAAAATTACGGCCGTATTTTCCCCTTGCTTTCAGCCGTTGGCAGTACCAGCACAGCAAGGCCGTTTTGGTTATTGTTACAAGGCCAGATCAGTCAATCATCCTTACTGTTGCCGCTGCAACTACTGAAAAGGCTGCTGCCCTTCTTCAGGAACCACACGTTTGTCTGGCTTCTCAACAGATACCCCTCCGTTGTGGTAGCACCTGCGGTACGGTTATCTGTATCGCTGAGGCACGCGCCCCTCCCACCAACGGCAAGGTCCATGGTTCATGGGGAAAAAATTAACATATATCAATAACTAAACAAAATCGAACACAAATGGGATGACATTAAGGTGTTCATATATGAATGTAAAAGATTGCTCATATTATCAAAACATGACAGAAATGTATTTATTTTCGTGCTGTTTACACAAAGCAAAACAAAATGACAAATCTCAGGGCTAATTTAACTGGGCGTGGACACGAATCAGTTATTAAGGGGAAGAAGGAGGGAACGAATCGTCTCACCATTCTACGTTATCGTTCGTCGTATACCGCTGTAGGCGGCAGGCGCTGGTTCGGTGCTGCGCTGCCGGCCCGTGTGGCTGAGCGGTTCTAGGCGCTACAGTCTGTAACCGCGCGAACGCATCATTCGCAGGTTAGAATCCTGCCTCGGGCATGGATGTGTGCGATGTCATTAGGTTAGTTAGGTTTAACTAGTTGTAAGTTCTAGGGGACTGATGGTCTCAGAAGTAAAGTCCCATAGTGCTCAGAGCTTTTTTTTCGCTGCTGCGCGTCGCGTCGCAGTTGTGCTGCACAGATTGGCGGGGCTCAGGCACTATAACCGCGTTGGCTGCCCGTTGTCGGTTGCTTCGCCGAAGCTGTGCTATTACGGCGTCGGAAGGCGGATGTTGGCGATGGCAGGAAGAACACCCATGTCCTGTCGCTTCCGCGGTGTCTCCCAACTCAACTACTCTTCGAAATATGCTTCCTTTGGCGATATCATTGGCGGACGAAGATTTCAATGTACTCCAATGACAGATCGCTGTTTCATCACCACTCCTCTCTGTACAGGGTGGAAATTTTCTATATGGCGTGGGACGATTTCATATTCTTAAAATGTATTCCTGCATTCCAAGGCTGTTGGGAGAGCAGCTACACAACACTTCTTTATAACCGCTCTCTTTGCGTGAGCCCTGGAGAGCGTCATGTTTGGACTCCGTCTCAAAATTGCCAGTGTCCGTTATTTACAAGGAATGTCCTCACTGACGGGAAAAAGATCTTCTCAAGAGTGCTGATTTCTTTCGCACCCCTCCCGGCACCATTTCCCCGCGCTTTTTGTTTTTTGTACGACCCTTCCTGCGTCCGTGGGGTGCTGGAATTGTCGGCACATTCCTGCTTTCTAAGACAGGTAAAGCGACTGCCGCCAGGCCAGAAGAAATCAGATGCATTCGAGCGTACATTCTTGGCGTTCTGTCCTAATGGCTGCAGGTGTCCATCGGCCCTCGGCACGCTTCTCGTGGTCAGACGAATCCTTCGCTTCACGTGCCTCCTGGAGCGAGGTAAGTCGGCCCCGGCTCCCCTCTCTGTGCTTGCAGAATGACCGCACCCGGGGGCTGGCCCCACTATGTCTGGCTTGGCCGCTCACGGCGCGTTGGCGAAAGTGGCCTCGGTCGGACGTATCACAGTATTTTTGCAAACATATTTCTTAAATTTAATTTTATGTGTCAAACGTGAGCGCTTCTATTAGAGATGTCCATTTCTGTTCGAATGAGCTGCCGGAGTTGTCATTAATTATCGCAGTATTTACAGCATTACAAAACAAATGTAGCTTTTCAGTCCACATCTTTTTAGTATCTGACTTCTGCGGATTCTACCAGAAGATTCAACTTCAGCACACAATACAAATAGGGTCTGGATCGGTATCTGCTCTAGAGAACGCCTTACTGTTCAAAATCTGATTACAGAATCCCTGTCTAACCATGAATTTTTCTCGCATCTTCAGACCTCTTTCAAATATACCCGTTTCTCTTGTGATTTTTTGAAAGTTTATTCGCCAATACTAGCTTGGGCAGTGTCGGCTGGTATCGGTCTGTCGATTAAATCTCCGGTTCTCTTATCCTCCCGTCGCCGAACGGCGCCCTTGCGTTCGAAATATTTGCGAGGTAGGCCGGTGTGGAACGGACAGTCGCTGGGGATCAGGGGGAAGGAAATAAGTTGGAGGAAACATGTGTTGTTACAATGAAATGAAAACCCTTAGCTGCTGACAGGCGTTGACATAGGTCAACGGGGACAGCGAAAATGTGTAGCCCGACCGGGACTCGAACCCCGGATCTGCTGCTTACATGGCAGACGTTCTGTCCATCTGAGCCACCGAGGACACAAAGGATAGTGCCACTGCACGGATTTATCTCTGTCACGCCTCCCGCGAAACCCACATTCTCAACGTATTGTCCCGCACTACATTCGTAGTGTCCCCACCCATTATACTCGTTACTCGTTTTGCGTTGCCGATTCTCGTGAGAGTTCGGGCACTTTTTGTGGATCCGCACCGAATAAGAAGATGATCAAGGGGCCGGTGAGCCTTAACTATATGAAGATGGTATCTGAAGATGGTATTTCGGACATGTCCGAAAGAACAGATACCATCTTAGTATATATAACATGCGCTGTCACACGCCGGTGGTCGGTTTCTTGACAGATTCCCTCTGAGGGAACCGTTGCAATGGCAATGACTTTGATTATCATTAGCTGATTCCGGTGCAATGAAAGGGCAGTTTTAATGGTGTAGAGCCATGTTGTGTGATCTATTTATGCAGCGTTAGGTGGGCTCTTTTGTTACAGCTCTGCCACATGTGATTATTCCCTGGGGTGTGAATTTAAGGTTTCGGGCAAGTTTGGATCCGCTGCTAGTGTCGTCTGTATTGCTTGTTACATCCTGCCCATCTCGGTGTTCGCTGAGCGCCCTGCGTTGCTTTCAGAAAAGTAACTGTGTTCCACGATGTGACGACTTATCGATAGTTTCATGCTGTTTAGTTTTAAGATACCTCCCGTGAAAAAAAGACATTAGTTAAGCAGCAGTCTCTCTCTGCGTAGAGCAACTTCACACAAGATAATTGCAGCAGTGAATCCGAAATAGTGGCTAGTAATACAGTACCAGCGGTTCGGTCACCCTTGTTAGGCCGTGTCTGTTGCGCACATAGACTGCAGCAGCAGTGGGTGATCCATCAGGCAACAGCAGGGCTCTTGTAAAACAAGCGTATGCGGAAGAAGGTGCGTGGCGGCCGCTGTGGCCGAGCCGTTCTACGCGCTTCACTCCGGAACTGCGCTGCTGCTACGGTCGCAGGTTCGAATCGTGCCTCTGGCATAGATGTGTGTGATGTCCTTAGGTTAGATAGGTTTAAGTAGTTCTAAGTCCTGGGGGACTAATGACCTCAGATGTTAAGACCCATAGTGCTTAGAGCCATTTGAAGAAGATTCTCTGAAACACCAATATTTCAATTAGTTCGGTAACACATTTTCAGTGAATAGTTCCCTGAACAAGCAATGCAGAATAAGTTACAAGAACAGCCAGCAAGCTGCGATTGACAGACTAAACTAAGAATTTCGAGAACAATACAATTTAAACACTGGCGAGAACCAAGAATAAGCATATTGATATAACGAAGCTACAGACAGACTTTGTAACACAGTGTGACTTAGACACAGAATTTAAATAGATTTAAAATAAAATTTTAAACACTTAAGAGATCTCGCATTACAGCAGCAAAGGGAGTCAGAAAATTTCGCAATTCTCCGGCAGGGCACTCTTATACTAACAGATATGGTCAGACCAGAATCCAAAACACAATTAAAAGAGCACGTTAATCATAAATGTCTCTTCCAACACCAGTGGCACCTGCCACCGCCGTCACATTCCCACCGCTTCCACAGACGATGACAGTAATACTATAAGGCGTAATTTGTCAAGGGGAAAAACTGTCACGGGAGAACGTTCGCCACGCCAAAAATGACTCCTCTACCGCAGGTATCTTAAAACCAAACAGTAAAACACTGTCACCACACTTGTCGCAGCTGGGGCCTCGGCAGTTGTATCCAAACCATTACTGTTGCGTTGCTTTGCTGTATATTCTGAAGGCAACAACCTTGCTTTGAACTATTGCTAGAAATTCACTCTCTACCGTACCTTCCTGTTCAAAAAATGGCTCTGGGCACTATGGGACTTAACTGCTAAGGTCATCAGTCCCCTAGAAGTCAGAACTACTTAAACCTGACTAACCAAAGGACATCACACACATCCATACCCAAGGCAAGATTTGAACCTGCGACCGTAGCGGTCGCGCGGTTCCAGAGTGTAGCGCCTAGAAGCGCTCGACCACTCCGGCAGGCCTTCCTCTTCATAAAGAACACTACCGCCATTATACAATTTTCTCCTGCTGTTCATATAATTTGTATTTGTCTGACAAAAAATCCCCATGTTGTTTCCATTTCACTTGACTGACACCCCCTACATCTACTTTCCAGATCCTCTAGCTTCCCTTACATGCCTAGTCTTGAGGCATCCCTTACTCCCACTGGAGGAAAGCTGCCTTTTCGTTTCTTTTGTCTTTATTTTTCTCATGTCACCTCCTCCTGAACTGTTCTCTGCTGGAATTATAATATGCTATTACTTTGAAATCATTTAGCAATGACATATCATTACGATATTCCTCACCGTGCCGTCGGAGGCTTCGACGGCTTGAAACATCTGAAATTATTTAAAACCGAGACTTGTCGGACGGCACACACAGCATGCCTCCAGTCAACTACAGTTTAGATTCTGCGATGTCTGCCACTCAAGACGGGGAGCTTTATCTTCCACTGTCAGCGGTGGCCATTCGATTGGTAATGAGTGCTTCTTCCATTGAAGTATTCGCTTAGGAACTGGTTCAGATGGGCCCTCATTCACTAATGTTATCAAATACCGTGGTGTTTTAACCTTGTTGTTTTTGGAAAGTCGTAACATTAGTTTCAGGGCCAACTCGATTAGGATTTTTATAGGACGTTTGTTCTAAAGCCGTTAGATGGCTGCAAGTGGCACAAGATTCCTAGTAGATAGAAAGGGCAGTCCACGTTGATACACCAACAAATCGGGCAACTAAATTCACAGTGAATTCAGTGACACAGCCAAACACGATATCTGATTACACTATTTCTGCCACATGACAAGGTCTATCCACCTTACTGAGCTGAAACCAAACAGTGAGGTGACAAAATTCACCGGACAGCGATATATATGGCGTCATCTTTGCGTTCACGAGGTATCAATGGGCGGTGCGTTTGCGGAGGTGACATTTTCACTCATGTGATTCGGGTGAAAAGGTTTTCGACGTGATTATGGCCGCACGACGGGAATTACTAGACTATGAACACGGAAAGGTAGATGAATATAGATCCACGAAACATTACATTTTGCGAATCGTTAGGGAATTCAATATTGCAAGATCTGCAGTGTCAAGAGTCTGCTGAGAAATCCAGTTTCGGTCACTACTTTTCACCGCTGAAAAAGCAGCGGCCAACGGCCTTCACGTAACGAGCGAGATCATCAGTTTCTTTCAGAGTTGTCCGTGCCAACAGAGACGCAGCACTGCGTGAAACAACGAGAGGAATCAATGATGGACGTACAACACCCTTATCCGTTAGGCGAGTGCAGCGAAATTTTGCTTTAATGGGCTATGGCAGCAAACGACCGACGCCAGTGTCGTTGCTAAAACACCGACTGCAGCACGTCTCCTGGGCTCGTTACCATGTAGACTGGACCCTAGACGACTCAAAAACTGTGTCCTAGTCAGATGAATCCCGATTTAGTTGGTAAGAGCTGATGGGATAGTTCGAGTGGGCAGACCCCAAGAAGCCATGACCCACGTTATCAACAAGGCAAGGTACAAGTTTTGGTGGCTCCATAATAGTGTAATCTGTGTTGACAAGAGTAGACTGTGTTCCTGGTCCAACAGAACCGATCATTGGCTGAAAATGGTTATATAAGGCTACTTGCAGACCATTTTCAGCCATTTAGGGACTTATTGTTCCCAAACAACATTGGAAGTTTTGTGGGTGACAATGAGCCATATCACACGGCCACAAAAATTCGCGATTAGTTTGAAGAACATTCTGGACAGTTCGACCGAATGATATGGCCGCCCATATCGTCCGAAATATCATTTATGCCACATAATCAACAGGTCTGTTCGTGCACAAAATCATGCACCGGCAACATGTTCGCAGTTAGGGATGAATATGGAGGCAGAAATTGGGCATGGGACTGTAATAAAGACTGAACACCAGTCACAGAGGCTGACCAATGGCGAGTCCGTTATCTACGCAATGAGAAAAACATGCACTAATTGTACCTAGGGGGCCGCTAAATTTTTTTTTTGCGTCGGCATAATAGGCTAATTTTATTGCTAATTAACCCGGAAACGGTGCAGCGTATCGATTTCTTTTCTCAATAGTTATCCATCAACATAACTTCCCCTTAGAAGCTTTTCAGACTGTTTTAGAAGAGCGTAACCCCCAAGAACTTAGAAGTTTTCTTAAGCTTCCATGGTAATGTCAAAGTTTCTGTCACACACCATCTTAATATTTGTTGTTCATGGAAACACATGGTTTACTGTTCACGCCAACCTAGATAAATACATTTCTTGTAAGCGAAAGCTTCCGGTAGAGGAAGAAAGTCTTGCGGAAGGACTACGTCCTTCAACGTTTGTATATATATATACACTCCTGGAAATTGAAATAAGAACACCGTGAATTCATTGTCCCAGGAAGGGGAAACTTTATTGACACATTCCTGGGGTCAGATACATCACATTATCACACTGACAGAACAACAGGCACATAGACACAGGCAACAGAACATGCACAATGTCGGCACTAGTACAGTGTATATCCACCTTTCGCAGCAATGCAGGCTGCTATTCTCCCATGGAGACGATCGTAGAGATGCTGGATGTAGTCCTGTGGAACGGCTTGCCATGCCATTTCCATCTGGCGCCTCAGTTGGACCAGCGTTCGTGCTGGGCGTGCAGACCACGTGAGACAACGCTTCATACAGTCCCAAACATGCTCAATGGGGGACAGATCCGGAGATCTTGCTGGCCAGGGTAGTTGACTTACACCTTCTAGAGCACGTTGGGTGGCACGGGATACATGCGGACCTGCATTGTCCTGTTGGAACAGCAAGTTCCCTTGCCGGTCTATGAATGGTAGAACGATGGTTTCGATGACGGTTTGGATGTATCGTGCACTATTCAGTGTCCCCTCGACGATCACCAGAGGTGTACGGCCAGTGTAGGAGATCGCTCCCCACACCATGATGCCGGGTGTTGGCCCTGTGTGCCTCGGTCGTATGCAGTCCTGATTGTGGCGCTCACCTGCACGGCGCCAAACACGCATACGACCATCATTGGCACCAAGGCAGAAGCGACTCTAATCGCTGAAGACGACACGTCTCCATTCGTCCCTCCATTCAGGCCTGTCGCGACACCACTGGAGGTGGGCTGCACGATGTTGGGGCGTGAGCGGAAGACGGCCTAACGGTGTGCGGGACCGTAGCCCAGCTTCATGGAGACGGTTGCGAATGGTCCTCGCCGATACCCCAGGAGCAACAGTGTCCTTAATTTGCTGGGAAGTGGCGGTGCGGTCCCCTACGGCACTGCGTAGGATCCTACGGTCTTGGCGTGCATCCGTGCGTCGCTGCTGTCCCGTCGCAGGTCGACGGGCACGTGCACCTTCCGCCGACCACTGGCGACAACATCGATGTACTGTGGAGACCTCACGCCCCACGTGTTGAGCAATTCGGCGGTACGTCCACCCGGCCTCCCGCATGCCCACTATACGGCCTCGCTCAAAGTCCGTCAACTGCACATACGGTTCACGTCCACGCTGTCGCGGCATACTACCAGTGTTAAAGACTGCGATGGAGCTCCGTATGCCACGGCAAACTAGCTGACACTGACGGCGGCGGTGCACAAATGCTGCGCAGCTAGCGCCATTCGACGGCCAACACCGCGGTTTCTGGTGTGTGCGCTGTGCCGTGTGTGTGATCATTGCTTGTACAGCCCTCTCGCAGTGTCCGGAGCAAGTATGGTGGGTCTGACACACCGGTGTCAATGTGTCCTTTTTTCCATTTCCAGGAGTATATATATATATATATATATATATATATATATATATATATATATATATATATATGAGAGATATGTTGATACCCATTCAGCGCTCATCACGGCAAAGCTCTATGTCATATACTGTTAAGTACAATGAAAAACGGACAGACTGAATATTTTATCTTTTTTTTTTGTTTTCATCGTTCGGTTGAGTACTTACATTTTATCTAACGACCAAGCTTGCTATTTTGAGGTTGTTTGAATACTGCCGGTTGTCACAGTAGTATTGTATGTTTACTTCTGATGCAGTCGCGCCGTGCAAGTGATTTGTAAGAAATACTTGGCTGGGCCTTGTGACTACTCGTATTATATACCGCAAATGCCAGAGGCAGTATATATTACCCAAGAGAAGAGTGTTTGTTCGGCTTGGAGGTGATGAGTGAGTCATTTCGTAAATGTGTCGTAGTCTGTAGCCTAATATTCTGGCTTCTGCACGATAAATTCTCCAGTGGTGTCGGGTGATTTCTACCACTTTTCAGAAACAAACTTTTGAAAATCCCTGACAAGAAGCAGCAAAGTAGCTATAGAATATCATGGGGTGGGGGTGTTCGACGAGACTAGATGCATTCTGTTCCTACATCAGACTGGCTGAAAGGTCTGGATATAACACAGTTTTCGTGGAACTGTTTGGAGCTCCAAAATCGATATCTCTTTTGTGAACCCTCCATGACCTACAGATCAAGTGATACTTAAGGTAATGAATATTTGTGACTAAGTAACCCTGTGTTACAAAGTTATTTGCTAATATGGGTATCTGCAGGAATTTTGAAGTGCATTCTATTGTGCGAAAATGGAATTTGTATTACACCTTTTCCTCCGTTTTCTGTGGCGAGACATTTTAATCAGTGCGTAAGTGCGTGGTGGCCAGAGGCACATCTATGGCCTATTCCACAGCTTTTAGGTACCATCTGATAAAAGTGACTGAACTGTAAGTGACTAGTTGAGCCAATAAATAACATTACTATATATTGAAACACAATATTCAGGTTTATGTACGCTACCTATCTCCCTTTTGGTTTTGGACTGTTTTGTTGTTTGTTCTTCGAAGAGTTTATCGGTGGCAATGGAGGCACTGCAGTGATTGTTTGTGGGGTATGCTGTGAAATGAAATTGTCGGATCTGAAAGCGTTAGTGTGGGTAGTTGGACTGCTAAAAGGCATTTATCCGTGGTATAGTAGCAGTGAACTCTAACTCTGTGCCTTTGCTCAAAGCTTGTCTTACTACCGGTTTAGCCGGCCGGGGTGGCTGTGCGGTTCTGGGCGCTACAGTCAGGAATCGAGCGACCGCCACGGTCGCAGGTTCGAATCCTGCCTCAGCCATGGATGTGTGTGACGTCTTAGGTTAGTTATGTTTAATTAGTTCTAAATTCTGGGCGACTGATGACCTCAGAAGTTAAGTCGCATATTTGCTCAGAGCCCTTTGAACCATTTGAACTACCGGTTCTTAGACGCTGTCCTAGTTTTGGGTATTAATTCTGTTCCCGTGATAAACGTATTTTGATAATAATGTGAAACAATACATCATATAATTTGTTTACGCGCTGCAAGTAGCTTGGAGAGGTAGTTATGAAGTTCGAACTCTCATCTCGAAACTGTGGAATAGCAGTTAACGTAAAATAGGTTTTCATTCCGAATACTGGGTTGATGCTCAAAACACTGTCTCATGCAAGCCTGTTTATCTCTGAACAGTTACCGTGAAGGTTATCTGTGTGAACCTGTCTTGGCCTCCCTGTACAACTTTTATCGCAGCCCCCTCCTCTCCCGCAATACTTCCTTCCGTTACAAAACTGACATCCCTTGATACTTCAGTATGTATTCCTTTATTGATGGTGTTCGCTAATGTTCTCAGTATCCGATCGAGCCATCCAATCTGTAACATTCATCTGTAGTACCACATTTTAATAGCTCCCACACCGTTCTTGTGTAAACTGTTTATCGTCCACGTTTATCTTCTGTAAAAGGTTACAGTCCACAAAAGTTGTTTTCGCCAGCAATCATTTTATATCCTCTCGATCGCCTGCCACCATTTACTTTACTACCAAAATAGCAATATCCATAAACGATTTTTAGTATTATTTCCCAGTTAAATTTCCGAAGGATCGCCTGTGGCTTCCTCGCTCTAGTACATCGATTTTGGTTCGTTACTGAGACAAATTCTCTAAAAGATGTTTCCACCATAGCATATAATGTGTTTCTTTCATTACTGAAATTTATCCTTTAGGACATTTTCAAGCGTTACAACTAAAAACTTGTTCCATTTATGAGAAACACGAGTTATTGTTGAAAATTACATGCAAGGTTGTTTTCGACGAAGACTTGTGTTTCAGACAAGCCGAAAGATTTTTAACAAAGAAACACTTGAGAATGCCCGACGGCCAAAATCTAGATAGTGAAATAAACATATTATACTCAGTCAGATGAGGAAAACATGTTTTCCAAAATTTTAGATGACTCTATCTCCAGGGAAAGAAAAAGTCATTACTCGAGACAAATTTATCATAATTTTTATTTTGCTTTTGACGTTATACTTATAACTCGACGACGACCCCCTGCAAGAGTCCGTGCGCATGAGTCGGACTTCGCGCGGAACTACGGATGCAGCTTTTCGAAGGAATCGAGTGGCTGTTAGAGGCGCATAGCGTATTTGAGCTCACACTCAGGGTGAACAGAAGCGACTGCGAGGTGTCGAAGGACGCGGCCACGGGCAGCAGTCGCTGGGGACCCGCTACAACCCTACGTCACGCACCTCTGGGCTGGCTTTCCCGCTGTCAGATTTACGAGCAGCAGATCCCTGGCCGCCCGCCGCCCGCCGCTCGGCCGCTCCGCTCGTAAACCGGCAGCGACGCGCCGCCCCTGCGTAAACATCCGGCCCGGCACGGCGAGGCGCAGCACGTCAGGGCAGCAGCGGGCGGTCGGGCACTCGCTCACCTGCCGCAGAGGCTGGACCAGCTGTCAGCCGTGATGTGCCGGCCAGAGAGAAATACGGTCTCTCGTGGCCCACACCTAGCATCCTGGAAATGTGACAACATCCCACTGATTCTGAGTGTGAAGCTGTTGTTGCGGTCTTCAGTCCCAAGACTGATCTGATGCAGCTCTCCTTTATACTCTGTCCCGTGCAAGCCTTTTCATCTCCGAATAACTGCTGCAACTTAAACCCTCCTGAATCTGCTTACGGTATTTATCTCTTGGTTTCCCCCTACCATCCCCCCCCACACACACACACACTTCCCTCCAGTACTGAACTATTGATTCTTGATGTCCCAGGATGTGTCCTATCACCAGATCCATTCTGCTAGTCATATTATGACACAAATTACTTTTCTCCCCACTTCTATACAGTACCTTGTAAGCTATATGACCGAAGTCAGCACTACCTGGAGCTGTGTGTGAATGGTCACCAACTCTGCTCCCAATCTCATCAACTCAATCATATTTCCTATTCATAGGAAAGACGATATAACTGTACACCACACAGTTATTAGAACACTAGACTGTGCCTGGTAAGCATGCAAGAAATAAATAAAGTAAGTTAGTATCCAGACAAAGATAATTAGGACGCTCCTGTTCAAAGCTCACATATATAATTTGCAAACAAATGGTGTACTTGCCTTGTCTCCAGCTGCCACACAAGGTCGAAACTCTCACTGATGGTCCAGCTGACACTGTTATTCCTAGTTATTCCCTAAATGTGGATTTCATGACATAAGCTGCAATGGATATAGACATCTTACCCAGCTGCGACTTATGAAAATTTGTGCTAGTCCAGTATGTGGTGAACACCCTGACATGAGACACCAGTGATCTATTAAGCCAGGAAACAACCTCAAGGTTCTGAGCACTCTTACTGTTCTGGTATCTGTACTCATCACTAACATCGTCTTATTCAGTTTGTTAATCATGAGCTGAGTTTTTGCAATTACTCTCTTCATTACAATATGAACTAATTACTAAGTTTCTCTGAAGAATTAACCCTGATTCGATGGTCTCGTCTACTAAAATAGAAGGTTAAGATAAAAAATTAAGCAGTTTAGTTAATGTGGACGCTGGCAAACAGGGTCTGTAGGCCTTTAAGGGTTTTCCATCACATTTACCTGCGACTCATCAAGGAGAGAAACAGGCTCATACATTGGTCATCCTAATCTTTGCAAGTCGTCTCAGCGAATAGTGCAAGCTGCACAGACCCTTTCGAGGTTTCTGTCTCCCTCAGTGTTAACATAGCTGAGATGTAGTTGATAATAGAAATTGCATCATGATTTTCCTTAACAGAACAATTTAGCACAATCTGTATCAGATATTATTGATAATCTTCTGTGTCTATGAGCTCTTCGTAAAAATCTGAGTAAAAAGAATACCAGCCATGAGGTCCATTGACGTGAACATCGATAAAATTCTCCGCATAAGTTAGAGTTAGGCTGATCCAGGAAACAGAAATAAGCAAACAGCGTAAAGTCGGCTGGACCTATTTTCAGTTCCAAATTTAGAAAAGGTAGATCCCTGCTATGTTACGTTACAATTACCTACCTGCTTGTAACCTCAATCTATCTCTCAGTGTAGGTTTCTTACACTCGGGAGTCACTGATCAGTCCACTTGGGCACAGTGATATTCCTTTCACAACATGGCAACCGTCGACGTAAATTTAATAAAATTACATTCTTCATCCCTTACCTGTTGAGCGAATTTATTTTTCCATCAAACCTTTTCAGTCTGTCTTTTAACTACCACTTAGTACAGCCAAAATAGAAATTACATATTTCAATGCAAGACATCCTTTCAACTACAAACTGAAGAAACCATTATTTAAAATAGTCAAATATCCTTAGAGTTGCACCCATCTCAGATCCTGCTCTTGGTAATTTCTATCTTTTGTACACCCTTTCATAGCTCATACAATGTTAATTATTCTATTTTATTCTCATAATGAATGGGCGGGCACTCTCACTTGGACCCGACAGCTTCCTTAAAACAACTCTCACAACAAGCACATTGATAGCAACAGATCCTTTTTAAGTTAGAAATTAAATAGTAACAGAATAGACAGCAGCGCAGAAGACGAAAAAGGAAACGAGTACTGCTGCCAGCTAAGGACTGTGGGGATGGTGCCTGTAATATACATAGACATTATATCTCCCTGAGAGTCAAGGTATTAAACTCAATTCATAAGATCTTCACTGGCACCTTCACTGTTTAGTGACAATGTTTCATTAATAATGGAGCATGTAAAACACCATTCCCATCATAAGCACGTATCACACAAGAAACGTCCACCAGCAAAATAAAACATTACCCGCCAATACACTAGAAGAGAAATATCACTTCATTGCCTCATACAATCTGACGACAGAAACAGACACTGATTATTATTTAGAATGGGCATAATCAGTTTGGAAATTTTACTCGTTATTGACACAGTATTCACAGAACTGCGCACATCATCAACATAGGAGACCACAGCCCCTGAGAGCTCATTTCTCATTGAAATGTCAGTCAGTACCTCTCTCATTTCCGGTTTAACCTGCGCTATACGTTCAGCAGGATGGGCTACAATCTCCTTCTATACAACTGTGACCTCGACTAAATCGCAAACAGTCTGCAACTGTGTCTTTCGAGCATTGACCTACACAACCAGTAGGCTTGTCTACAGTAAAAGTAAGTTCTTTTGCAACAGCTTTCTCTACTTCGAATTGTTTTTGTAATTTACAGTTCCCTTCCTTAAATGCTTTTACTTCTTCTGAAACATCAGTATCGACTGGTACTCTACCAGTTGAACACTGTCCTGCCCTAATAGATACAGTTACAAGTATCTAAATCAGCCACCTTCTTAACCGGTTTTATACTTCCTTTGGGTTTACTGAGATACACAGCCACAAAATTTGCTTTTAACCAGAGAGATCGACTCACAAAGATCAGAATGCAGTTCTCCCCTTAAACGAATGGTCAGTACATTAAATCTGCCTCAGATATCATTCCCAGTGCATTTAAGTTTCTGTTCTCAATGGGATCTGCCCTCGTACTACAATAACGTTAGCTTACTGTCCCATTTAATTAGGGTCTACTTGACCCATAAATTTATGTGAACCGTCTTTCTGTTCTCTTGCATTCACCTCTGTCCTTTCGGTTCGATCTCTTGCATTAGTCTGTTTTCACCCCTATTTTTCATGCTGTATTGTGTTACAAGCCTCAAATATTTCACATTTAGCTCTCAGAAAACAAGTGATAAAATCTTTATCGAAAGTAACTCTTGGAAGCGAATTAATACGCAGCTCTTCATCCTGAACGTGGTCAGGCAGCACCATGAGTAGAATTATCCGTACAAGATACAACACATACTAGTGGACTCAAAAGGTACCAACATGTCTAAATCATCTGCATTCTCACTTACAGTAACACCACTAATTTCCTGAATTACATTAGGAATCCCAACATCTCCTTGACGAACCAACATATTATCTGATTTATGAGAGGGCCCATGTTCAACAATTTGAGTAGACATAGTCGGCAGACCAACACTAGAACCAGAAGCTTCTTAAACCTAGACTTGGAGCTCTCTGGCGGCGTGGTGTTGTGCAGCTACTTATAAAGATCCGCTCACCCTATAGTTCTCAGCCAAAAAAAAAAAAAAAAAAAAACTAGAAAAAACAGCTGTACACCTCGTAACCACAAGTTGCATTAAAAGTAGTTTTGTCTACGTAGGCCGTGGTGACCGAGTGGTGCTGGGCGTTTCAGTCTGGAACAGCGCGACCGCTATGGTAGCAGGTTCGAATCCTGCCTCGGGTATGGATGTGTGTGATGTCATTAGATTAGTTAGGTTTAAGTAGCTCTAAGTTCTAGCGAACTAATGACCTCCGCTGTTATGTCCCATTGTGCTCAGAGCCCTTTGAACCATTTCTGTCGATGGAAGGTCAATAATAGTTAAATGAACGTATTTATGTGCGTAGAATTTCTCTCTATTGTGGCAAGCTTGAGTATACCATTTATAATCAAGCCTTACTCTAAGCTGTAAAAAGTCTGAAAATTGCACACTGAAACATATTTCATAACTGTAACCACCTTATGGTAATTATTAGTTATCCTCTACAGAAAGTTTACAAACTGATTGTTTCTTTTAGAATAACTCGTTCAAATGTTGCTATAATCAGTCTCCCGTAATAAAATGTTCACGTTCGCGAGTAAGGAAAACGCCACGGGCGAATTCAGTGGTTTAAAACGTCAACAAAACTCCTGATTTCCCACTGTACATTAAATCGAACTGTCTTCCACACTTCAAGGTACTTGTCAAACAGTCTGTTACCGAACTATCACAATGTTGATAGTTTTCATCGGAGAACTTAGCAACAGATCTGGACACTGTGAGATCCAAGTCCCGACTCTGCTCATATCTCTACGCAGAAGAAGCTTTTCTGATTCAAAGGGCTCTGAGAACTATGGGACTTAACTTCTTAGGTCATCAGTCTCCTGGAACGTAGAACTACTTAAACCTAATTAATGTACACACATCCATGCCCGAGGCTGGATTCTAACCTGCGACCGTAGCGGTCGCGTCGTTCCAGACAAGAGCGCATAGCAGTTTTTAGTTCTTCACATATGCCCGAACATGCAGATTTCTGATTTGGCAGAGAAACATCACTGTCAATCAGAGTAGCACCTAACTCGTTCAGTCCTGCACATATTTATAGGAACAATCAAAATTTTTCACTGAATCATAACAGTAAATTAACATAAAGAAATTTGGAAAGCCTACAAATGTAACGTTAACTCCCTCTTAACAAAACTTCTGTACCGACATTATAATTGCATTTCCCCAGCACCGTAAACCGACGGAATAGGTCACAAGAAAATCCGCGGTACGAATGAGCAACATACACGTCGTTCTCGAGCATTCTTCACAAGACCACTGACTTCAATGTACAGTATAAAACCTTTACACAAAACATTATTTCACATTCAGATCTTCATTCACTCTAATAATTAGGTACCATTGTAGCAGTACTTAATAAACAATCAGACAAATATACAGATCTATAACACTGTGTCCGCCGGTTAAGGCCCCGACCAGATCGCAGAGGAACTGCCTACATTCACCTCATGCCTCCTGCCCTGTACATAGCTCCTACAGCACGCCTGTTCACAGATGTTATGTCTGATCTCAGTAGGCACGATGTAAGGCGCTACGCCTCAACTTGAATCCAAAATCCTACCAATTCTGCCAGTTCTGGTCACGTTGGGTGTATAATGTGTAAGAAACGAAACTGAAGAATGATTTACTCCTAGGAGTAGAACACCAGGTCACATATATTTTTTAAAAAAAAGTGGTAATGGCATGTCGTACAGCTGAAAAAACTAAGTATTCTACCAACCCAGCAAATTCTCTAAGTATCACAACTACACCAGTAGCACAGGTCAGTAATGCTCCATGTTCCACATCAGCACTTAACAGTCCAGCAATCATCAAATGCAGCAGGTGATGAAAATATTAAAACGGCTCTACAGATAAAAAATAAACGTTACATTCTCATTGCACAGTGCTTTATCATTCATTAAAACAGTAATAAAGTCATGCTGGAAACCTAAAGTAAGTCATTACACACAAGTACAGTACAGAACCCAGTCCGGTCCATATACGAAAATTTTCAAAGTATAGAAATCAATTATTTTTCGAAAATAAACAGTGAAAACTATGCATTAGATTGTATTCATTGCCTTCTAACATTGGAAAACGATTTTGAGCTCAACTGGGCTCGAAGCTCAGTTAGTACTACCACAGAGGGTGTGGGGGTACGTCAGTGGGAAGAACCCTGAAGAACACAGTATTGTAGAACACTCGGTATAATGTCGTTTATTGAAACTGAACTAAACTTCTCGAATAATCACTATATACACACAAAGAAAACAAATAACATGTACACGACCATTCACAAAGAGCGTCGGTGAAGTCCGTCGGAGCTGGTCCTAGCTCGGTGAGGAACTGGCTGTACTGCTGCTGCGCTGGCCTTATAAAGCCAGTGGAGGTCGGCGGAGAACTCCAACTTTCCCTGTATTTGGGAGGCGACCCCTGCAGAAAATGGTTTGCATTAGTCTCTGGCAAGCTCTGTTTGTTTTGAAGAATTGTTTCCTCTTGGTAGCGCCCGCAAGTGCTTGTGAATGTTATATGGTACACAGGGGTGTCTTGAGTGTAGTCTGCGTGGCAGGAGCCGTCTGTGGCAGACGTAACAAACCCCATATGCTTCGATAAGTGAGTTTGCGAGCATCAAAATATGCGACATAAATGGCCATAACTTTTGACTGAATTGACTTCGAAGTTTACCGTTTCACGCTACCAAAGAATTATGGTCGCCAGCACGCCATTTTCGCGCTACCAAAGAATTATGGCCATCAGCACACAAAATAAATTTCAACTAGATAGCTCAAAAACATTCTTGAGAAAAAAGGAACTTAAAAGGCGGATGGACGGATACACAGTCTGATAAAAATGGCAAAAATGTTTTTTTGGTGTGATATAGTTAAAATATTTTCGGATCTTCTTCTTTGTTTGTAGTTTGAACCCTTGCTTCATGGCAAATTTAATAATTACAGGTCAACGCAAAGTACGTTGTAGGTTTTGGTGAGTGGGTTCCCGAGTATCAAAATATATTACATAACTGGACGTACTTTTTTATTGCCTTGACTTGAAAGCTTCACCCTTTTACATTGCCAAGGACGATAGACGTTAATATGTGACATAAATTTCCACATAATACGTTTACCTATCCCTGACAAAGGGGATTTTGAACAGTCAGATAGACAGACTGGCATGGGGGCAGACTTCCAGGCAGGGTTCTAATTTTACCGATGGAGGTGCGAGACTCTCCAAAGGCAAATATGTTTTCCTCAAGGAGTGTTCACTCCAGTAACACAGTTCAATCAGAAGTATATTCAGTGTTGCTGTAATCTCCAGTCACTACATCAAAATTATCCATTAACTTGATAGAGCCATTGAGTACGTTAACAGCACCTTTTGATGAACAGCAAAAGCATTTTTGACTTGAAAGTGGCAAGATCTGATACTGTCGAAATAACAGTAATTTTCTAAGTCTCACCCGCATCCATTCCCATATTTGAGAACATTGTTGCACCTATTTTACCGAGCAACTAGACACATGCTGGTAGGGGCGAATGGCCATGTTGGTTGAACATCATGCATGTCCTGCAGTGTTTCCAGATGACGGGCTTGCTACAGTATTTGCAGATGCTGGATGTTCTGTGTTTTTGCAGATTGTGGGAACTAAGAACTAGGATTTAGGATCACCCTAAAGGAATGCCTGATTTCTCTACGTAATTGCTTCAGTATTCACGATCTTTAATAAAGGTCACACGAGTTTCAAAAAGAATCAACACTAAAATTGACTGAGCGCATTTTACAGAAATGACATAAACAGCTGTCACAAATTATGAGCCAGCTGCCACTAATGATACACTAAAAATACAGAATTTAAAAACAGTTAACTACAATTAGCAACATTTACTGAGCATTTTGAAACTGAATGAACTATACACAGCTGCCATTCGTTATGAACCAAGTGTCACTTAGTAGACAGCATAGTTAAAGTGTTTTAAAAACAGTTAACAGTCACTGAATAAGCCGCTGCAGTTAGACAAAATTCACTGATCAAATTTTAAGCAAATGACTTGCAAACAGCTGACATTAATTACGAACCCACTGTCCTTCAGCACACAGCATAATGAAGAATATTTTTTAAAAAGTAATAGTCACTGAACAAGAAACAACAGTCTGCGAAAATTCACTCATTGGATTTTAAGCAAATGACTTATATAAGGAGCCATTAATTATATACCCACTGACTTTCAGCGGACAGCAAGAAACAGAGTTGAAAAAAATATAAATTCACTAAAGAAGCAGCTACATTTCAAGAAAATGATTTTTTTAACAGCTGTTAAAAAGTCTGAATTGATTGTCATTCAGTAGACATCAAAATAGAGAATTTAAAAAAAAACAATTAACAGTTGCTGAATAAGCAGCTACAGTCAGCCAAAATTCACTGATCAGATTTTAAGCAAATGACTTATGAAATGCCGTTATTGATTATGAGTGGTGGTTGCATAACCCCACAAGGGGAAGGGGAAAGGAAGACAAAGAGCAGGGGGTAAGAAAATACACGTAAGTTACTTAACTTGGACTGGATGGCCAAGGTCCTTCCACTTATTAAGCCAGCAAGACATTAGTAGCGTCGAAACAGCCACATAACCTCCAAGTCGCTGGTATGTCATACCCACTCTTGGAAACCGCTTCGCAGGGTAGGTGATAACCAAGAATGAAATCCAGGCTTCGCACATATACAGCAGCTGATTCATTCTCTCACGTGCTATCCAGAATTGCAAACCTCTTACACCCAGTCCGACTCGGTCTGCACACCACATGCTCACTACCCAAAATCTTCCAGCTTTGCGGCTTTTGTCGCCATCGTTGGCACCATCGGTGTACCTCCAAAGTTGTCAATACGAAGGTCATCAAAAAGGGGCAACATCGATAGAAGGCCAAGCCCACAAGCCTGAACCTAACCAACTGAAAATCAAAGACATCCCCTGAGGTTCATTACCAAGGGTAGAAGGTAAAGTTGAGGCTAGCTATCCTACTTCGCGTGATTAACATCTATTCCAGAGATCGTCACATCCAACTCATAATGAGTGAAGATATTAACAGTACTCAGAAACCTGTAAAATGAAGAGCACGTATTTTGGAAGGGGTTACTGCAGCCTTGGTTCTGACATTAAATAAATGCACAAAGACATGATCTCAACCAAAACTCTATCTATGTGCCGATCTTCCACGCGTGAGCTTTACTCGTACATAGCTTTCTACCAGTTATTTTGGATGGTTTGGGGATCGTCTTGTTCATGGAGCGGCTAATAAGTGATCCAAAGACTACTCAAGGAAGTTTTAATAGAACAGGCCACGATTAATAAGGCTGGAGTGACCTTCATGACCTTATTCTGAGCAGTATTAACTAAAACATTTAACCATATAATCAGAAGGTTTCAGCGTTTTTGGGTCCTTGCATGAAATATTGTAAATGCGACCTTCAAAGTCCTATTCATGCACTTTGCAAAAAACGGCTGTAGGGGGTGGTGGTAACATTTCTAACATCAATATCGGAAGAAAACATACAGAATTCACTAGATGTAAACGCTGGAGCATTATCACCTACTAGGGTGATCGGTGGTCGAAAGAAGGCAAATATTTGGTAAGTTGCTGTAGAGATTGGCCATTAATGTCCCTACAGCTGGGACTCGACCAGCTAAAACGGAAAAACCATCGAAAACCACCAAGATGTAATACTATCTGCCACCCCGAGTATTAGGAAGGAGTCAAACGTTGTCCACAAAGAGGCAGTACATGGGTCTACTCTCATGAGTAGATTAGAGGAAACATTTTGTGAGTTAGAATTGGGTTTTCCTTGTTTGCATGCCTGAATTTCCCCCTTAACCAATCTATATCCATATATTGTTATTTCTGCTCAAAGTCTTATGGTAAACGAGATGACCGCCCACCTTAGAGCTATGAAAATAACTGAAAACAGCGGGAACCAATAGCTTAGGTAAACAAATTTTGAACGTGCTTTCGCCTTTCCACATTTTAAGCAAATTACGTTTATTAAGAACATGTCAATGTGATCGCCATTTAAAAGCGTTTCTCTTATTTGGAAAATAAAAGAATATTTTTGCTGTCTCTACATGAGATAGTAAAGGAGTTCAGGAACTTCTGTCAACACAGCAGCTCCCAAGGCAAGTTGTCCACCATCATCCACGTCTTGTGAGGAGTCACATTGTTCATATATGCGACTTTAAGTGTCAGCCACATTATTGTCTGGGCCCCTGGTACGATGAACTTCCAAAGAAAATTAGGAGATGCGGACTCCCCAACAAGCAACAGTTTTACAGGGACGGACCAATACCCAATTCAGCACAAGGTCATCAGCATCCAGCACAAATTCCCTACATTCTAGCAAGAACTTATACTTCTCCGTGGCGAAGATATTTTAATTCAGTGACAGATAAGCTCCGCAATGCGCCACTTCCCCTGATGTTGTTGGAGGAGTACCGCTACTACCACATAATTCAATACGTCGATCGGAAAAACAAAGGGCTTGCCAAAATCGGGGATAACTAACACAAGAGGTTTGCTAAGTGTGGCTTCAATTGCCTCAAAGGACACTGGCGACTCTTCCCGCTAAGGGAGGCCTTGCCTTTCTTTCGCAACTTACTCAAAGGCACTGGCAATTGGGCGAAATTAAGAACAAGTAAATACTACCATTTCAATAAATCTGGCCACTCCCTTCTTGCTCCTTGACGAGGGTGGGAAGGGGAGTTGGGAGTTACGCCAGAAACGTATCCGGTCCTTATCAATGTCTACCACTTCAGCAGAAACCAAGTGATGTGTAAAGGATGTAGAAGGCGAGGCAAGACAATCTTAGGGCGCTTGACAGTAAACCTGGCCTCGTCAAGACAAACAAAACTTCTCTGAGGTGGTCCAAATGCTCTGCGAACGTGGTATTGTAAACCAACAAATTATTAAGATAGTTGCAACGAATTTGAACTTAAGGTCTTCCAAAACATGGTCCAAAAGACGGGATAACAAGGCCGCACCCATAGAGGGTCCGAAAGGAGCCCGATTAAACTTGTAAAGGTTCAGATCAGTACAAAAGGCACTGGTTTGGAAACTTCAGTCAAGGGTATCTGATGATAGGCTTGGTTGAGATCCAGTTCACTTGCGAACCTGTTGGCTTAATTGTCAAAGGCAGGCAACGGAAATGACTCCAAGAGGACCTTCTGTCGAGTGCCCTATAATCGACAACCGACCGATAATCGCGACTTAGTCCTTTAGGAACAAGAAAAACGGTTTACTAGCCTCGCCAGGTTCCAAATGATCATTGGAAAACTCTGACGACCCCAAATAAACATTATTAATCGGTTGAGACCGACGACATCAATATAATGTTATCCTTTCGTAAGGGCTAAATTTGAAAGAAGAGGTGCGAGCTTGACAATCAAGAACCAGGCCGGTGAGCTAAATGAAATCACAATCCAGTATCAAGTTAACTGACTGATTCCTAGCAACAATAAAGCTGACACGCATTTTTAAATCCAGTACGCCTAACTTGCCCCTAAACTCCCCTACCAGTAGCAACTCTTATCTATTGACCACTGACATGAGATGTGTGACATAGAGGACGCATTCTTCATAAATATCAGAATTTCAGGTACCAGTTATATTACGTAGTGAAACAGGGCTCCCAGAATCTAAATCAGCCCATACAGGCTCATTATTCAAGAGCTCGCACACCTAAGGAAGCATCAGACTTCACACTGCGCTAAATGTTGGAGCAGTTCTTAACAGGAAAATGGGTTCCCCATTCCGTAGGTGTTAGGCCTCGAGCCCCAC
Source organism: Schistocerca gregaria (assembly GCF_023897955.1). NCBI lineage: Eukaryota > Metazoa > Arthropoda > Insecta > Orthoptera > Acrididae > Schistocerca > Schistocerca gregaria. The sequence continues at coordinate 573,726,377 of NC_064922.1, forward strand.
TTCACTGGACGTAACCACACAAAATGTCTACTATCACCAGACCTGAAACAGACCCTAGTTTAACCTTACCGAACGCAAAGCCTGCAGCCTCCTGCCGGTTCCACTCATCAGAAAATCTTAATCTTTCCATCTTGGCAACGAAGGTATCTAAGCTGGTAGATTTCCTGGAAAAGCCAAACATAACTAGTCCACAGGCTTCAGGCCTTCTAATATGGCCTTAACCACATCACCTTCAACTACTTGCAACCTCAGAGCTATCACAGCACTGCGGATCTCATCAATGTATGTAGGCAAGGTCTCATGCTGACATTTCACACGACGAAAATGCTTGCCTTCCAAATCGTGCCTGAACCGGAATGACAACTTCAGTTGAATTAAATGCTGTCTCAAATCATGAAGCGGTCCTTCGCTCCCTATAATTTTAGGGAAAATCCTGCTTGAACAATATGGGTTATAGGATTAAGAAGCTGAAGAACAATAGGATGTAAAATTCATAATGCGTAAGCATGAAATTCAAACCGAAACGCTACCCATAACACAAATTGAGATTGCCAACCTGATCGGTAGAAAGCTCTTTAATCCCGTGCAGTACATACTACATATAGTTTGCCAACCTTGCAAAAGCATTTGAGGAGATCACATTTACTGGTCCCTCCATTTCCGGCCCAGTCTACTGATGGCGCGGATTATCAACTACAGCGTTCCTTTCGCTTACATTAGTTAGTTCAACTAACGCGAGAAGACTCAAACCTACCTCTACCTCCTAAATTAACTAATTAAGATATGAATAACAGAACATTCGTCTAGCTACAGGGATGTCTGCTTTAAAAAGCCAAGACGATTCATAGTGTGTGTGGCCCGTGCTTGAATCCTATACACTTGTTTGCACGTAGGCTCACTGTTCTCTAATAAGTTCACGTTTTCCCATAGTCCTGACAACGCCGCCGAACCACTGGAGCTGACGCCGAAGTCCAAGGCTTCCCCACGGCGACGCGGAGATGATCATTCAATAATTCCGTCACTGTGGCTTCGCCGATTGCTGCCAAATTTGCAAGTAGTACTAAAAGTTATCTTTCCCGAGGTAGCCTGTCCCTGGGGACGGACAGGCTTCCATGCAGATGATTGCTACCTGGATAACTGTAAGTACTTAAGCAAATACAGTTACAGCTGACACGAGTAAGGAAGTAACCGAGAATTCTTTTAAAGAAGAGAAACGGTGGTCACTTTCACCTTCGGCGTCTAAACAGAAAAATGAAAGTAACTGCGCTCTTGGCTACCAGTTGATAACTGGGGATTTGGGTGATAAGATTTGGGATTGGGTCGCCTTAATCCAAGGAGTGGGTTGCCAACAGAACTGCTTCAGCATTCATCAACTTTAATACATTTCTTGCCAAAGTCAAACGAGTTTTAAAAACAACAAACAGTGAAACTGACGGAGGATAATTTGGAAAAATGACTTTTAAACAACTGCCACTAAAAATGAGCCACCCTCCGTTATCCAAACACCAAACGTGCATAGATTTAAAATCAGATAACTACACTTACCAAGCGTTCACTGATCAGGTTTTGTGCAAAAGACTTATAAACCGGAGGCATTAATTAAGATGCCACTAATTTTCAGTAGACAACAAAATACATAGATTAAAAGAAGTTAACAGCTACTGCCTAAACAGTTACAGTTAGCAAATATTCATTAGTCAGATTTCAGTCAATGACTTTTAAACAGCTGCCATGAATTATGAACCCAATGTCATTCAGTGCACAAACAGAGTACAGGATTTTTAAAAAAAATACTAAGTACTGATTGGGCAGCTATAGTTAACAAAATTTCACTGACCAGATTCTAAGAAAATTATTTTTATACTGCTGCTATTAACTGTGAATCCACTCTCATTGAGCAGAAAGCAAAATAGAGAATTTTGCAAACAATTAAAACTCATTAAATATGCAACTACATGTAGCCAAAATTCACTGATCAGATTTTAAGCAAATGATTTTTATTCAGCTGCTATTAGTTATGAGTGGTGGTTGCATAAACCTCACCACCAGATCACCTTCACTAGTGTGCAAACGGCCAAATACACTCCCGGAAATGAAAAAAAGAACACATTGACACCGGTGTGTCAGACCCACCATACTTGCTCCGGACACTGCGAGAGGGCTGTACAAGCAATGATCACACGCACGGCACAGCGGACACACCTGGAACCGCGGTGTTGGCCGTTGAATGGTGCTAGCTGCGCAGCATTTGTGCACCGCCGCCGTCAGTGTCAGCCAGTGTTCCGTGGCATACGGAGCTCCACCGCAGTCTTTAACACTGGTAGCATGCCGCGACAGCGTGGACGTGAACCGTATGTGCAGTTGACGGACTTTGAGCGAGGGCGTATAGTGGGCATGCGGGAGGTCGGGTGGACGTACCGCCGAATTGCTCAACACGTGGGGCCTGAGGTCTCCACAGTACATGGATGTTGTCGCCAGTGGTCGGCGGAAGGTGCACGTGCCCGTCGACCTGGGACCGGACCGCAGCGACGCACGGATGCACGCCAAGACCGTAGGATCCTACGCAGTGCCGTAGGGTACCGCACCGCCACTTCCCAGCAAATTGCGGACACTGTTGCTCCTGGGGTATCGGCGAGGACCATTCGCAACCGTCTCCACGAAGCTGGGCTACGGTCCCGCACACCGTTAGCCCGTCTTCCGCTCACGCCCCAGCATCGTGCAGCCCGCCTCCAGTGGTGTCGCGACAGGCGTGATTGGAGGGACGAATGGAGACGTGTCGTCTTCAGCGATGAGAGTCGCTTCTGCCTTGGTGCCAATGATGGTCGTATGCGTGTTTGGCGCCACAATCAGGACTGCATACGACGGAGGCACTCAGGGCCAACACCCGGGATCATGGTGTGGGGAGCGATCTCCTACACTGGCCGTACACCTCTGGTGATCGTCAAGGGGACACTGAATAGTTCACGGTACATCCAAACCGTCATCGAACCCATCGTTCTACCATTCCTAGACCGGTAAGGGAACTTGCTGTTCCAACAGGACAATGTACGTCCGCATGTATCCCGTGCCACCCAACGTGCTCTAGAAGGTGTAAGTCAACTACCCTTGCCAGCAAGATCTCCGGATCCGTCCCCCATTGAGCATGTTTGGGACTGGATGAAGCGTCGTCTCACGCGGTCGGCACGTCCAGCACGAACGCTGGTCCAACTGAGGCGCTAGGTGGAAATGGCATGGCAAGCCGTTCCACAGGACTACATCCAGCATCTCTACGATCGTCTCCATGGGAGAATAGCCGCCTGCATTGCTGCGAAAGGTGGATATACACTGTACTTGTGCATGCTCTGTTGCCTGTGTCTATGTACCTGTGGTTCTGTCAGTGTGATCATGTGATGTATCTGTCCCCAGGAATGTGTGAATAAAGTTTCCCCTTCCTGGGACAATGAATTCACGGTGTTCTTATTTCAATTTGCAGGAGTGTAACATCCAAGAGGTTGGTGTGTTTTCTAAAATATCGTGCCTCCTCAGAGAAACCGCTTTGCAGGGCAAGTAAGAACCGACATCCGGTTCCTTTGCAGGAGCCAGTTGATACTCTCGTGTACTATCTAGAACTCCAAACCTCCTGTGTTCCCAGCTGACTTGCTCCGCACACTACAAGCTCACTTCACGCCTTTTGGCCCCACCGATGGAGCCACTGGCTCGTCAACGAGGGACGAAATTAATTAAAGGCCAAGCACACATGGCTCAGTATTGTCGTATTGTTTGAAATTAACAGTGCGCTGGGTTGTTTATAGATGATGGACACGGGACTTTGTGTGCTAATGATGGACATAACACCTTTTTTATAGGTAATGGAAGTGGTAAAATTTTTGCAGATGGTGGATGCACCACAGTGTTTGCATATGATGCACGTGCAACATTGTTTGCGGATGGTGAATGCAGCATGTGCATATTCTTTGGAGATGCTGGGCAGGCCACATAGTTTAGAGATAATGTACATGGCATGTAGTTTGCAGATGATCGGTGTGCCACATTGTTTGCAAATGGTGGATGCATCATTTTGTTAGCAGATTGTGGATGTGTCACCTTGTTTACATATGACGGATGTGCGACAATGTTATCAAATCATGGATGCACCACGTTGTCTGCACATGGTGGATTCACAACATTGTTTGCAGATGGTGGATGAACCGTGTTGTTTGTAAATGGTGGATGCACCACGTTGTTTGCAGATGGTGTATTCACCACATGGTCTGCAGGTGGGGGATTGACCACGTTGATGGACGTGCCACGTGATGGACACGCCACGTCTTTTGCAGATGATGGACGTGCTGCGTCAGTCACGGGAGGCGCGCAACGTGGGCCCCGGCGCGGAGGCTGCGCTCATCGCCGCCTACTGCTTGCTGGCGGCTCTGGGGCTGGCCGCCAACGGCGCCGTCGCCTTTGTGGTGGCGCGGCGCGCCGCCATGCGCACGCCCCGGAACCTCTACATCGCCAACCTCACCGCCTCAGACTTCTCGCTGTGCCTCGTCTGCATGCCCTTCACTCTGGTCTCCATACTCAGGTAGGGCGGCTCTTTCAAACAATTTTAAATAAGTGTGGCATCGAAACGTAAAGGGTTAATCTTGCCTGATGGCAAATTTCAACTATATTTATGTAAAAATATGTACTTATGTGTCTTAATTGACTGTCGTTGTTCGGATTTAACATTAAAGTTGCATGTTGTTGTTGTTGTGGTCTTCAGTTCTGAGACTGGTTTGATGCAGCTCTCCATGCCACCCTATCCTGTGGAAGCTCCTACATCTCCCATTACTTACTGCAACCAACATCCTTCTGAATCTGTTTAGTGTCTTCCTCTACCATTTTTATCCTCCACGCTGCTCTCCAATGCTAAATTTGTGATCCCTTGAAGCCTCAGAACATTTCCTACGAACCGGTCCCACCTTTTTGTCAAGTTGTGCCACATACTCCTCTTCTCCCAATTCTATTCAATAATCCTCATTAGTTACGTGATCTACCCATCTAATCTTCAGCATTCTTCTGTAGCACCACATTTCGAAAGCTTCTATTCTCTTCTTGTCCAATGTATTTATCGTTCATGTTTCACTTCCATACGTGAGTACACTCCATACAAATACTTTCAGAAACAACTTCCTGACACTTAATCTATACTCGATGTTAACTAATTTCTCTTCCTCAAAATGCTTTCCTTACCATTCTACATTTTATATTTTCCCTTTCCTCGACCATCATCAGTTATCTGGCTCCTAAATTGCAAAACTCCTTTACTACATTATGTGTCTCATTTCCTAATCTAATTTCCTCAGCATCACGCAAGTGAATTCGTCTACATTCCATTATCCTCGTTTCGCTTTTGTTGATGTGGTGGTTAGTGTTTAACGTCCCGTCGACAACGAGGTCGTTAGAGACGGAGCGCAAGCTCGGGTTAGGGAAGGATTGCGAAGGAAATCGGCGGTGCCCTTTCAAAGGAACCATCCCGGCATTTGCCTGAAACGATTTAGGGAAATCACGGAAAACCTAAATCAGGATGGCCGGAGACGGGATTGAACCGTCGTCCTCGCGAAAGCGAGTCCAGTGTACTAACCACTGCGCCAACTCGCTCAGTTTTTTGTTGATGTTCGTCTTATATCCTCCTTTCAATTTACTGTCCATTCCATTCAACTGCTATAAGTCATTTGCTGTCTCTGATAGAATTACAACGTCGTCGGCGAATCTCAAAGGTTTTATTTCTTCTCCATAGATTTTACTACCTACTCCGAAATTATCGTTAGTTTCCTTTACTGCTTGCTCAATATACAATTGAATAACATCGGGGAGAGGCTGCAACCCTGTCTCACACCCTTACCCACCACTGCTTCCCTTTCATGCCCCTCGACTCTTATAACTGCCATCTGGTTTCTGTACAAATTTTAAATAGCCCTTTCGCTCCCTGTATTTTATCCCTGCCACCTTTAGAATTTGAAAGAGAGTATTCCAGTCAACATTGCCAAAGGCTTTCTCTAAGTCTACAAATGCTAAAAACGTAGGTTTGCCTTCCCTTAATCTAGCTTCTAAGATACGTCGTAGGGTCAGTATTGCCTCATGTGTTCTAACATTTCTACGGAATCCAAACTGATCTTCCCCGAAGTCGGTTTCTATCAGATTTTCCATGCGTATATAAACAATTCGCGTTAGTATTTTGCAGCTGTGAATTATTAAACTGATAGTTCGGTAATTTCACATCCGTCAACACCTGCTTTTTTTTTAGGATTGGAATTATTATATTCTTCTTGATGTCTGAGGGTATTTCGTCTGCCTCATACATCTTGCTCACCAGATGGTTGAGTTTTGTCAGGACTGGCTCTCCCAGGGCCATTAGTAGTTCTAATGGAACATTGTCTACTCCCGGGCCCTTGTTTCGACTCAGGTCTTTCTGTGCTCTGTCAAACTCTTCGCGGAGTATCGTATCTCCCATTTCATCGTCATCTACATCCTCTTCCATTTCTATAATATAGTCTTCAAGTACATCGCCCTTGTATAGACCTTCTATATACTCGTTCCACCTTTCTGCTATCCCTTCTTTGCTTAGAACTGGGTTTCCATCTGAGCTCTTAATATTTATAAAAGTGGTTCTCTTTTCTCCAAAGGTCTCTTTAATTTTCCTGTAGGCAGTATCTATCTTACCCCTAGTGAGATAAGCCGCTACATCCTTATATTTGTCCTCTAGCTATCCCTACTTAGCCATTTTGCACTTCCTGTTGATCTCATTTTTGAGACGTCTGTATTCCTTTTTGCCTGCTTCATTTACTGCACTTTTATATTTCCTCCTTTCATCAATCAAATTCAATATTTCTTTTGTTACCCAAGCAGTTATACTATCCCTTGTCTTCTTACCTACTTGATCCTCTGCTGCCTTCACTGCTTCATCCCTCAAAGCTACCCATTCTTCTTCTACTGTACTTCTTTCCACCATTCCTGTCAATTGTTCCCTTATGCTCTCCCTGAAACTCTGTACAACCTCTGGTTCTTTCAGTTTATGCAGATCCCATCTCCTTAAATCCCCAACTTTTTACAGTTTCTTCAGTTTTAACCTACAGTTCATAATTACTATATTGTGGTCAGAGTCCACATCTGCCCCTGGAAATGTCTTACAATTTAAAACCTGGTTCCTAAATCTGTGTCTCACCATTATTTAATCTATCTGATACCTTCTTTCATGATTCTTGAACCAAGTGTTAGCTGTGATTAAGTTATGCTCTGTGCACAATGCAAACACGCGGCTTCCTCTTGCATTTATTAGTCCCAATCCATATTCACCTACTATTTTTCCTTCTCTCCCTTTTCCTTCTCTCATGACTATTAAATTTTCGTCTCCCTTTACAACCTGAATAATTTCTTTTATCTCATAATGCATTTCCTCAATTTCTTCATTATCTGCAGAGCTATTTGGCCTATAAACTTGTACTACTGTAGTAGGTGTGGGCCTCGTATATATATTGGCCACAATAATGCGTTCACTATGCTGTTTGTAGTATCATCGATCTTCTTCTAATGAAGTAGAAATCATCGTAGGTCAAGTATGGTGGACTGTATGCTACGATGGCGTTCCGAAAAGTAATGCTTCTGGGCTTTTTATGTGAAACTCTCGAACCTTTCCAAATAAATCAAACGTTATTAACTTACTACGTCTTTCTTCATCATGTCGACATTTTTGCTTCTCAAGATATTCATCCTGGTAACGAATCCGTATATCGCAACGAGAGAGCAGTTTACTGATGCCACCGCTGTACAATGCTTGACTTTCCTGAAGGACCCATAGCATCACTTCTGCTTGGAAGCAGAAGAAAGTCGCATGTGGCCAAGTAGGAACTGTATGGCGTATGATACATGACAGTGAACTAAAGAAGTCCGGCTTCTGCAGATGTCGCAGCGCTCGTGTGTGGTCTGGCACTCACATGTTGAACGAGAGGGTGCTCCATGTGTGGACGAACGTTTAGAATTCGCAATTCGATTACAACACGCTGTTTCTCACGAACCGACATAGCTAAGTTAACCGCCATGTGAAACACTAAACTTCACATCCATCTACGCCAGAGGGCTGCAAATGCCTAGGCACGAAGCATAGAGATGAAAAACGTTAATAACTTTTGTTTTATTGCAAAAGCTTTTCGTGATTTCACATAAAAATTCGGAGAGGTTGCAATCCAACACACCTTCGTATTTGGTGTCACAGTTTTTGTAATGCATTGTGAGCTAGTTTAAAAACTTTAAGGCACTTGACGATGATCTGAGAATTGCAACCGATTGTAATGCAGAATTATTTACTGGCAGCCCGTGGCTGTGGAACTAAGTATGACCTTCTCTAAATGCTTACGTCTTGTGAAGTATCACTTTCATAAAATATGTTAACTGTTTTAGTGTAGTAACGTTCATCCAGTCAGCCACTGTTCCCCTTTAATCGATGTCCACATACCCTCTGATAAGAAAGCCCATCTATACACTTTCTTTTTCAGGTGCTTACGTTATGTGGGAGAACATCTTCCCATTCAGCAAGGATTCATAGGTCGATTACCGGAAGAGTCAAGCATCACAGTAGATTACAGAAAACTCGGGTTAACGGTTGTGGTACAACGAGAGTTTTCAAAAAATGCCATTGGGTAGATGCTCGCAGCTATTAGCCTCTTCCACAGATTTCATTCATTTCCCCAATTATACAACTACTCTCAAATTAAATATAATGAGGCATGTAAGTTACTGCATGCAACCAGTAAAGAAAACAGATTAGGCCAAACTACACAGTAATAAACCTATGGGTCATTACGGGGACTCTATATTGGTTTAGTTAGTAGTGATAAACAGAATCTTCTGTACTCTCCGTAAGCGCGAAATTGTCATGCAAAAGCTCATCTAACTGCAGTGCCACCCTCAAAAGGAGAGTTGTTACGCATTACTGTTGGGTTTACTTTTACAACTGAAATCCCCAAGACATAATTATGTATTCGGCGAAAGCGTGCATACGTAAATGGTAATCTAAGACGATTTGTGATAAACATATACTATTTCAAATTTGATCAGTAGTAAATGAATATTTCACAAAATGGCTTTGTATAAACACACAGGTGGTTCTGTCATATAATAAATTCATTAAAGCGCTGTATGAATTCAGGAGCAACTACAATAGAGAGAAAAACATTGCAGTTGTCTTACAGAATCATACATGAAGCATCAATATACACGCCAGTTAACACCTGCAAGCACATTAGATCGCAATAGGCAATGAGCAGGTATGAGAAAAATGTGAAGTCTATTCTCTACGTAAATGAGATGAACGAGATAAAAGTTATTTCAACCCTCACAGATTGGCAGCCAATGTCTCATTAAAAAGCCCGGCATTCGTAACAAATAGCCAAACATGGAATTAGGTAGAAATCAAATCCCAACCTATGGAAAGTGAACCAACGAACGTTGCTTCATTTTATGAAAACTCAGGCTAGTTGTACGAAAAAACTAAAGAAAATGTTCACATGGCTTAAACTAAAGCAGAAGGAGGTAAAATTCAACTTACGTTTTATCCTAAGTACAAAATAAGTTCGAAATAATCAGCACATATAATATTCATAAATTACCCATGAGGCTCAAAACCCAGTAGTAAGGAACTTGGCCACCCTGCCCTTGTAACTGTGGCCAAAACAGTTTTGTCAATGTAATTTAGCCACGTTGGAGATGGTAAGCTCTTTAAATAACATCGTGATTAGCTGAAACCTGAAACAACGTAACACGCACAGTTACCTACAGCATAGTGGATAGCGCCAAATAAATGATGGTATAGACAACACACTAAGGTGCCCACAAAAGAAGTCCAGCAAGCGCCAATTATTGTGATCACTAATGTCAGTTTGCCCACGAATTCTGTAGGAACATCAAATTCAAGCTACGCTCTTCTCAGGTATGTTAGTTCGTAGGATAGAGAATCACACACGCGCTTAGAGTCACTTTGGATAATGGTCACTGCATCCACTTGCCACTGGATGGCCAACCTTCTGTTATCGGTGGTGTACTACTGCGTAATGCTGTAAAATTGTCGCTATGGGTAGCACACTTGTCTCTTCCTGGGATTCAAAGGGAGCAGTTGACTAGCTAAACAGACAACAAGATTACACCACACTTTTACCTTCGTCTCGAAGCAGTACACACGTCACTTCTTCCATTCCGAGTATCTTCTTTTTTTCTTTAATTGAGCTTCTATTGTCTCCAATTCATTAGAAGGAACCTAATCTTGTTCTGACGAAGATGAACTCTATAGAATTTACTCTTAGCAAAAATTTAACTACTGTGGTAAATGAGTTGGGCATGTTTATAATCAGAAACAATCCAACGAAACAAACTTACTCTACTCTCTTTGCTTGAGCTAAGAAGTTCAGCACAAAAATAAATACCTCCAACCCTTAATGAGGTTATATTTCGGTGCCTCCTGTCTCTGTGCTAAACAAATGTTATTCAGTGACACTGGCCACGAAAGCCTGCAGACTTACATAAATGTTATTAATCACCTTCCTCCAGTTTCTTTTAATCATGAGAGAATCTAATTTCTTATGGGAAATGTTACTGACGGAACAAACGTTAGATATCGGTGAGTTAATACGGTACATAAGCACTAATTTCGCAGGGATGGTCATATGCACCTCATGAGTAACAGACCGCAAAGCAGAACAAATCCATGTGATGGATTTATCTGAGTTTTTCTGAGATTGGTTATGATAAATTGTCAGCACAAATTTATGGTTCTGGTTAACAGATTCATGAATGTCGATGTGCGTCACCACCAGAAGAGCATTTCATTAATTATCTAGAAGCAAGAGTAGATGCATTATCACTTACTAATGTCTTGGAGGGTCAAAGTGGCGAAACACTTTGTAAATTTACAGAATTGTCTAATTTGTAGTCAGATCATTGACGGAAACAAGTTACAAAAACCATTTCCAAGCATCCCCCACAACAGAGATACGCATACTACCACTCTTGGTGCGTGGAAGCAGGCTGAATAATCCATAAACAATTCGTCCATCTGCCTCTCTATCTGACTGGAGAGCAAGAAACCACGACATGAATTGCGGTTGGTTTTTACAGAAAAACATTCGTGACATTCCTTGACTACATTTTTGAAGTCCTAAAATTACTCAACGAACGGGTAAGGTACTTTTAAATATTTGTAAATATCTTAAAAGAACCCAAATAACGTTTATAAAAAATGCCGTGCAAGTACTTAAATGCATATGGAATTAGCTCTCTGGTGAGAAAATTCTTTCAATTCGCTTCGTAATTTGACCAATAAAATAGTGGACTGTTGTCAAGAAGATATCTATAAATTTGCTACACACTAAGAAGTTGATCGTACATACTCCTGAGCATTTGATCCCATCTTTGCTGCCCCTTAATATTCCCAAATACTGATGGTATCACTATGTGCAATGCACTGAACATCATCACCTGATTGTATGATTTCAGTGAACTCCTAATCCCCACTAAAGCTACAAGTCAGTACATCGGCCAGGTGGATGTGCCTTACATCAAAACCGAAAGCTAAGACACGAACTGCGCAGCGTGCTATCCTGCCAGTATCACGGCTTCCAGCCGGTAGCCAGCTTACGGCCTGATTGTCTGTTTCTAATAAGTAGTTCCTCTACTCCAAATAGCGTTTCCACGCCAAAAAAAAACCGTAATAATTCCAATTAATATAGGGAATATTTAAACATTGTCACTGAAAGAGCCTTCGAAGGTAATGCGACAGGCCAATTATATGTATCTAATTCTTGTAACAGTTATGCAGCGACTCGTGAAGTGAGGTATTGGTGTGGACAATGAACTGCCTCTAAAAACGCAGAATGGCTTTCTTGGAAGCGTTATTGAGAGACTGCTTAAACACATCAAAAGCCGGAATAACCTTAGTAGGTCTATTCAAATATAAAAAAATTGCATTTTCTAACAGCTTTTATGTTGCAACTATCCTCAGATCATGCTCGTATTAGATTCTGGTTGAACACAAACTGGATATACTAGTAATAACCATACCATACAATAACTTGCACTTGTAAGAGAGATAAGTTGAATAAAATACTTAGTGGTAACGTCAGATACGAAAATGCTCACATGAGATGCAGATGAACAAAAACTAGATGTATGAGTAGAAATCATATTATGCACAAACTTGCAGCTGTATAAAGGCAAGTGCAATAAAGAGATATCTTCACGGGGCTTATCTTCTATGCAATTGCATGTAGGTGCAATATATGGTTCTTCCAGTCATTTCTAGACTTTCTCAGAGTGTAGCTTACATGAGCGTGGTGTGAGGGTATTGCATTGACAACCGAAACGAGAATAGTCATCAAAATTTATGTATGTGGCCAATCTATGGGGTTGCCGGATTTTTTACATTTTAACAAATTACGTAAAAACGCTTTCTCCTTGCCTTAAAAGTCGGGAACTACTGGTAGCTTTCACCGTTGTTCCCACATTCCTTAAATAGGGCACTTCTGACTAAGAAGTAGAAGGTGCTCACCAAATAGGTAATCATTAAACGACGAATTTTCATTTCATCCAAGAAGGCTCCTAGCAGAAATGATCCTAAGGTAACTCTGTCCAACTCTAACGATTTCCAATCCGTGCAGAAAACAGGAACTTTGATTCTTCAGCTAGAGACATTGGTCCGGATTCAGATCCAAAATAAAGTAAAGCACTTGTGTTGATCAGTTCAGGCAACCGAGGCCGAAACTGTTTTCTACGTCTGCATACACATATATACTCTAGAAATCACTGTGATGTGCGTAACACAGGGTGTGTCCGACTGTACGACTTACTGGAGTTTTTCCCATTCCATTCAAGTATACACCTCTGGAAGGTTGATTGTTTAGATGTCTGTGCCTACTGTAATTAATCTGACCTTACCCTCAAGAGCACTATGAGATTGATAAGCAGGGGATTGTAGTGTATTCCTAGAGTCACAAATTAAAGCCTGTTCATGAATCTTTGTTAGTAGGATCTCTTCTGATGGTTTATATCTGTCTTCAAGTTCTGCCATCTCAGTTTCTTCAGAATCTCTAAAATGTTGTCCCAGATATGAAACAAACGTCTGACCATTCCTGCTGCCCTTGTCTGCATACATTCAATATCCTCTGTTAGTGCTATTTGGTATAGGTAACACAAGTGTAGGAACATTATAGGATGGTGACACTCCTTTATAGACTGATTGCATTTCCTCGGTATTCTGCCAACAAACCGAAGCCTGCAACCTGCTTTACATACGACTGAAGCTATGTGATCATTCCGTTTTGTACGCCTACAAAGTGTATGAGTTTGTATGAGTTAAGCGATTCCAACTACTGCGACTCATTTATATTATTGTCATAGCATATTATATCTTTTCGTTTTGTCAAATGCACGGTTTTAAATTTCTGAAAATTTGAAGCAAGTTGCTAAACTTTGCTTAATTACAAATCGTAGATAGGTATATGTGCTAATGGTTAATCATAGCAGATACCTTAATACGAGGGAGATTGCTGATATCTTTCTGAATTTTTGCCTGGACAGGAAACTGAAAGGCCACAGCTGGCAGATCCAGCAAAATTTTGAGATGGAGAGAATATACACGGTGGATGCTACAGCTTCGGATGGAAACACTTGACCTTTTTCTGCGCTTTCATCAGACAACGCTTTAGCTAATGGTCGTTTTGAAACTGTCATAGAACCGATTACTGACTCTGATTCCAAACTTTTTAACTTTCAGCTACCATTGCCACCATTCTCTGCGTTAGTGTTTTGTAACGATGGAAAGCACAATCAGCAGTAATGCACATCATGAAGACAGCCGATGCGAAGTTATTTCTTTCGAATTAAAAACTTGCTTTCATGAATTAATTCACAGTTTCACCCATAATCACCCATTTGAAATCAATGCGAGCTTAAACGAGAGACCTAGTGCAAATATGTGCATTTGGGGTCTTTCCTTTAAACTGTTAACTAATTCAGTATTCAACGGCGGCTTAGGTGGACATAGCTAATTGTATTATTATCGTTTCCTTTCCGGTTCCTTCTACATGTGCCAAGGTATTATCGTGTATGTTCAATAACCAATTTAAATCTTTGCGTTATTAGTAATTACTTCTGTTATCTATTCTAGTCAATACGTTTTAGCAATAAGCAAGAGTCTGTTGCGACCTTTTACTTCATTCCATAAAGAGAGGAAGACCTACTCATTTTATCCTCACTGCCAGAGAAATGTTAGAACACGTGGAAGGATGATGTCGATTTTGACACGACGACGGCATATGCCATCTCCGGGATACTAGATGTACTGATAGTAGTTTCGGCGTCGTCCCGAAACAGATCGCCTAGTGGTACAACTACCAGAGCATTTCTGTCTATCGTATCATAGGGACTGCGGCTCAGTGTTGTGCAAATGTGTGAAGTAAAACAGGCAACCGTGCCAAGGAGACGCACTCTGGCTTCCTACAACCAACCTAGAAAGTCCGACAGGGATCAAACTGTGGCCTTCCGAGTGACAGGATGGTCCTTTGGATATCTGCCACACAAGATGAATGTGCTGCGTCAGTTGTGCGATGATGACGATATCAGTCGTCACGTGAATTCTCTCACATCAGCAGACGGAGCATTGGACGTCCATACAGCACAGAAGGCCGCGAAGCATTGGACGTCCATACAGCACAGAAGGCCGCAGGGATCGTCAAATTGTAAGGGTAGCAATGGCAGATCGTACACATGTGTCCGTACCACCTTCTGAGTACAATTGTTTTGCCTGTTGTGGATCATCCACCAAGAGTAAAGTTCTGGCAGTGTTTTATAGAAATGACTACGAGGGAGCTGTTGTTTTATTCACAGATGAAGTGACACATAAAAGGGAATCCAGAATTTGGCTAACTAGCAAGTGTGAAAAGGCAAAAATTGCTAAATAACTATCCAATCACCTTTACGAACAGGTGTCGCCATTATCATCTGCGCAGCCATTCAAATTCAAATGGCTCTAAGCACTACGGGACTTAACATCTGAGATCATCAGTCCCCTAGACTTAGATCTACTTAAACCTAACTAACCTAAGGACGGAGCACACATCCATGCCCGAGGCAGGATTCGAACCTGCGACAGTAGCAGCAGCGCGGTTCCGGACTGAAAGGCGTAGAACCGCTCAGACACAGCGGCCGGCTGGGCAACCATTATTGGTGATTGCTCGTTAGGGCCCTATGTCCTCTTAGGGATACTTACTGGACAGAACTATACCGGTTTATGAGTGCCTGAGTACTTAAAAGACATGCCACTTGATACTCTTGGCAATTGTATTTCATGCAAGATGATGCTCCCTCACATTTCAGTCCGTCCTCCTGGAGCACCTCATACCACATATTCCTGAAAGCTACATCGGCAGAGATTGACCGTTTGTTTGCGAAGCCGTTCAACCAACTTAAACCATAGATGTTCTCTTGTCAGATCTCTGGTGTATTCGCCTGCTGTTGCGCTTGAACCTACATTCCAGCCACTAATTGTAGCAGCCTTGCAGAGACTAGGAAGTACACCATTCTTTTTTAATCCAGTGCAGAATTTAAAGAATCAACGAGCGGAGGCCTCCATTCTGCGAGGGAGAGGTCTTTCTGCACATTTCCTCCGATACGTAATCAGAGTGTACCAGCTGGCGTAGCAGACATACAATGAAGTTAGCAGGATCTGAAGATCGAATTAGTCTGTAATGATGCAGTTCCAGACCTATGTTGAGATGGCCTCTTTCTTGCTGTTATATGAGGAATCTATTCCTGAAGTTTAGTCGTCTAATTTTTGAACACGTGGTATACGCATTTATAAATTATATACTCATATATTATGAGTGTACACTGAAAATTAATTCCTCGTAATTTCTTATGTGAAACCTCTCAAAGACCTTTAAATAAAACTAACTTTATTAAAATTCTACATCTTTATTCTTAACGCCTACATATTTATTTCTTATCGCAGTCCCCATGTTCACGAAGACATTACTCCCTATGACAGACCAATCTGTTGATAACGTTACCGTAGAATTTGACTTCGTTTACGAAGCCACTATCTCACCTCCGCTTGCACCGCTTCGTTACTATCAATGTGAAGTCCTCGCAGGAGGTCTTTAAGTTTTGGAAACTGATGAAAATCGAATGGGATTAAGTCGGGACAGTCTTGAGAGTGGTCAATGTTAGTGAACCCAAGGCGTCGGACTGTTTCAGATGTCGCACAGTTCACCTGCGGTGTGGAGAGGGAGCTCCGTGTGTAGATGTTTCCTGCTGTTAAAAACCCGATTACAACACGCTGTTTTGGTGCAGCGACATATTTACGTTACACGCCACCTTACACGCTATATTTGGAGCAACCGAGTAAAGTAGATGACGTGCAATATCTTAACCAATATTGAGAGCAGAATAAAAAAATTCTGTGGCATTACTTTTCATGTAAGATATACGTAGCCTATGCACGTCTGAGTGCTTGTTAGATTATCGGGTCGGCCAAAAGCTTGTCTTGATTTTTGGTAACAACGTTGAACAATGCCTTGTTTTCATATAGGAGTATAGATAAACTTTCAGGAAAAACTGATGTCTAGTTAGTGGCTGAGATATACTTTACAGGATTGGAACATAAGCAAGCATATAGCCTCTATCTTCAATGCTGACTGTCACGATTTATATCACGAACGACTCCGGACCCATAGCTATCCACAGTGCGTTCGACCGTTTCTTTCACACCATCCGCTCTTGATGGAAGCGATTTATCGACCAAAAGCAATAAAAGCGTTCCTCACCTTAGTTCCGGTGATGGTAGGGTAGTTCCATAAAACACCACTGAAGTGTAATGCTCTACTCTGAGGCCCAGTCGGTAAGAGCTACGTACTCTTTTCATAATACCGCCGGCAGTAAACTGAAACATAATTTTGAAGTTCACTTCAGCCAGATGCTTACGGTCTACTTTCATAAATGTAGTTGTTCGTCATGGGTGGCATGAGATAGATTTTTATGTCATTTTATAAAATCTACTGCTTCGTTGCAGTTATCATTTCGCATCGTCGTTCTTCACAATATACTACACAACTCTTTCTTGCTCGGTTACGGCAATATTAGCTTTACTCAAATAAACAATGCCCTTCCCTTTACGTTGATCTCCCTGACAAGTAAATTAGATAACTCGATAGATAGATATTTGTTCACTTAGGATTTCCCTTTGATATACGATGACTTCGCCAGTTTGACATCTAATAGGCAGTTTGTATTTCTTCCAGATATCAATTTCGTTATTTTCGTAATATAAAACGTCAAGAAGTTTTACGGCTATTGGAAGATTTTAATTTGACCATTGAAATATCAAGCAACACCTTCGTAGATTCAATCATAGTGTTACAACCGTACGTCGTTGTGGAGAGAAAACTAAATCTTTTTTGCAGTACTTTAGATTTACGGAACACATAAATAAATTCTAGAGCAAGTTTAGGTGACTTGATAGCCAGCTTCCAACCAATCCACAAACTTTGTTAACTACCAACTGTATAGTAACGTACGAACTACCCAAGACATTGTAATCAACAATTAAATGCCAACATCCGAACGTGAGTTCATAAAACTAATAAAACTTGTCTTACTCCTTTTTAATTTGAATTACTTTCAGGAAGAGATCCGATATCTTTCATTCTTTAATTTCGGGAAAGCATTTATTTCTTAAATTCCTTATCTCAATCATTTTCTACTTTCAATTTTGTATGTCACTAGTCGTACTTTGATAAGTTTACGTCACTTTGCACCTGAAAGCCTTCTAAAGTGTTAATACACTCCTGGAAATGGAGAACAGAACACATTGACACCGGTGTGTCAGACCCACAATACTTGCTGCGGACACTGCGAGAGGGCTGTACAAGCAATGATCACACGCACGGCACAGCGGACACACGAGGAACCGCGGTGTTGGCCGTCGAATGGCGCTAGCTGCGCAGCATTTGTGCACCGCCGCCGTCAGTGTCAGCCACTTTGCCATGGCATACGGAGCTCCATCGCAGTCTTTAACACTGGTAGCATGCCGCGACAGCGTGGACGTGAACCGTATGTGCAGTTGACGGACTTTGAGCGAGGGCGTATAGTGGGGATTCGGGAGGCGGGGTGGACGTACCGCCGAATTGCTCAACACGTGGGGCGTGAGGTCTCCACAGTACATCGATGTTGTCGCCAGTGGTCGGCGGAAGGTGCACGTGCCCGTCGACCTACGGATGCACGCCAAGACCGTAGGATCCTACGCAGTGCCGTAGGGGACCGCACCGCCACTTCCCAGCAAATTAGGGACACTGTTGCTCCTGGGGTATCGGCGAGGGCCATTCGCAACCGTCTCCATGAAGCTGGGCTACGGTCCCGAGCACCGTTAGGCCGTCTTCCGCTCACGCCCCAACATCGTGCAGCCCGCCTCCAGTGGTGTCGCGACAGGCCTGAATGGAGGGACTAATGGAGACGTGCCGTCTTCAGCGATGAGGGTCGCTTCTGCCTTGGTGCCAATGATGGTCGTATGGGTGTTTGGCGCCGTGCAGGTGAGCGCCACAATCAGGACTGCATACGACCGAGGCACACAGGGCCAACACCCGGCATCATGGTGTGGGGAGCGATCTCCTACACTGGCCGTACACATCTGGTGATCGTCGAGGGGACACTGATTATTGCACGGTACATCCAAACCGTCATCGAACCCATCGTTCTACCATTCCTAGACCGGCAAGAGAACTTGCTGTTCCAACAGGACAATGCACGTCCGCATGTATCCCGTGCCACCCAACGTGCTCTAGAAGGTGTAAGTCAACTACCCTGGCCAGCAAGGTCTCCGGATCTGTCCCCCATTGAGCATGTTTTGGACTGGATGAAGTGTCGTCTAACGCGGTCTGCACGTCCAGCACGAACGCTGGTCCAACTGAGGCGCCAGGTGGAAATGGCATGGCAAGCCGTTCCACAGGACTACATCCAGCATCTCTACGATCGTCTCCATGGGAGAATAGCAGCCTTGATTGCTGCGAAAGGTGGATATACACTGTACTAGTGCCGACATTGTGCATGCTCTGTTGCCTGTGTCTATGTGCCTGTGGTTCTGTCAGTGTGATCATGTGATGTATCTGACCCCAGGAATGTGTCAATAAAGTTTCCCCTTCCTGGGACAATGAATTCACGGAGGTCTTATTTCAATTTCCAGGAGTGTAGTTTCCAAACGACAAAATCTCAGGAACGATAACTCTAGCTGTAGGATGGCTGAAAATACTTTTTCCTAAATACATTAAAATCGCAAACAATTTAGGTGTGCGGCTTAGAATGCTTATAAAAATTACTTTAATACCCAAGGGGAATAATACTTAGTCTGAAATTGGTTTTGCCTGCCGCTGTGGTCTAGAGGTTCTAGGCGCTTCAGTCCGGAACCGCACTGCTGCTACGGTCGCAGGTTCGAATACTGGCTTGGGCATGGATGTGTGTGTTGGCTTTGGTGGGTTAGCATTAAGTAGTTCTAAGTCTAGGGGACTGATGACCTCAGATGTTAAGTCCCATAGTGCTTAGAACCATTTTCTAAAATTGGTCTCTAGATATAAGCAGTGGCATGACAGAGGGCATTAAATTATGTCTTTCAGTGACTTTCTCTTGTGTTGCGATTATTTTGGTGGACTACGACTTTTAAGACAATGTAGTACTGCAAACTAGTCTTAAAATTATTATATTAGAGGATTTAGTGATGCAGGAGCAAGATATGAGGGCCATTGTAGTATTTTATTTCTGTAACTTTGTCTAAGCGTCGGAATATGATACCGTGAAAAACGGAGTCAACAGTAAAAAAAAAAAAAAAATCTGTTTTTCTTCTACTGAAGATGGACTGCGTGAGTTTTTCTTTCCCATATCGGACCTCTTCTCACATAACATTTTGTACCTTTGTTTCAGAAACCTTTTCTCAGTATTCACTGTGTACCCTCTGCAAAATAACTTTTATGTGCTGGAAAAGAAAGGTCATAATTTTTCCAGCAAATTAAATCTGTCTTCCGTGCAGGGCCGTCGGTTTCTCCCACTGATAGTATTGCTATTCAGTTCTCCTTGTGATGCCAGGAACTCATACCCCATCTAAAGTAACACATCGTCACCGAAAACCAGTTGTAAGCGTTTCTTTGCTAAGAGATTAGTTTCCAAATTTACCACGTCTAAGGAATTGAAAGCAGAGGTAATGAAGTAGTTCAAATATGTCAAATATTTAATTCGTTATTTGAAACTCCCAGTTCTCTTTCTTTTTGTGTAGGTATTACGTCAACTACTTCATAACGTTTAATCGTTGACTGACCAGTAGTATCTAGGGTTGCCGTAAACCCTTAATCTTTTTCTCAGAAATAGTGGATGCATTTATATAACACACATGATTATTTATTGCCAATGTATGTACAAATTTTCATCGCACTTCAACATGACGTCCGTCAATTTCGAACCATTGTTCCCATCACTGACGGACAGAGTTGAATATATTTTGATCTTTTGTAATACCGACTTTGCATCACGCATCTGAGTTTTTACGTTCTGGAAATTCCTAACTTTTTTCTTGTACGTCCTTGACATTATATATGCTCAAGCGACCCATATTCAGGAAAATTTTCGTTTTAGCTACTGTCTTACAACGAGAGCATAATTAGGGGATGCTTCAACATGTCGGAAAAGAACAATGTTAACAATCTCTTCTTGCTGAAGCTGTGTTTCCAGGAGTTTCTCTAGTATATCAAGGTAAATATTTTCTGTAATTATATCTGTAAACATGATGAGCCATAAACATTAATCTTTGTGAATTCAAATCACACATTCCCTTTTGGTGTGTCTCTCTGGCACTCAGTGGTGGTGTGAGGTGGTTTGTTACTCTATACGTCGCAGTTATCTTTGTTACATTTTTAAAAATTTAGGAATATTTTGTGCATTGGCATTTCTTAATTTATCCGCAGACAAGGAGTGTGAGGTATCAGTAAACAAAATGTGGTCTATGAAATGTTCGTTGCCTACAGCTCCTGTTAAATACATGCTTTGCTAACTGTGTAATCTTCGTTGTCTAGCTTGTAAAGCATATTATTGTGGTATACTTTGTTCTTGAGTGTAGAACGATCAAAAGCGTTTGTTTTGCCACGTCTAAATCATTGCTTAAGCGAGGAGCTGATGAATTCGGACATATTTCGATGTATTGTCTAACTCTCTTAACTGTCTGTTGTGATGCAACAGGTCTCCCGAAGCATGATACAACGTTTTCAGCTTTTGAGAACATATTGAAAGTGACCGGATGTTCGTTATTGTTCCAGCTGGCTTACGAAATTTTCTAGTGAACTCCTGCTACAGCTTCAGATAAGATAAACCACGCAGTCGTGCACTAACAACAGCCTCCCGTTCTTCTATCGTAAGCATTCTTCTGGAAAATACTACAAGCCTACGTTATGCACGTATCAAAAGTGGAGTACAATTGTTTGTCACACAAATGCATCCATTATTTCTCAGAACTGGATAGAGATATTATGATAAACTTGTAGTGTCCAGTTTCTCAGTTGTATAATCTGTAGTTGTCCGTCTGGGAGGATCTTCAATTGTACGTTAAAGGAAAGGAGTACCACATTGGAATTGAAAAGACAGCAGTAGGCTCCCGGTTCACGAAGTAAGTATGTATATAATTTTACGCATATCATTGTACTACAAAATGCATTTCTCATAATGATCATAGCCTAGAAGACTTCATAGCCTACAAGACCACAAACTATGCCTGATCCGTTTCACTACAGAAGCATGCGAGCAGAACTCCTTTGCTATAGTGCGCGTCATATATGTTGGCGGCCAAGTTTAGGTTTGTTCTGAGCATCTGACGTCACAAAACACAGACAGTCAATGAACAGAGAACGACGTTGCCATACCTCGACTGCGGTGCAGAGCATGGACGAGTGTCCTCAGTTTTAGAAACGTTCAGCCATAAATAAAGTAATAGAAGAAAAGCAATGTCTTGATAGCAGACTTTCTTTTATAGAAAGTTTGGAAAAAGCATTCTTGATACCAATTGCTTCATATTTTATTAATTAATTGAACCAAACAAGCAATAAAGCTCCTAATTCAGGTGATAGCAAGGAAAGGTGTTTGTATCAATCTCACGAACCGCTTTTTCGCAATAAAGAACAGTGGTAATATTTTATTTCCTATTATACTTCGACGAAGCATGAGTAACTCATAGTCATTCCAACAGTATTTGTCAGTATTTGGCGTGATGTGTTACTGTCCTCATGGTGTTCTATAATCAGACGAGCTGTGTCAGCGTAACGGTTAAGGTGTTCAAACCTTGTGCAGCGCTTAATATTTTCATTATTTAAAAACAATATTGAAGTGAAACTTGCCCGCGAAAGGCAAAGGTCCCGAGTTCGAGTCTCGGTCGGGCACACAGTTTTAATCTGCCAGGAAGTTTCATATTAGCGGACACTCCGCTGCAGAGTGAAAATCTCATTCTGGAAATATCCCCCAGGCTGTGGCTAAGCCTTGTCTCCGCAGTATCCTTTCTTTCAGGAGTGCTAGTTCTGCAAGGTTCGCAGGAGAGCTTCTGTAAAGTTTGGAAGGTAGGAGACGAGATACTGACAGAAGTGAAGCTGTGAGTACCGGCCGTGACTCGGGCTTCGGTAGCTCAGTTGGTAGAACACTTACATGCAAAAGGGAAAGGTCCCGAGTTCGAGTCTCGGTCGGGCACACAGTTTTAATCTGCCAGGAAGTTTCATATCAGCGCACACACCTCTGCAGAGTGAAAGTCTCATTGTGGAATATTAAAGTGCCTTACTTCTCGAATTATATTCGTGCCCAGTGTAAAAAACTTTTGTTACAGTCGCGAAAGATGGAAAATTTCTCAATATTACATACGACACCTATGTGGTACATAAATTAAATGAGATATTGTTATACAGCAAACTTTATATGAAATTTATGTATCTTGTCCCCATTTAATTCTCAACATTGTGACAACTAAAATCGACCATACGGAAATTATACTCTATCGACTTTTACCACTGAAAACTTTTCAAAATTTCGTGCTATCGTTTACTATATTTAATGCTGCATAATAACTGCGTCCAACATCGAAACGAAATTAAGTCATTTCTGGGGGGAAGGTATCAGTGGAGAAGAAGTGTAAAGATGTAATTTTTGGGCCAAATAGTTTTTGTGGCATCGAATGATAAGAGTGTCAGAGCAGTCGGAACATCATGTGCCTGCACAGGCGAGCAGTGCAGTGACAAAATAGCGCACAGCGCGGAATGCAGGGAGCACAACTTTGTAGCAGCGAAAGGGTTAATGCGGCCGTGGTGGCTTTATTTCATGAACCGCGCGCTCCTCCCCCTAAACGTAAGCTTGCGAAATATGCTATACTATGGCGCTGCTTCTCTTGGCGCGTGCGTCGTGTGCAACTGGCAACCCAGCAATCTGCCGCGTCCGGGCGGGCATGCGCGAGCCGCCAAGATAAAAGAATTGAACTATAATACCATTTGTCACTGGTTATAGAATAGTATCAAAGAGCACAATATTTATTAGCCGAGCAGTCTGGGGCGCTGCAGTCATGGACTGTGCGGCTGCTCCTGGTGGAGGTTCGAGTCCTCCCTCGGGCATGGCTGTGTGTGTTTGTCCTTAGGATAATTTAGGTAAAGTAGTGTGTAAGCTTAGGGACTGATGACCTTGGCAGTTATGTCCCATAAGGTTTCACACACATTTGAACCTTTGAAGCACATTCTTTAACATGTGTAATGTAATCATATTGGTATTACGTAAGAATATAAAACGGACGTAGTTATTTCTACATGATAGGAAGCTAGGCTACAATTTTTTTAGTAGTTACAATGGCTGTGCACACGAGTGATATTGTACACAAACTCAGTCCTACTGTAACTGGTATCTAGTACGATGGGCATTCAGTCAGCCATGTAAGACATTTTTCTCTAAAATCAAATTGATGTTATTCAGGATTCCAATGCATCATTTTTCCCCACTCTTTTGGCTACAATACCCTGCTTCTCAACAAAGTCTCCGTTCAACGCGACGGCCTTACGCCACCTTACTGGAAGGGCCTGTATGCCCGAGCGGCACCACTCTACTGGTCGACGACAGCGTCTTGCTCCATCAATAATAACACTGTCATCCAGCAGAGTGTGTCCTTCATTAGACCAAACACATGGGAGGTGGAAGGTGCGACATCTGGGCTGCAGGGTGAATGAGGAAGAACACCACATTTACGATTAGAGAGCCCCTCTTTGGTGCGCGGACTTGCATGAGCCCTTGCATTGTCACGGAGAAGGAGAAGTTTGTTTGCGTTATTTTGGCGACGAACACATTGAAGTCGTTCCCCAATTTCATGGGGGTAGCAAAGTACACTTTAGAGTTGATCGTTGCTCCGTGAAGGAAGACATCAAACAGAATACCCCATTCAAAGTCTCACAAGTCCGTCGGTATGACTCTACCGGCTGAGGGTGTGAATTTCAGTTTTATTTTCCGAGGATAGGATGTGTGGTGCCACTCCATGGATTGCCACTTCGTTCTGGTTCGAAGTGATGAAGCCACGATTCGTCGCTTGTGAAGATATTACACAAAAAATTGTCTCGATCAGCGTTGTAAAACGCAAGCAATTCCGCACAGATTGTCCTTCGTTTCGTTTTGTTGTATTCTGTTAGGTGACGAGGCTCCATGAGGACTACACCTTTGAGTACCGACAATGGTGGGAAAGTGTGACAGTTCTACCAACAGCGACGTCAAGTTGAGTAGTGAAGTAGTTGAGTGCGATCCATCGATCATTTCGGATAAGAGTGTCCGCACGTTCCACCAGAGCAGGAATGAGAGCTGTGTGCGGCAGGCCGGCACGAGGGAGATCGGACACGTTTGTAATGGTTTGGCGGTGATGATAATCACCTTGTCCTACGTCTCAAAGTGCTTTTGTTCACTGTCAGGTCTCCGTGGATATACTGCAAGCGCCTATGAGTATCTGCGACCCTCTGGTTTTCCGCAGAAACAAAATAACAGCCCTCTGCTTGAAACGCACGCCCGATACGGAAGCCTTTTTGAAGGCTACGTACATCGCCGCCTCCTATCCAATATTCATGAAACTTCAGGGACTGAAGCGGAAATATTCTACAATATCCCTTAACAGAGCCTGCATTGTATTTATTGGATACAGGCTCCCAGAGAGATGCCATTTTCGTTGACTTCCGCAAGGCGTTCAGTACAGTTCCGCACTGTCGCTTGATAAACAAAGGAAGAGCCTACGGAATATCAGACCAAATGTGTGGCTGGATTGAAGAGTTTATAGCAAACAGGACACAGTATGCTGTTCTCAATGGAGAGACGTCTACAAGTAACCTGAGGCCTGCCACAGGGAAGTGTTGTGGGGCCAGTGCTTTTCACAATATATATAAAAGATCTATTAGATACTGTCGCAGGTCCCATACGGCTTTTCGCGGATGATTCTGTAGTATACAGAGAAGTTCCAGCATTATTAAATTGCAGCGAATTGCAGGAAGATCTGCAGCGGATAGGCACTTGGTGCAGGGAGTGGCAACTGACCCTTAACATAGACAAATGTAACGTATTGCGAATACATAGAAAGAAGGATCCTTTATTGTATGATTATATGAAAGCGGAACAAACACTGGTAGCAGTTACTTTTGTAAAATAACTGGAAGTATGCGTACGGAACGATTTGATGTGGAATTATCATATAAAGTTAATTGTTGGTAAGGCGGCTGTCAGGTTGAGATTCTTTGGGAGAGTCCTTAGAAAATGTAGTCCATCAACAAAGGAGGTGGCTTACAAAACACTCGGTCGACCTATACTTGAGTATTGCTCATCATTGTGAGATCCATACCAGGTTGGGTTGACAGAGGAGATAGAGAAGATCCAAAGAAGAGCGGCGCGTGTCATCAAAGGGTTATTTGGTACGCGTGATAGCGTTACGGAGATGTTCAGCAAAGTGGCAGACTCTGCAAGAGAGGCGCTCTGCATCGCGGTGTAGCTTGTCGTCCAGGTTTCGAAACGGTGCGTTTCTGGATGAGGTATAGAATATATTGCTTCCCCCTACTTATACCTACCGACGAGATCACGAATGTAAAATTACAGAGATTCGAGCGCGCACACAGGCTTTCCGGCAGTCATTCTTCCCGCGAACGATACGCAACTGGAACAGGATAGGGAGGTAATTACAGTTGCACGTAATGCTCCCTCTGCCACACACCGTTGGGTGGCTTGCGGAGTTTAAATGTAGATGTAAATGTAGATGCAGATTTTCTCAACTGAACCTGACTGGAAAAAAGAATGTGTTGCGTTACTTATTGAACGCCTCTCGTAAAAGTATTTTCCTAGGAGGGCACGAAAACTTTTCATACAAAAGCTAAAAGAATTCAGTGGGTCTGGGTAATAATGAGGCGAAAATGTAGGCATGTCTGTTTCTTACAACCGGGGAAATTAGTTAAATGATTGCGATGTGGTACATACTCTTTTTCATCTTGTAAAAAGGATATCCTGTGCGAAACAGGGTTACCGCGGGAGCATAAACTGCGACAACATTAGTCAGGCGTATGCAAAGGGCATTGCCTAGTGATCTTTCAAATGGAAGAGGTTAGGAGCAGAGGAGTGCGCTGGCAGTGCTGATGGCTGCAGGAGTCGCCTATCTATAATGGAGCGTTGGTTGCCGCATACAGATTTACCAGCGCTCTGCCCTTAAATCAAGGAGAGCTGTCCACCCACACTACGCACTATATTTTGCTGTACTGTGTTTATACAGTGTGGGTGGCAAATGAATTAAGAATGTGTCTAGAACACTGTTACATTTTCTGAGAACGCATTCACTACAGACCCTTCACAAAAAACAGCTGGTAAGTTTAGAGTTAATTTAAAGAAAAACACATTCTCAACCATTTGACACTCTGTGGGTCGTTTAGAAAGTTTTCGAGGCATTCCAATAGATGATTCTGGTTGTCATTGTGAAACTAAACCATCAACTTGTAATCTTTTCTGACTGCCGTTTGAAATTTAACCAAGTACTTCCCACTTTTAAACAATATTTCAACATACGCTTATAACACTACATCCTTATTTACTTCTTATAATTTTTGGTAACAGTCTTTGAAGTACTGAAGTTAGCAAGAGAAAAGTACAGAAAGCGAAAAGTTTCTTACAACTACTACAGGAACAAACGAGTCGAAAAGCGTGAAAGTGAAGCAGTAGTGAAGACTTGGGTAACTATTGTATCCTCTCTCCGATTTTATTTAATCTGCACATTGGCAGAGCAGTAGAGAAAACCAATAAGAAACTTGGAGATGGGAATGAATTTTATGGAGAATATACTGAAGTCTTGAATAAATTTGGTGAAGGGTGTACCACATGACTCTTCAACATTTGAAAATACGGTAGTTCAACCGCCGAAAGCTTCAGACAAGCAGCTTCTGATGGCTTAACTGTGACCTATTTTCTGAAACTGCGAGGCTTTCTGTCAGAGACGGAAAGAGACTTGGGCGAAAATTTGAAGGGAGTGTATAATGTCTCGGGAAGAATGTGTAAGATGAACATCAGTGAAAGTGAAACAGGGGTAATGAAACATAAAAGAACTGAATCAGGTGATGCTGATAGAATTAGAACAGGAAATGAGCAACCTGTGAGCTTTGCTATCTTGACAGCAACAGAACTGACGGAGACCGGGGTGGAAAGCAAAAAAAGCGTTTCTGAAAAAGAGTAATATGTTAACATGGAACATAAATTTAGTGTTGTCTTTTCAGAATGTACTATTATGTAGCACAATCTAATAAGGAAGTTCATGCAAGATGAGAATAGAAACCTTTGAAACGTGTTTGCTACAGAAGAGTTCACAAAATTTGATAGATAGATCGAGTAATTAATTAATGAAGAGGTATTGAACAGAATTAGGAGAGAAAGAAACATATGGTAAAACTTGGCTCAAAGATAGGATCGTGCGATAGAATAAAAACTGTGGAATCAAGGGTTCATCAATTTCTTAACTGGAGGAAGCATACAAGATAAAGATTGAAGAGGAATGTCAGGGATTGAGTGCAGTAAGTATGTTTAAATGGAAGGAAGGTACTCAATGGAACGTGAAGAGTGATGTAAGATTGTGTGTTGAAGTGGATGAGAGCTGCAGTAGTTATGCCCCTATGGACAGGCTTGTACAGAACAGACTAGCGTAGAAGACTAGTTTTACAACTGAAGGCGACAACAACTACCATACTGTTAAAGGCGTAGCATTTCTAAAACGACACATTCTTATACACGTGACTAAGGAAACGCTGTGCAAATGGTTTTTGTCAGTAGTTATTTCATCGTTGAATTTGAATATTGAACTAGCTTATTTATAGTGTGATAATAAACATTAAAAGATGATAATCCAGAATTAAAGAGTAAACGCACGTGGCGATTGTTTAAGGATTCTGCTGTTGTAACACCACACGACATTGCCTGTGGTGGTAGCTTACTAAACAGTATGACATCAACTTGCTTTTCATACGGTACGTACATCCAGTGTAGAAGAAGGAGGGCGCTGACACTATGACGTCTAATGAGTCCAGAAGGCGACTAGGTATATATTACGTACGCATAGGTCCTATTCTTTACAGCTTACTCTTTTCGATCACTTTAAATTAATAGCGATTTATTTCAGTTCCACTTTTCAGTACCGAAGCAATGGTCATCCGTAACTTGACTATCTCGCAATTTTTCACACATAGATAGTCGTAAATTCTCCAGAATTATAATGACCCTATCGTCGACAAGAGGATAAACCTGAAACCTAACTAAGAGTGTCATTAATTTCACAGGTTACACACTTTTCAATAATATAGAGCTCCAACGATATTCGACTGTTCTGGTGGAAGTGGTTAACTAGCAGTGTCTTCTTCAGTTGTGAGAATGCCTGCAGTGTTAATGGTGACACAATATCCCTGGGCTGCACCCTCACTGAAGTTTTTGGGAAGTTCTCCCCATCTTAATATATCAGATATAGATCAATGACACAGAGTTCCATCTTTCTCTAGAAGAGAGTGGTATCTCTTGCGTAGTGTTCTACGTACTGCTCTTGTAGCAGGAACTATTAATAGTGTGTTGCCTGTGACAAATGCCCCACTTTGTTTTTCTTTCCATGACGAGGTGAAAGGACTGAGACTGGAATAAAGATATTGATCCTATTTCTTACCTCAAAATAACTTCATTTAACTATTATTGCTACAAGTTACGTTATTTTAATTGGTGAGCTACGTGTCGTCAGAGTATTTCCTGGTATACTGGAGTCATTATTAAACGGCTTTGTCGAGAGGACCAATCACAAATACGCTCATTTTCTTACATTTTACAGTGCGTAGTGAACATATTGGTTGATATGTGATCGTATGTTATCCCGGCAAATTTAATTTCTTGGTTGTCCGCGTATGTCGGGTTGTAAATTTTCGGTAAAAATCTTGTTAACATCTTCAGATGGTTCCCGTGCCGACCAGAACTTTTGCTTAGTTCGAGTCGGCATCCGATATAGGTTGGTCGTTACCCCCTCGACCCCTCCACTCGTGATGCTGTCCATACAACCACGATATGCAATCTTCAACGTTCTGTGATTGCATGATTAAAAAACTTATTGAAATTAGGGTACAAGACTGCCTAATGTACAGAACCAGTGACCTGAAACTGAGTGAAGAGTGGAGCCTTGCAATGAGCCTCGTTTCCTTACAGTAAGGGCCGCTACCGGCGGCGATAGCGCAGAAAATGTGGTCCGTGGTTTACATATTTTATAAAATATCAGTGATCAGTTGTCAATTTTTCGTATTGTTGACTCATAGGGAGAACCACACACGTCAGTACACCTCTTCTGGGGTTCAGGGAGGCGCACCAGCTATGGCAGATTAACGATCAGAGCCGGTATCGTAGTTACAATGGACATGATTTTTAGGTAGTTTCTCAAATCCGACTAGGTGAATACTGAGCTCATACCCACGGTGCGCATTAGGTACGCGATTCACAAACATTTCGTTCGCACACTTTACATGAGATAACACTAGATGTAGACAAATGAGATGCAGAATCTCCGTCCCAGGAGGAGTGTGGGGACGGAAAGCGGGTTGAACGGGGAGCGACAGAAACATTAAACATTGCCGAATCCATAAAATAACCAGCTGACGCCATGGTGATACGGGATAAAGGCCAGGAAAGAAAGATGCAATAATTTTTAGTAGAAAATGGTATGCGGCATAAATATAAAATTTTTATGTTGTTCAATTAATTCGGATTCTTTTGCTTCTCATTTTTAGTTCCTACTTAATTCCTCTATCAAAAAGCAAACATTTGTCAAATATGTTACCTGCTACGATCCTGTGTTGCTGTTTTTAAATTCCTAAGTTACTAACAGATTGTTAAAGACCTGAGTCTGTATGTACTAACTAACACCTATTTATTGTGATCTTCTTGAGACTTGGATATCAGACTGTTAATCTTTGTTTGGCGTTCGTTAAAACAACTCATGCAGAAGCACATAACCTCTATCGGCACAGAAGAGTGGTTGATGTAACTAACACACATTCCTGAATACAATGGTTTAGAATCACATCTGGTCGTCCATTTTCTAGTTTTCGATACTTTCTATTCTTCATTTAAGCCTAATTTTGGGAAATTACCTTTAAAATGATCACGACTATTCGGCCTGTACTTCTGATCTGTTTGTAACAACCTTGTCATCGACAAGGCCTTAAATCCTACATTTCCTTCTGCCGTTTCTATCTTGGAATGGGATTTGCCGAAATTTATTTTCTAGTCCTTTTCCTGTGGTTTAACCCAAATACATATTCTACACACATATTGAACACACTTCCTCTTATCCCTGTCTGTCTCTCCCTCCCTCTGTCTGCTCACCTCATCCTCTCACCTGCGCACACCTATCCACCTCCCCAATTTCTCCCTCTCTTCATCTCCACCTCCTTCTCCCTTTGTCCTTTCCTCCACCCACTCTCTCTCACCACAATTTTCTCCCTCCCCCCTCCCTCTAACCATATCCTCCTCACTCACTCTCTTTCCATCTCCACTTCCCACTCTTCCATTAATGGCACATGTAGCCCCCTGCAATGCAGTTCAATAAAGCACATCAACACTAAGCCAATAAGATGCCGGTCATGCAGGGCTGATTAGGCATATGGGGCTCGCAAATCATTTTAGTTCTCTGGACGCAAAGGCAGCAAAGCCTCAATAAAGTAGGCCAACACAACATGCCTGTCATGCACACAAGCCTACAACTCAGGCCCCAGAAAACTGTTTCCTGCCCCTGTCATGTAGGCTGCCCTGAAAAGCTGTTTCTTGGCAGTCTGATACTGTTCCCACACCACAGGACAGTCATTCAGGTCAGTCTGATGCAGGGGTTGGAAAGAATGTCTTTCACTTACATTGGAGTTATGAGGTTATGAAGACCAATGTGTGGATACTTGTGATGTCTGCTATTATTATATCCAATTTGGTTGATTTCAACCCAAAGCTTTTGGACTAGATACTGGACATTCACACATACCAACATGCACGCTGTTTTCTATTTGTAACTGGTTTAGGGTATTTTTTACAGAAATCCAATTTTCAAGTCCTTACATTAAATCAATACAAGATAAGTATATAAGTATAATGAACACCACAGACACATTCCTGGGGTCAGATACATCACATGATCACACTGACAGAACCACAGGCACATAGACACAGGCAACAGAGCATGCACAATGTCGGCACTAGTACAGTGTATATCCACCTTTCGCAGCAATGCAGGCTGCTATTCTCCCATGGAGACGATCGTAGAGATGCTGTATGTAGTCCTGTGGAACGGCTTGCCATGCCATTTCCACCTGGCGCCTCAGTTGGACCAGCGTTCGTGCTGGACATGCACACCGCGTTAGACGACGCTTCATCCTGTCCCAAACATGTTCAATGGGGGACAGATCCGGAGATCTTGCTGGCCAGGGTAGTTGACTTACACCTTCTAGAGCACGTTGGGTGGCACGGGATATATGCGGACGTGCATTGTCCTGTTGGAACAGCAAGTCGCCTTGCCGGTCTAGGAATGGTAGAACGATGGGTTCGATGACGGTTTGGATGTACCGTGCACTATTCAGTGTCCCCTCGACGATCACCAGAGGTGTACGGCCAGTGTAGGAGATCGCTCCCAACACCATGATGCCGGGTGTTGGCCCTGTGTGCCTCGGTCGTATGCAGTCCTGATTGTGGCCCTCACCTGCACGGCGCCAAACACGCATACGACCATCATTGGCACCAAGGCAGAAGCGACTCTCATCGCTGAAGACGACACGTCTCCATTCGTCCCTCCATTCACGCCTGTCGCGACGCCACTGGAGGCGGGCTGCACGATGTTGGGGCGTGAGCGGAAGACGGCCTAATGGTGTGCGGGACCGTAGCCCAGCTTCATGGAGACGGTTGCGAATGGTCCTCGCCGATACCCCAAGAGCAACTGTGTCCCTAATTTGCTGGGAAGTGGCGGTGCGGTCCCCTACGGCACTGCGTAGGATCCTACGGTCTTGGCGTGCATCCGTGCGTCGCTGCGGTCCGGTCCCAGGTCGACGGGCACGTGCTCCTTCCGCCGACCACTGGCGACAACATCAATGTACTGTGGAGACCTCACGCCCCACGTGTTGAGCAATTCGGCGGTACGTCCACCCGGCCTCCCGCATGCCCACTATACGCCCTCGCTCAAAGTCCGTCAACTGCACATACGGCTCACGTTCACGCTGTCGCGGCATGCTACCAGTGTTAAAGACTGCGATGGAGCTCCGTATGCCACGGAAAACTGGCTGACACTGACGGCGGCAGTGCACATATGCTGCGCAGCTAGCGCCATTCGACGGCCAACACCGCGGTTCCTGGTGTGTCCGCTGTGCCGTGCGTGTGATCTTTGCTTGTACAGCCCTCTCGCAGTGTCTGGAGCAAGTATGGTGGGTCTGACACACCGGAGTCAATATGTACTTTTTTCCATTTCCAGGAGTTTGAACAGGTCTGGAAAGACTGAAAGACCCACTGGCACTGCCCAACAGCTGTGTCATACTCAACATGTAGGCACCAGTGATTGTGGGTAAGGACGGGCATGTGTTCAGCACACTGCTCTCCTGGCCATTGTTGTTACTTTTCGTGACTTGAGCCGCTACTTCTCAATCAAGTCGCTCCTTAATTTGCCTCGCAATAGCTGAGCACATCCTGCCAACAGTGCTCAGTACAACAGACAGTCACCCATACAAGTACACACGAAGCCCCACAGCGCTCAACTATGGAGAACTGGTGGGCACTGGTGTTGAGACTGCGGCAAGGCGATTAGCATATACACTATGTGATCAAAAGTATCTGGATTCCCCCAAAAACATACGATTTTCATATTAGGTGCATAGTGCTGCAACCTGCTGCCCGATACTCCATATCAGCGAACTCAGTAGTCATTAGACATGGTGAGGGAGCAGAATGGGGCGCTCTGCGGAAGTCACTGACTTCGAACCTGGTCAGATGATTGGGTGTCACCTGTGTCATACGTCTTCACGCGAGATTTCCACAGCCCTAAGCATCCCTAGGTCCACTGTTTCCGATGTGATAGTGAAGTGGAAACTTGAGGAGACATGTACAGCACAAAAGCGTACAGGCCGAACTCGACTGTCAACCGACGGTTGAAGAAGGTCGTAATGTGTAATAGGCAGACATCTATCCAGACGATCACACAGGAACTCCAAACTGCATCAGGATACACTGCAAGTAAAATGACAGTTAGGTGGGAGGTTAGAAAACTAGAATTTCATGGTCGAGAGGCTTCTCATAAGCCACACATCACGCAGGTAAATGCAAAACGATGCCTCGCTTGATGTAAGGAGTGTAAACATTGGGCGATTAAACAGCGGAAAACGATGTGTGGAGTAACGAATCACGGTACACAATGTAGTGATCCGATGGCAGGGTGTAGGTACGGTGAATGCCTGGTGAACGTCGTGTGTGAGCGTCTGTAGTGCCCACACTAGAATTCGGAGGCGGTAGTGGTATGGTGTGATAGTGTTTTTCATGGAGGGGCCTTGCAACCTTTGTTGTTTTGATTGGCACTATCACAGCAGAGGCTTACATTGATGTTTTGAGCACCTTCTTGCTTTCCACTGTTGAATAACAATTCTCTGGTGGTTGACTGCATCTTTCTACAGGTCGGACTGTGGCGGAGTGGTTAAACAATAATAGCATCCTGTAACGGACTGACCTCAGAGTCCTGACCTGAATCCTATAGAACACCTTTGGGATGTTTTGGAACTCCTTTAGTGCAGCACTCCTTTAGTCCTTTAGTGCAGCACTCTGTGAAGAATGGGCTGCCATTCCCCAAGAAACCATCCAGCACCTGAGTGAAAGTATGCCGCCGAGAGTGGAAGCTGTCATCAAGGCTAAAGGAAGGGGAACACCATATTGAATTCCAGCATTACCGAAGAAGAGCGCCACAAACTTGTAAGTCAGTTTCAGCCAGGTGTACGGGTACTTTCGATCACATAGTGTATACATAATAAAAATTGATTATGTGTGTGTGTGTGATTAATTGTTTGTGTGTGTGTGTGTGTGAGTGTGAGTGTGTGTGTGTGTGTGTGTGTGTGTGTGTGTGTGTGTGTGTGTGTGTTGTGTGCATTCCACATCTCCTCCTAAAACACAGGATCGATTTGAACCAAATTTGGTCCACACATCCCTTACTATCTGGCAAGAAATATTGTGACATGAAGAACCATCAGCCTATAATGGTTCAGAAGATAAAACTTTGTGATCAGTAATAAATGTGTCAAAGGACTACATCACCTATAACGTTAAGGTTTCTCACCTCTGTGCTAGTAACTCCATTCCCAATTAGTTTCACAGAGCCACATGAGGTAACCGGGCTGTCTGAGGTGTCATCTCACGTTCCGCGCGGCTGAACATGTCGGAGGTTCGCATCCACCCTCGGGCATGTGTGTGTGTCATGTCCTCAGCGTAACTTAGTTTCAGTTAGATTAAGGAGTGTGTAAGCGTAGGGACCGATGACCTAAGCAGTGTGGTCCCATAAGATCTTACCACAAATTCTGAATTTCATAGACAGTATCCTCATATGCAGCTAAACATCCTTAAAAAGCTACACCATAAAGGGCGTCGTATTAACAGTGCATTTCTTTTTTCGAACTATTTATTTTGTTTTGGTATTTTATGGAACATTTCCACATCGTCCCCTAGAGTTTCATGAAATTTTTGTAGGTGTCGGCGCTATACACAGCCTTCAAAATAGCGTCTGTGGCTGATCGGTGTTGCACGCGAAGAGCTTTCATTGAATTTCTTTTGCGGGAAACCAAAGCATCACAGATATTCGTATGCACTTGCAATTTCACGACAGATATATGGTAGTGAACAAAAGCAGGGTGAATCATTGGTCGAGATATGTCATCACCGCAACAAGGCTGCTGAAACCTATCCAGTCTCCCATCTACCTGCAACCGCCACACAGCTGTGACTCCTGCAGTGTTGAAACGTGTTGACACTCTCATCCAAGGTGATCAACGGATCAGAATGAAACTCCCTGCAGCACAGCTATACGTCTCTGATGGTAATGCCTACATATTCATCTACCCGTTGGGATAATGAAAGGTGTGTTCCGCTAGGTTCGTCGCCTCCTAGCAGAAGACCATATAGAGCAATCAACTGTGGTGAGTCGCTAGTGCGTTACGAGGCTGGCTGATTGTGACAATCTCTTGTCGACACATAGTCACTGGAACCGGAGAAAGACGCACCGCAAGCTACGTGACGGTCTTCTGGAACTCTTCATGGGTTATTCTGCTTGTGTCTTCCGTGATGATGCAATAAGTTATCCTCAAGTGTATTGTGCTACACTCAGGAAGCTGAAGAAATGACATCAGCGTCTTCGTCGCCACAAAAATATAAACAAAATTCTCCTTCTTCAAATACAAAGTGAGACCTTACACAAGACAATGGGCCCAAGACGAACACACAAAATTTCCTTGGACTGTTCTTCTCATCCACTCTACAGCACAGATTTCATAATTTTTTTCTTACATCAGTTTGCTCCAATGTATGATTCACTCCTCACGAAGCAGAATATGGATGATGGAGCAAGATGTAGGCTCTAACATAGATCAGTAGAATGGTACCATGCGGGGCCTCCGAGTAAGATGGCGCAAAGCCGTCACATTGAACGGAGATGAAGTTGGAAAACTGGGTTTTTTAGTCAGTGGGAAATGATATGATGTACTGGAATCTGTAATAAAACCAACCTGCTCTGTGAAATAAATGTGCTGCGTTACTTACGGAGCCCCCCTTGCAGTGCAGGAGAAATGACATCAGTGTGCATGATGTCACAAACACAGACATGGGTGAAAAATTGCCACATTGTGCACGGTTAATTTTAGTAACTCTTTGTTACTAACTCTATTCGCAACTTATATTTCAGATAGTATCCGCGTATATCTTTGAATGAACCTTTTTTTTTCTTTCATCAGTCTTCTGGCTGGTTTAATGCGGCCCGCCACGAATTCCACTCCTGCGTTAACCTCTTCATCTCTGAGTAGCACTTGCAAATTACATCATTAATTATTTGCTGGATGCATTCCAATCTCTGTCTTCTTCTACAGTTTTAGCCCTCTACACGTCCCTCTAGTACTATGGAAGTCATTCCAACATATCTTAACAGATGTCCTATTATACTGTCCCTTCTCCTTATCAGTTTTTTACAGATATTCCTTTCCTTTCTTATTCAGCGCACAACCTCCTCATTCCTTATCTCATCAGTCCACCAAATTTTCAGCGTTCGTTTGTAGCACCACGTCCCAAATGCTTCGGTTCTGTTCTTTTCCTGTTTTCCTACAGTCCATGTTTCACTACCGTACAATGCTGTACTCTAGACGTACATTCTCAGAAATTTCTGCCACGAATTAAAGCCAACATTTGACATTAGTAGACTTCCCTTGGCCAGGAACGCCCATATTTGCCATTGCTAGTTTGCTTTTGATGTCTTCCTTGCTCCGCCCGTTAATGGGTATTTTACTGCCAACGTAGGAGAATACCTTAAGTTCTTCTACTTCGTGACCATCAATCCTGATGTTAAGTTTAGCGCTGTTCCCTTTTTTACTACTTCTCAGTACCTTCATCTTTCTTCGATTTACTCTCAGTCAGTGCTCTTTCGTCATTAGACTGTTCATTCCGTTCATCAGACCATGTAATTCTGCCTCACTCAGGATAGTAATGTTACCAGCGAGTCGTATCAATGATATCCTTTCACCTTGAAACTTAATTCCACCCTGAAACTTTCTTTTATTTCCACCATTGCTTCCTCGATGTAAAGATTGGATAGTAGGCTCCCAATCCTACATCCTTGTCTTACACACTTTTTAATTCTAGAACTTCGTTGATGGTCGTCCTCTCTTATTGTTCCCTCTTGGCTCTTGTCATATTGTATATTACCTGACTCTTCCCTATTTTCCTCAGAGATTCGAACATCTTGCACCATTTTACATAGTCGAAGGCTTTTTGCAAGTCGACAAATCCTATGAAGCTGACATGATTTTTCTTAAGTCTTGCTTTCATTATTAACCGCAACGTCAGAATTGCCTCTCTCGTGCCTTTACCTTTCCTAAAGCCAAACTAATAGTCATCTAGCGCATCTTCAATTTTCTTTTCATTTCTTCTGTATCTTATTCTTATAAGCAACTTGGATGCATGAGCAGTTAAGCAGATCGCGCCGTAGTTCTCACATTTGTCAACTCTTGCCGTCTTCGGAATTGTGTTAATGATTGTTTTCCGAATGTCAGAGGGTATTTCGCAGACTAACACATTCTACACACCAACGTGAATAGTCGTTTCGTTCGCAACTCCAACAATGATCTTAGAAATTCTGATGGAATGTTTTCTATCCCTCCTGCCTTATTTGATCTTAAGATCTCTAAAGATCTTTTAAATCCTGATTCTAATACTGGATCTCCTATCTCTTCTAAATCTACTCCTGTTTCTTCTTCTATCACATCAGACAATTCTTCCACCTCATAGAGGCTTTCAATGTATTCTTTCCACTTACCCGCTCTCTCCTCTGCAATTAACAGTGCAATTCCCCTTGAACTTTATATGTTATCACCCTTGCTTTTAATGTCACAGAACGTTGTTGTCACTTTTCTGTATGCTGTGTGTGTCCTCCCGACAATCATTTCTTTTTCTATGTCTTCACATTTTTCCTGCAGCCATTTCATCTTAGCTTCCCTGCACTTCCTATATATTTCATTCCTCAGCGAATGGTATTTATCTATTCCTATATTACCCGGAACATTTTTGTACTTCCTCCTGTCATCTATCAATTGAAGTATATCTTCTGTTACCCGTAGTTTCTTCACAGTTACCTTCTTTGTACCCATTTGTTCCTTCCCAACGTCTGTGATGGCCCTTTTTAGAGATGTCCATTGCCCTTCGACTCTACTGCCTACTGAGATATTCCTTATTTCTGTATCTAAAAAGTTAGAGAACTTCAACCATATCTCGTCATTTCTTAGTACTCCCATATGTCACTTCTTTGCGTATTGATTCTTCCTGACTAATGTCTCAAACTTCAGCCCTTTCCTCATCACTACTATATTGTGATCTGAGTCCATATTTGCTCCTACGTACACCTTATAATCCAGGATCTGATTTCGAAATCTTTGTCTGACCATGATGTAATCTAACTGAAATCTTCCAATATCACCCGGTCTTTCCCAAGTATACCTCCTCCTCTTGTGATTCTTGAACAGAGTATTCGCTATTACTAGTTGAAACTTGTTACAGAACGTAATTAGTCTTTCTCCTCTCACGTTCATTGTCTCAAGCCCATATTCACCTGTAACCTGTTCTACCTCTACAGCTGCATTCCGGTCTCCCATGACTATTAGATTTTCATATTCCTTTACATACTGTATTAACCTCTAAATATCCTCGTACACTTTCTCTATCTCTCCATCTTCAGCTTGCGACGTCGGCATATATACCTGAATTATCGTTGTCAGTGTTTGTTTGCTGTCGATTCTGATATGGACAACCCTATCACTAAACTGTTCACAGTAAGACACTCTCTGCCCCTAATTATAACGAATCCTACTTATGTGTTATGCTGCTGTTGATATTACCCTATACTAGTATGACAAGAAATCCTTGTCCCTTTCACTTCACTATAGAATTATATGTTTGTACAACACATAGTTCAAGAGATATGATGGCAGACAAAATGAGACGAGCGAATTAGTGCCGCTAAATGCATGAATTTTTAATACATTTATTCTTTAGTACTAAAACACTCCGGCAGTCGAGACAGCTTAAGAAAATCGCTGAGCTTTGGGAACGCTTTTGACAGAACTGCCAAGTGCACACGTCTGTAAGCATAAATAATTACCGTCTACAGAGCTATGAAGAGACGTTACCATAGTGACGTTTCCAAAATAGCATTGTTGACAAGAGAAGCAGGTGCGCCCACATGCAGAAAATGTACGTGGTAGTACCCTATAAATAGAGTTATAATTTTGTTTTCGTTTCTGATAGAAAATTGGCAAAATGGATACTCGTGCAATTCCTCATTTATCTAATACATACAGGAATTGGAAGTAAACACAAATAAATGCTTATAACTACAGAATTCTACATTTTATGTTTTGGGATATGTACGCTATCGATAGAGGCACGCTCTCCAGTATGTGTTCGTCATCATTTCATGAACAGCTCTGAGCAGTATGGCGCATGCTCCCAGATATTTATTGTGCAACAGGAAGACGTACTCCAGTTAATCAGAATGCGGTTGCCACAAAGGAAGATACAGTGCGTGCTACGGTTAGTAGGCTTAAAATCTGTATCACATGGGGGGGGGGGGGGGGGGGAGGGGGAGGGGCAGTGCCTGAAGGGAAGTGAACGTGGATCCTCCAACGCTTAAATCAATTTGTCAGTAGACCGAACCCTTCCAGAAATGAGGAAGCTTGGTTTCAAATGCTGGAAAACATCCCAAACGTGTACGCAAAGCATTCGTTAGAATCCGATGTAAATCCACTAGACAGGCTAGGTATTCCCCGTTCGAAGGTGCATGACACTGTGCGTAAATGTCTCCGGTTGTGTGCTTACAAACTTTTTCATCACATTAAGTGTGAGGATCACCATAGACTTTGATTTTGCTGTTGAACTGTTGCATCCTATAGATGAAATCAACAACTACTTTGATGCAGTGCTGTTCAGTCATGGATCTACCTTCCATGTCTTTGGCAAAGTTAACCGCCGTAACTATCGAATACGGACATGTGAGATTCCGGAAGAGGTGAGTGAGTACGAAAGGATACACCAAAAGTTAATATGTGGTTAGGATTACATTAACGTCGTGTGATTGAACCACTTTTTATACAGTCTTCAATGACAGGGCACGCCTATCTCGACATGTTGGTGAACTACAGTACGCAGTTCCATAGATGCCTCTCGTTGTTATTTCCCGGCAGGATTGTAGCCCACTGCACTAACTCGGGTATGTTACCACATTTCTCCCAGAAACATTTCCTGAGCGTTGGCTCGGAGGGTGGTAAGATTCCACTGCCCCTCCCCCCAATCTGATTTCGCTGAGTTCCAATACATGTGAGTTTATCAAGGACACCGCTTCCAAACAAAGGTTCGAGATCTGACAGCTTTGAGACAATGTATCTACGCTGCAGTAGAGGTCATCCAAAGACTCCAGCCACTTTACTGCTGCATGTTTTATATCTGCGAAGTCATTCCAGGTACCCATGAATTCTATTTTTGGGCAGTCGTGCCAAACTGGTGATACGTTTGTTCCGATTTTGTGCAGACGTATTGATCATTATCGGTTAATCTCCATATATCTAATGTTGCTTTGGTTATGGCGTGACCTGTTCTGACGCGGTTGAGGAAGCTCATCATCTCCTTGGCTGTGTCACTACCAGGAGTTGCATGGTCAGATTGATTCAATTGGCTCTGAGCACTATGGGACATAACTTCTGAGGTCATCAGTCCCCTAGAACTTTGAACTACTTATACCTAACTATCCTAAGGACATCACACACATCCATGCCGGAGGCAGGATTCGAACCTTCGACCACAGCGGTCGCGCAGTTCCAGACTGCAGCGTCTAGAACCGCTCGGCCATGGTCAAATTGATTTTACTTATGATATTATAGCCGTCGAAGAATGTCCACTGATTTATTCATTTTTCTCGTGGATCATAGCTTTTTGGAGCTGGTTGGCCATTGTTTATTCACACTGGTTCTCTAGATCTTCCTCAAGTACGCGGTAATTTTTTTATTATGTCTTCTGTCGGTTAGTGTGTGGAAGTATTGAGTTTTCATAATTAATGTAGTTCTCTTGTTATCGTCGGAGATTAGTGAGGATAATAAGGGCGAGAGCTGACAGACGTGATACTGTTGTGGATTTAAGAGCTCCTGACACGATTACCACAGCGCCGTTTGGATGGATATCTGTTTTGTTGACATTGCTACTTCCACTCCTCACGTGACAACAGTAGTCGATGGCTTTGAATAGCTGTCTTGGAAAATTTCTGTACAACAAGATTTTAAATGTTAGCTAAAAATCAGCTTACATCTTTGTTATAGATTGCAAATTGTTGGAATTCGTTTACGTCGTACGTGTTTAGAGGAAATGTTACTTTCGCAGATTTCGTTTCTTGATGGATATCAAATTCTCTTCCCCGTATGATATAGTAATTGCTTCTTAGCTGTCTCTTTAGTGTTTTATAAATTACGCTTCGTATTTTATATCTTGAAGTATTTTCTGGTACCTGAAGCGAATGAACAGTGGGGATCATTCGTTTCATTTGGATAGCTGCAGTTCTCACTATTTATTCTCTTTATAGCTGTCAGAGAATAATTGTTATAGTACCTTATGTTCAATTCTCTCTTTATGTGTGACTGTAGGGTGAGTGTCTTAAATTTTCTTAATCATTATCCATGCACCGATTAAGTAGTTTAATATGATGACATTCAAGCAACTCGGAAAAAAATTCCACGTTCTGTGATGCAATGTTTCTAGTTGTGCTGTGTTGTTCGTCAGTGGTATACTTCCACTGGATCTTCGCTCACAATTTATTTTTGCTGCTCATCACATGTACCCAACAGACTATGACTTCTGCTTTCACTTTCATTCTCTGGATTTTGATACCCACATGGATGAACTCAGAGGTGTAAATTTTGAACTAACGATCCCTGTTCGGTAGTGACATTAGGTTGTTCTCTGCATCACTATGTCTCTGGAGCTTCAGAGAGCACAGCTGAGAGCCGCCTTGTCGGTCACCCTGCGGCGCTGCACGGATCACACAGCTGACGCGATGGATGCCCCGCTGAGAGGGCGCTGCCCCAGCCGTGACAAATTGCGGCAACCCCTCGGGCTCCGCAGGGCGTGACAGACGGCAAAATTCCCTCAGAGGTCTCTGACCTCTCCACTTCCGCAGCACCGTGAAACTCCAATTACCAGCTGAAAATGCTAAAATTGGCGTCTACAGGTCGTTTCAAATTCGATGTCAAAGGAACAGCATGGAATGAAAGGCAACATCACTATGAAATCTAGATATGTTCACACTAGACACTCAAGACCATGTCACTTAATTTGTCTCAGTACTGATTTGTGAAAGCGAAGTTATGAAGTTCTGTCTGTGATGCAACTAGGCGGAATTATATAACAAAATTAAGGAACAAGTATTGATATTACTAATGTCCAGACCGAAATTCCTGTGCTATAGCCAAAGGTAGTTTGGTAATTTTCTACCCTACAGAGAAACTAATGAACAGTAAATACGATCGTCTGAAAATATGAAAACAGTTTAATGTGTATGATCAAGAAAGTATACACACAACCATAGAAATAAATATTTAGGAGACAATTCAAAGAAACTTTTCACCCTTTTCATCGTGTTTTGTTTGGTAAGGGCCAAATAAAATCGAAAAGAACTTAAATTTTCTTCTTCAAAGCAGCTGACCTTCTCACTGTTGAATGAAAGTTATATAATGAAATTTATAACCCCATATTATGTTCATATTCTTACACATTGGTTTTTCTTTGTTCAGAAGTTGTGGTTTTTATCCTTCATTCAGGTAACATGCCTCTGTTGTGCGACAGCTCTCACAGAAAATGTCCAAGCCCTTTGAAAACCGTCGTGAAATCATAGGAAAATATTAAATATAGATTAAGAATACAAAAGGCACTAAATAACAGTAGCCACTGCTATATGGGGTGTTTGAGAGAACTAATGAGGCAGATTTTGTGTACAGAAATGATCTATTTTTTCCTAAGAACAATATTTTCCTATTTAAATCAGGTCCTTTCGGCAGATGTACATCGATGATGTCGTTCCCAGTCTTGGTAGCAGGTCTGAAGGCTTCAACTGGTAGCGCCTTTAGAAGTCGCTCACATTCTCTTAAATGTTATTGAG
Source organism: Schistocerca gregaria (assembly GCF_023897955.1). Taxonomy (NCBI): domain Eukaryota; kingdom Metazoa; phylum Arthropoda; class Insecta; order Orthoptera; family Acrididae; genus Schistocerca; species Schistocerca gregaria. Next base: position 573,769,896 of record NC_064922.1, read on the forward strand.
ACCCAAAATAACTTTCAGTTAATATGTTTTTCATTATTTGGATTAAAAAGAAGTCACAAGCACTCAGATCAGGTGAATAGGGGGCTGTGGAACAACAGGAATGCATTTTGAGGTCAAAACTTCCGTAATGGAAGCGGCTATGTGATGTGGAAAGTTGTCATGATGCAGCAACCACTTCTCTCCAATGTCCGGTATCACCCAATTCACACTTTTCCTGAGCATTAGAAGGACATCTTTGTAAAATTCTTGGTTGATAGTTTGTCCTGGAGAAAAACATTCCTGAGGCACTGTCCCCGTACTGTCAAATAAGTGTATCAGCACTGTTCTGATCTTTGATTTGCTCATTCGAGCTTTTACCTGGGGGGACATGTCGCAGTGTATCGCTTTCTGTGAGGATAGTACTCAGAAACCCAGGATTCGTCCCCACACAAGAGCACGCACACGTTCGACGTTCTCGGCGGCTTTCAAAGTTGAAGATCTCACTAAGCGAGGTTCACCTTTAACGCGTCCTAGGGCTCCCGAAAATGACGTAAGGCAGTGAGAAACTTCTGCTCTAGATAAGGAATGTCCCACACAGCCCTGTCAACTTTTCAAAGAGCACAATGGCTGATTCCGGAAGTTTAACACAAAAACGTGATTACGTAGCGTTGTTCTAAATTCCGCTGTTCCATTTTCGTTACCCATAGAACAATCACACCTTCACTGATGGCGCTCTCAAAAATCTCTAGCGGTTCTTCGGAGCTGAAACTTACACTGAGTGTCTGAAAGGGTTGAACACACCGGTCTACACGAGAGAACACCACAGTGTTGCCAGATCGTTCGCAGCATTTTCAGCCTCATTATTTTTCTCGTACCCCAAATAAGTGAGTACATTAATTATAGGTTAACTTCCGATATTTACAGCCGGCCACGGTGGTCAAGGCGCTTGTCCGCAACCGCTTGTCTGCTGCGGTCGCAGGTTCGAATCCTGCCTCGAGCATGGATATTTGTGATGTCCTTAGGTTAGTTCTAGGGGACTGATGACCTCAGATATTGTCCCATAGTGCTTAGTGCCATTTGAACAATATTTTGATATTTACAGGCGTCCACTATCTTCCTCTAACGATGTTAATGTCAAATCATTTTCCCCAGTATCCTTGACATTGTTGTCCTGTTCCATAAAATGCGCAGTTTAAATGATACTGAATGAACTGTGGTTCAGGTTATGCTTGTACGCTTACTCCGCATGCATTACAAACAGTGAGAAACTAGAACACTGTACTGTATTACAATTTGCAAGTTCAGAACGCATTTTACTTATGTAATAGATAGGATTCACACAGAATGTAATAAATGGCGTGAAAGAAAAGTGGCTGAAACATGGAACTCCTCCGTCAGTATCAAGACAAAAACAACTAGCACGGGGCAGAAAGGCCTATGTCGCAACGGTCTTTGTGTACAATAGTACGTTTGTAGGGCGGTTATTCATAATCTTATTTTGAGCGATAGTAATTCTGTTACAATATCGGGCACTTTTCAAAAATATCTTGAACAATTTACAGACTTTATTAGAAATCTACAGCCACACATGTTGTTGTTGTTGTTGTTGTCTTCAGTCCTGAGACTGGTTTGATGCAGCTCTCCATGCTATTCTATCCTGTGCAAGCTGCTTCATCTCCCAGTACCTACTGCAACCTACATCCTTCTGAATCTGCTTAGTGTACTCTCGGTCTCCCTCTACGATTTTTACCCTCCACGCTGCCCTCCAATGCTAAATTTGTGATCCCTTGATGCTTCAAAACATGTCCTACCAACCGATCCCTTCTTCTAGTCAAGTTGTGCCACAAACTTCTCTTCTCCCCAATCCTATTCAATACTTCCTCATTAGTTATGTGATCTACCCATTTAATCTTCAGCATTCTTCTGTAGCACCACATTTCGAAAGCTTCTATTCTCTTCTTGTCCAAACTATTTATCGTCCATGTTTCACTTCCGTACATGGCTACACTCCAAACAAATACTTTCAGATACGACTTCCTGATACATAAATCTATATTCGATGTTAACTAATTTCTCTTCTTCAGAAACGCTTTCCTTGCCATTGCCAGTCTACATTTTATATCCTCTCTACTTCGACCATCATCAGTTATTTTACTTCCTAAATAGCAAAACTCCTTTACTACTTTAAGTGTCTCATTTCCTAATCTAATTCCCTCAGCATCACCCGATTTACTCTGACTACATTCCATTATCCTCGTTTTGCTTTTGTTAATGTTCATCTTATATCCTCCTTTCAAGACACTGTCCATTCCGTTCAACTGCTCTTCCAAGTCCTTTGCCGTCTCCGACAGAATTACAATGTCATCGGCGAACCTCAAATTTTTTACTTCATCTCCATGAATTTTAATACCTACTACAAATTTTTCTTTTGTTTCCTTTACTGCTTGCTCAATATAAAGATTGAATAACATCGGGGAGAGGCTACAACCCTGTCTCACTCCTTTCCCAACCACTGCTTCCCTTTCATGCCCCTCGACTCTTATGACTGCCATCTGGTTTCTATACAAATTGTGAATAGCCTTTCGCTCCCTGTATTTTACCCCTGCCACCTTTAGAATTTGAAATAGAGTATTCCAGTCAACATTGTCAAAAGCTTTCTCTAAGTCTACAAATGCTAGAAACGTAGGTTTGCCTTTTCTTAATCTTTCTTCTAAGATAAGTCGTAAGGTCAGTATTGCCTCACGTGTTCCAACATTTCGACGGAATCCAAACTGATCCTCCCCGAGGTCCACGTCTACCAGTTTTTCCATTCGTCTGTACAGAATTCGCCTTAGTATTTTGCAGCTGTGGCTTATTAAACTGATAGTTCGGTAATTTTCACATCTGTCAGCACCTGCTTCCTTTGGGATTGGAATTATTATATTCTTCTTTAAGTCTGAGGGTATTTCGCCTGTCTCATACATCTTGCTCACCAGCTGGTAGAGTTTTCTCAGGACTGGTTCTCCCAAAGCCGTCAGTAGTTCTAATGGAATTTCTACGGAATCCAAACTGATCTTCCCCGAGTTCGGCTTCTACTACTTTCTCCATTCGTCTGTAAAGAATTCGTGTTAGTATCTTGCAGATATGGCTTATTAAACTTATTGTTCGGTAATTTTCACACTGTCAACACCTGCTTTCTGTGGGATTAGAAATATTATATTCTTCTTGAAGTCTGAGGGTATTTCGCCTGTTTCATACATCTCGCTCACCAGATGGTAGAGTTTTGTCGGGACTGGCTCTCCCAAGGCCGTCAGTAGTTTCAATGGAATGTTGTCTACTCCGGGGGCTTTGTTTCGACTCAGGTCTTTGAGTGCTCTGTCAAACTCTTCACGCAGTATCGTATCTCCCATTTCGTCTTCATCTACATCCTCGTCCATTTCCATAATATTGTCCTTGCCCTTGTATAAACCTTCTATATACTCCTTCCACCTTTCTGCCTTCCCTTCTTTGCTTAGAACTGGGTTGCCATCTGAGCTCTTGATATTCATACACGTGGTTCTCTTCTCTCCAAAGGTCTCTCTAATTTTCCTGTAGGCAGTATCTATCTTACCCCTAGTGAGATAAGCTTCTACATCCTTACATTTGTCCTCTAACCATCCCTGTTTAGCCATTTTGCACTTCCTGTCGATCTCATTTTTGAGACTTTTGTATTCCTTTTTGCCTGCTTCATTTACTGCATTTTTATATTTTCTCCTTTCATCAATTAAATTCAATATTTCTTCTGTTACCCAAGGATTTCTAGCAGCCCTCCTCTTTGTACCTACTGTATCCTCTGCTGCCTTCACTACTTCATCCCTCAGAGCTACCCATTCTTCTTCTACTGTATTTCTTTTCCCTATTCCTGTCAATTGTTCCCTTATGCTCTCCCTGAAACTCTGTACAACTTCTGGTTCTTTCAGTTTATCCAGGTCCCATCTCCTTAATTTCCCACATTTTTGCAGTTTCTTCAGTTTTAATCTGCAGGTCATAACCAATAGATTGTGGTCAGAGTCCACATCTGCCCCTGGTAATGTCTTACAACTTAAAACCTGGTTCCTAAATCTCTGTCTTACCATTATATAATCTATCTGATACCTTTTAGTATCTCCAGGGTTCTTCCACGTATACAACCTTTTTTCATGATTCTTAAACCAAGTGCCAGCTATGATTAAGTTGTGCTCTGTGCAAAATTCTACTAGGCGGCTTCCTCTTTCATTTCTTAGCCCCAATCCATATTCACCTATTATGTTTCCTTCTCTCCCTTTTCCTACACTCGAATTCCAGTCACCCATTACTATTAAGTTTTCGTCTCCCTTCACTATCTGAATAATTTCTTTTATTTTATCGTACATTTCTTCATTTTCTTCATCATCTGCAGAGCTAGTTGGCATATAAACTTGTACTACTGTAGTAGGTGTGGGCTTCGTATCTATCTTGGCCACAATAATGCGTTCACTATGCTGTTTGTAGTAGCTTACCCGCATTCCTATTTTCCTATTCATTATTAAACCTACTCCTGCATTCCCCCTATTTTATTTTGTGTTTATAACCCTGTAGTCACTTGACCAGACGTCTTGTTCCTCCTGCCACCAAACTTCACTAATTCCCACGATATCTAACTTTAACCTATCCATTTCCCTTTTTAAATTTTCTAACCTACCTGCCCGATTAAGGGATCTGACATTCCACGCTCCGATCAGTAGGACGCCAGTTATCTTTCTCCTGATGTTGTTGTTGTTGTTGTCTTCAGTCCTGAGACTGGTTTGATGCAGCTCTCCACGCTACTCTATCCTGTGCAAGCTGCTTCATCTCCCAGTACCTACTGCAACCTACATCCTTCTGAATCTGCTTAGTGTACTCATCTCTCGGTCTCCCTCTCCGATTTTTACCCTCCACGCTGCCCTCCAATGCTAAATTTGTGATCCCTTGATGCCTCAAAACATGTCCTACCAACCGATCCCTTCTTCGAGTCAAGTTGTGCCACAAACTTCTCTTCTCCCCAATCCTATTCAATACCTCCTCATTAGTTACGTGATCTATCCACCTTATCTTCAGTATTCTTCTGTAGCACCACATTTCGAAAGCTTGTATTCTCTTCTTGTCCAAACTAGTTATCGTCCATGTTTCACTTCCATACATGGCTACACTCCAAACAAATACTTTCAGAAACGACTTCCTGATACATAAATCTATATTCGATGTTAACAAATTTCTCTTCTTCAGAAACGCTTTCCTTGCCATTACCAGTCTACATTTTATATCCTCTCTACTTCGACCATCATCAGTTATTTTACTTCCTAAATAGCAAAACTCCTTTACTACTTTAAGTGTCTCATTTCCTAATCTAATTCCCTCAGCATCACCCGATTTAATTTGACTACATTCCATTATCCTCGTTTTGCTTTTGTTAATGTTCATCTTATATCCTTCTTTCAAGACACTGTCCATTCCGTTCAAATGCTCTTCCAGGTCCTTTGCTGTCTCTGACAGAATTACAATGTCATCGGCGAACCTCAAAGTTTTTACTTCTTCTCCATGAATTTTAATACCTACTCCGAATTTTTCTTTTGTTTCCTTTACTGCTTGCTCAATATACAGATTGAATAACATCGGGGAGAGGCTACAACCCTGTCTCACTCCTTTCCCAACCACTGCTTCCCTTTCATGCCCCTCGACTCTTATTACTGCCATCTGGTTTCTGTACAAATTATAAATAGCCTTTCGCTCCCTGTATTTTATCCCTGCCACCTTTAGAATTTGAAAAAGAGTATTCCAGTCAACATTGTCAAAAGCTTTCTCTAAGTCTACAAATGCTAGAAACGTAGGTTTGCCTTTTCTTAATCTTTCTTCTAAGATAAGTCGTAAGGTCAGTATTGCCTCACGTGTTCCAACATTTCGACGGAATCCAAACTGATCCTCCCCGAGGTCTGCATCTACCAGTTTTTCCATTCGTCTGTAAAGAATTCGCGTTAGTATTTTGCAGCCGTGGCTTATTAAACTGATAGTTCGGTAATTTTCACATCTGTCAGCACCTGCTTTCTTTGGGATTGGAATTATTATATTCTTCTTGAAGTCTGAAGGTATTTCGCCTGTCTCATACATCTTGCTCACGAGCTGGTAGAGTTTTGTCATGACTGGCTCTCCCAAGGCCGTCAGTAGTTCTAATGGAATGTTGTCTACTCCGGGGGCCTTGTTTCGACTCAGGTCTTTCAGTGCTCTGTCAAACTCTTCACGCAGTATTGTATCTCCCATTTCATCTTCATCTACATCCTCTTCTATTTCCATAATATTGTCCTCAAGTACATCGCCCTTGTATAAACCTTCTATATACTCCTTCCACCTTTCTGCCTTCCCTTCTTTGCTTAGAACTGGGCTGCCATCTGAGCTCTTGATATTCATACACGTGGTTCTCTTCTCTCCAAAGGTCTCTTTAATTTTCCTGTAGGCAGTATCTATCTTACCCCTAGTGAGATAAGCTTCTATATCCTTACATTTGTCCTCTAGCCATCCCTGTTTAGCCATTTTGCACTTCCTGTCGATCTCATTTTTGAGACGTTTGTATTCCTTTTTGCCTGCTTCATTTACTGCATTTTTATATTTTCTCCTTTCATCAATTAAATTCAATATTTCTTCTGTTACCCAAGGATTTCTAGCAGCCCTCGTCTTTGTACCTACTTTATCCTCTGCTGCCTTCACTACTACATCCCTCAGAGCTACCCATTCTTCTTCTACTGTATTTCTTTCCCCTATTCCTGTCAATTGTTCCCTTATGCTCTCTCTGAAACTCTGTACAACCTCTGGTTCTTTCAGTTTATCCAGGTCCCATCTCCTTAATTTCCCATATTTTTGCAGTTTCTTCAGTTTTAATCTACAGGTCATAACCAATAGATTGTGGTCAGAGTTCACATCTGCCCCTGGAAATGTCTTACAACTTAAAACCTGGTTTCTAAATCTCTGTCTTACCATTATATAATCTATCTGATACCTTTTAGTATCTCCAGGGTTCTTCCACGTATACAACCTTCTTTCATGATTCTTAAACCAAGTGTTAGCTATGATTAAGTTGTGCTCTGTGCAAAATTCTACTAGGCGGCTTCCTCTTTCATTTCTTAGCCCCAATCCATATTCACCTACTATGTTTCCTTCTCTCCCTTTTCCTACACTCGAATTCCAGTCACCCATTACTATTAAATTTTCGTCTCCCTTCACTATCTGAATAATTTCATCTAGTGTATCGTACATTTCTTCAATTTCTTCATCATCTGCAGAGCTAGTTGGCATATAAACTTGTACTACTGTAGTAGGTGTGGGCTTCGTATCTATCTTGGCCACAATAATGCGTTCACTATGCTGTTTGTAGTAGCTTACCCGCATTCCTATTTTCCTATTCATTATTAAACCTACTCCTGCATTACCCCTATTTGATTTTGTGTTTATAACCCTGTAGTCACCTGACCAGAAGTCTTGTTCCTCCTGCCACCGAACTTCACTAATTCCCACTATATCTAACTTTAACCTATCCATTTCCCTTTTTAAATTTTCTAACCTACCTGCCCGATTAAGGGATCTGACATTCCACGCTCCGATCCGTAGAACGCCAGTTTTCTTTCTCCTGATAACGACATCCTCCTGAGTAGTCCCCGCCCGGAGATCCGAATGGGGGACTATTTTACCTCCGGAATATTTTACCCAAGAGGATGCCATCATCATTTAATCATACAGTAAAGCTGCATGTCCTCGGGAAAAATTACGGCTGTAGTTTCCCCTTGCTTTCAGCCGTTCGCAGTACCAGCACAGCAAGGCCGTTTTGGTTAATGTTGCAAGGCCAGATCAGTCAATCATCCAGACTGTTGCCCCTGCAACTACTGAAAAGGCTGCTGCCCCTCTTCAGGAACCACACGTTTGTCTGGCCTCTCAACAGATACCCCTCCGTTGTGGTTGCACCTACGGTACGGCCATCTGTATCGCTGAGGCACGCAAGCCTCCCCACCAACGGCAAGGTCCATGGTTCATGGGGGGTTTCTCCTGATAACACATAGTAACAAAGAAATACCTTACGCAGAGACAAATATTTTTACTCTGTAGAAATTCTTTTTCTGAACAAATACTATTGGTAGCGTTACACTCTGGTATAGAAATAAGAAGCTCAAAACTGTGTTGTTCTGCATTATAATATTTAGCCAAGAAAACATTACAAAAAAGGTACCAAAATAGCGACAAATAATTCGCATTCACAAGACGTCTACCGACTTAGAAGGTCACTTAGTTTAAGTTTCTTGTGTTGTCTGGGTGCTGCAAAAGTTACTACTCTTTCACAAGTGTGCGTTTGTACTCATATTTCCACACTAAATAACAGTTAAAAATCGTGGTATATTATGTAGCAATATTGCTTTTATATAGATGAGATGAGATCGGGTGTACGTTCGAGGAGAGACAATTTGACATTAACAACGAAGATCACAATGAATTTAGCTGCATAGTACTCGTATACCGCGACTGATCGAATGTAGACTGTATGTTACAAAAGCAGACTGAAACGGAAAATTTGATGCCAATTAATTGTTCTGACAATGCGTCATACAAAAATTTCATATTTACCATGAAAATCATAATTTGTGTTCTACAATATCAGTTTACTACCCAAACCGTTATTCGACTTACAAGACTGTGATCCTTTTATTTTTTCATCCATAAAAATGAAAATCTGTACTACACAGTTTTCACAACGTTAAAAGGTCCCAATAGTACGCAAGGAAGAGACTGCTAAAACAATTTTTTTTATTACGGAATTAGTGATTAGTACAAATATTTAATTTCTTACTGATGGAACTAATACACAGAAAGAAATATGTATTTCCTGTATAAACAATTAACAGCCAAAACTTAAACCCGCAGCAAATATTACAAGCAACGACCGCTACTTCTAGTGACTGCATTACAAAATGTTCCCAAGCAGAACTTAATGTTAGGCTCAAAAGTATTTGCCCTCTCTTGTAGCCATTAATTCTAATAGATTGTAGTCGCTGTTTCACGAGGCAGTCTACGATATGTGCTTTTCACGGGCAACTTAGCAACTGCGGCTGATTGCTGATGGTTTTCCTCACACACGATCCAACACTATCTTCTCAAATCGTAATGTGAGAAAAACGTTTTGCATAAAACCAGGATAGCTATCTGCGGCGTTAACAACCCTGCTTCTCGCACGTATCTATCCACAGCGATTAATATCTTGCAATTAGGGCGACGCCCATCACGAAACTCTTCTCTTTATATTATTCATATTCCAGAAAAAATTCAAATTAAGAATAGTAAAAGGTAAAAAATTTACGGTCAGATAATATTTCTGTCTTAAAATCCTCATTAAGAAATTTTCTATTAAAGGTTTGTTTAGCAAAGGAAGTGACTGCTATACACGGGGCATCATTTCTGAATCAAACCTTACAATAGCTTCAAGCCGTTCCTTTATTCATATTTTTATTTTATCTTGTCACCTCTGTGTATATGCACCAAACACCTCCCCGCAAGCTACTTCGCTCATTCTATCATCTTTCCCCTTTATATTCTATAATGTTACGACTATTCGAACGCATGGCACAATTTTTATGGCTATGGTAACCTGTGATCAGCTTACGCCTTCGTTCCTCTTGTTTATTATTTCCTGTTTATTCTTTCTGCTTTTATCTTTTTCTTTTAATTGCATCTTCTCTCTTCAGGTTTATGGTATACTTAATTGCCAATGTTCTTCCATAAGAACACACTACAAAATTTTAATTTCTTCACTGGTTTCATTTTTGTTCAATGTTGTTCTTAATTCATACACTTTCTGGATTTCCGTCTTCGAAACCAGTCGATATCTTTCGCTGAATAAAGCAATTTACAACATTCGTTCCAGTATACTTACAATTTCTTCCTGGCTTCGGACACGCAGTGTAATCTTATTTTCTGTATACAGTTGTATCATCCGCAACTTTGAACAATCTTTTCAGTTATCTTTATTTTGAGAAATTTTTTGTACGAAAATTCTACCTATTAAATTCAGTGGGGCTAATAAGACGTTTTATGTTCTGGTAAAAGGACTACATCATCAGCAAACTTAAGTACCGTTTTATTTTGTTACTCTACGGGAAATTTCCACATATTCCGTATGTACTTCTTCTTCTCCCTGTCACCCTGCTCTACATACGTCTGAATAAGGCGTCTCATTACCTTTCTCATAGGTTTTTCTGCGTTAGCCCCACATCACATGGTGAATGATTTTTATATAGTTTTAAATATCGTAGGACGGAATCCCGAGTTATCTTGACTTTTGTCTCCATTTATAACCATTTGAGGGAATCAAAATTACGGACGTGAAGCCTACAACATTAACATCTAGCAAACATTTAGTATCTCCCAGTGACTTTATGGTCACTGGGAAATTACATATAGGAACAGGAACATCTTTTCCACAAGCTGAAAGTATCGGCCGAGAGCGTGCTAAATTGTGACTTGGTTATTCGACGCTGCTGCCGTAAAATAAGGCCGTCAACAGATGGCAAAAAAAGGGTCTAACAAGAAGATATAGTTTGTTTGGTTTGACGTCACCAGTATTTCAAGTAGTTTTACACTGTCGTTCCCACCTCTTTATTTTGTGCTAATTGTTTCATCACTCCAACTGTCAGACAATGATAATCAGCAAACTAATTTGCTTATTCAGTTTTCAACTGCTACCAATATTTCAAAAATGGTTCAAATGGCTCTGAGCACTATGGGACTCAACATCTGAGGTCATCGGTCCCCTAGAACTTAGAACTACTTAAACCTAACTAACCTAAGGACATCACACACATCCATGCCCGAGGCAGGATTCGAACCTGCGACCGTAGCAGTCGCACGGTTCCGGACTGCGCGCCTAGAACCGCGAGACCACCGCGGCCGGCTACTACCAACATTTCCTCTATTTCCCTCTCCTTCTAGCTCCATGTCAACTGTTATTAGTGGCCGTAGCAAAATTCCCATTAACATCTTTCATCTTCTCCCAAAGGGTCTTCCATAGATACCTCTCGCCGCATACTCTCTTTTATGCTTAAATTTTAGCTTCCTTTTATAGAATTACATTTCAAATGATTCTAGTTTTTTATTCTCGTACTTCGTATAATTTAAGTGTCATTTTCATACGCTAATGTGCTCTGATGGTACACGTTCTTCAACTGGGTCGCTCTATTTTTTATATCTGCGAGCACTTTTTAAACTCTTGGTGCATCAGCAGGAGAACTCTCTCAGTTCTCAGACTATTGTGTCGTTAACAGTTCTAATGTAAAGAAGTTTGTTTTTCTCCATCTACCAATCTACTTGAAATTATCTGCATTTTTCAGAAAATCGAGCTTTGTATTAGTATGTAATTAACTCGGCACGTAATCAGTATTAAAGCTAATGCTCAGATTTCGTAGGTTCATTTGGAAGTCATCATCATCGTCAAGACATTTTCTCGTGAGCCTATAGGTGTCGAAAATAGTGCTTATATATTTTAACTTCTCAAATTTTAACTTCGATGAGATGTCACATATATATGGAGAATATTTTATTATCTACGACCTTCTGCTGACAGGACCCGGAACCACATCTAGGGCATCATTTCTATTTACAGAATGTGGCTCATCACCTGCCATTACATAAGAAAGGTTCTGTAGAATTTGCTGACTGTTTCTCAGGTGCACTGGCCTTCGGGAACGGTGCTGTGTTTGTTGATAGTAATTCCGCTTTCACAGCTTAAGATGTTTTTGCTTTTCCAAGAAACTTTGTGAACAGTCCTTCTTTTCGCAAGCGTGAACACAGGAGTGGTTGACAGATAAGAGCGTCTTCCCAACACGTCGTTACCTTCTTACTTACACATGTCTTCCTTTACTAAAAGTGTGCGATGGAATTACATGTAAGGTGCTATTTAACAGCCGACATCGTCTTTGGTGCTCCTTAGTGTTTATTTTGAGCTAGCTCCCATCGTTCTGCATTCTTGATAATGGATCGACTACAATTTTAAGGTATTCCACTAATCCACCGTACATCAGTTCACTGTTTAAGAAGCAGAATAAACGGAAAATACTTTTCATAAGTATTACCATCCAGAAGTACTATCATTCCTTTGTACAATAAGAGGGGCGTTCTGAACGTGGTGACAGGATGTCCGGGCCAGGTGCCGTCAGTGTAGTGCTAATGCTTGAACTTTCTTGTTCCATTTGCAGGTACTTTCGTCGTTCTGCGGTAGTTGGCGCCAGCAGAGCAGAGCTCAAAGACTCGGATACTGTTGTAAAAAATGTAAGGAAGTAGTTAGCCTCAGCTGGTTTCGATTTTTACTAGGCTCTGGTTCATCATTGACATGCGTGTGAAACTCCGATGCGAGATTGAATTCCTCACTGCTAAAGAAACTGCACTGATTGAAGTCCATTGACGCATGCTAGAGATGCATGGAGACGATACAATAGACGTGACCAATATGAGGCGAGGGGTACGGCATTTTCAGGATAGTGCATGACAAGCCAAAGCTGGGCCCACCTGCACGGCTGTCATCCCTCGCGATGAAGAGCGTGTTGATCTCAACTCATTCGTGTCGATTGGCGGTTAACGACGAGAGAATTGTGTGCAAACCTGAATGTCGGCTTTAATTCCTTGGAAATATGTTAGAATATCTTGTTTGTCACAAAGTCTGTACGAGATGGGTCCCGCAGACGCTTATAGATGAACTAACAATTTATCGGATGGACATTTGTCGGGACCTCCAGTACTAATATGAAGCTGAAAGTGACACCTTTCTGAATAGCATAGTCATCGGAGATTAGACACGGTTTCGCCACCACGAGGCGGAGTCCTAAAGACATTCCAGGGTATGCCGACACGCTAATTCTCTGTCAAAGAGGAAAAGACGCAGCCGTCTGCAGCCGAAATTAGGCCCTTCTTGGGGCAGTCAGCGTGAGGTTCTTTTGGATGTCCTGGAGCTTGGAGAAATTGTCAATTCAGCACGCCACAAGACGACACTGCCTAACCGCCCGAATTTCCAGGGTAAGGCCAGGGAAGAAGACTAATTTTCCCCTGCAACATAATAATGCCAGCCACAACACGAGTTTTGCGACCACGCAACTCATTCGAAAAATTCGGTTGCACTGTCTCAGCACAACCACTACACATTCCCGATTTAACACCTTCAGACTTCCATCTCTTTGGGCTTCTAAAAGATGTGTTAGAGGCGAACATTTTTAAGACTAGGATGCTGTTGTCCAAGATGTAAGGAAATGGTTAGCCTCGCTGTTTTCGATTTTTACTACCCCGGCGTGCAGGTTCTGGTTCATCATTGACAATAGAGCATAACGAATGGTGATGACTATGTGGAAAAATGACAGTCTGTAGCTAAAACAATATCGGATGAAGCTTTGCTGTTGTGATGTATGTATCTCCTCTAGTTTCCATTAATAAAAGTAAGAGGCATTAGTTTCGGGACGTCCATCGTACTTAACACTGCACTGAGATAGATCAACATTTCTTGGAATCTGTACTAATTGTGAGCTGTCAGTTTGCTATCGCCATCACTTAATTCTAAATTGAGACTCATCTCTAACAGAATATTCACCAGTACAAAAAAGCTGTAAAGAATGAATATATTAAATAAGCTTATCTGACGACCGAACTACTGCTGCACGAACGTTGTCTGGCGGATTATTGTGTAGAAAAAAGTAATAACTATGTTTCAAATTTTTTATGGCATATAAGACAGGTATTTAAAAATGCAGGTCGTTGTCGGCAATAACAAGGGCTAACCAAGGTCAGGTAATAGCTTAAGGAATTAGACCATTAGACGATAATAATGTGTTGGACCACCTTTTGATGGAATACGGTACATACTACCGCAACATGATTCGGCTTCGAGGTGATACAACATCTGATGTTGTCCTGAAGCAATTTGGAAGACATATCTCAAACGTCCACTGCCAAATCATGTACACAATGACACGGCAGCATGTGGCGTTCCAGCTGAACCATCACGTGCTTTATAGGGGGCAAGTCGAGGGAGTAGTCCGACCACGGAAGAGTTGGATCATAACGTAGAAAGTCTTGAGCAGGTTCGAGTTGTATGAGGACGAGTACTTCTTCCTGGAAAAGTGCCCTCCTAGACCACCTACGCAGGGTCCCACATACGGCTGAACTGCAACATAATGCTGGCTCGTAGGGTTTCCACCTACCACAATTAGAGGGGATTGTCTAAATCAAAACGAATCAGGATTCATCGCTAAATACTACGTTTTGCTAGTTGGCAGTCCACATATTTCTGGCCTGAGGGGCACCTCTGTAGACGGAGTCGCGTATATGACGGTGTTAATGGCAGTAAACGACATGGGCTGCAAATTAGCATCCGCAAAGAGCCTGAAAATAGTTTGTAGAACAATTGGCACCTGTACATTCACTAGTTTATGTTATGGAGCTAGTCTGTAGACTCACAGATCGCTGGCCAAACGATATTCAGTCCCTTCAGCCTGTCGCCTTCCTGGCGGCTCAGATCCGGTACGGCGCACGGTGATTCCATTTGTGTATACTGCTCCCCACATCGTTTGACGGAACACTTCGAACGATTGACCTCAGAGCCACAACGCGTGTCGACCAGCTTCGGACGGTTCAACTGGGGAAACTTGCCCGTTTGCAGCGGCACATGCATTGGCACCAATCTTGGGTCATTTATACACTACTCGCCATTAGAATTGCTACGCCACGAAGATGACGTGCTACTGACCCGAAATTTAACTGACAGGAAGAAGATGCTCTGATATGCAAATGATTAGCTTTTCAGAGCATTCGCACAGGGTTGGCGCCGATGGCGACACCTGAAACGTGCTGACATGAGGAAAGTTTCCAACCGATTTTTCATACACCAACAGCAGTCGACCGGCGTTGCCTGGTGAAACGTTGTTGTGATGCCTCGTATAAGGAGGAGATGTGCGTACCACCACTTTTCGGACTTTGATAAAGGATTGTAGCCTATCGCGATAGCGGTTTATCGTGTCGCGACACTGCTGCTCGCGTTCGTCGAGATCCAAAGATTGTTAGCAGAATATGGAATCGGTGGTTTCAGGAAGGTAATACGGAACACCGTGCTGGATTCCAAAGGCCTCGTGTCACTAGAAGTAGAAATGACAGGCATCTTATTCGCATGGCTGTAACGGATCGTGCAGCCACGTCTAGATCCCCGAGTCAACAGATGGGGGTGTTTGCAAAACAATAACCATCTGCACAAACAAACAGAGGACGTTTGCAGAAGCATGGACTATCAGCTCGGAGACCATGGCTGCGGTTACCCCTGACGCTGCATCACAGACAGGAGCGCCTGCGATGGTGTACTCAACGACGAACCTGGGTGCACGAATGGCAAAACGTCATTTTTTCGGATGAATCCAGGTTCTGTTTACAGCATCATGATAGTCACATCCGTGTTTGGCATATTGGAAGCGTGTATTCGTCATCGCCATACTGGCGTATCAGCTGTCGTGATGGTACGGGGTGCCATTGGTTACACGTCCCGGTCACCTCTTGTTCGCATTGACGGCACTTTGAAGAGTTGACGTGTGTTACGACCCGTGGCTCTACTCTTCATTCGATCCCTGCGAAACCCTACATTGCAGCAGGATAATGTGCGACCGCATACTGCAGGGTCTTTCTGGATACAGAAAATGCTCGACTGCTGCCCTGGCCAGCACATTCTCCAGATCTCTCACCGATTGGTCAATGGTGGCCGAGCAATTGGCTCGTCACAATACGCCAGTCATACTCTTATGAACCGTGGTATCGTGTTGTAGCTGCATTTGCAGCTGTACCGGTACACGCCATCCAAGCTCTGTTTGACTCAATGCACAGGCTTATCACGGCCGTTATTTCAGTCAGAGGTGGTTGTTCTGGGCGCTGATTTCTCAGGATCTATCCATCCAAATTGCGTGAAAATGTAATCACATGTCAGTTCTAGTATAATATATTCGTGCAACGAATACCCGTTTATCATCTGCATTTTTTCTTTGTGTAGCAATTTTAATGGCCAGTGGTGTACTTCGGAACTCACTGGATTTGTTTTCAAAGTTTCGCTTTTGTAGTTTCCTTAACTCTTTGTGGGCTGTTGTCAATGATCCTGAGTGCAAATCGGTGTCTATAATCAATTAGTAAGTACTCTTCAAAACCTAGATTGGCCACCAACCAGAAAACGCAGCTTTTCTGCAGGAATTCCACAAGAAAGAGCCCAAGGAAATAGTGAATACATATTTACTTGCCTCCTCAAATTGTTTGGATCGAAAATGGCCGGCCGCGGTGGTCTCGCGGTTCTAGGCGCGCAGCCCGGAACCGTGCGACTGCTACGGTCGCAGGTTCGAATCCTGCCTCGGGAATGGATGTGTGTGATGTCCTTAGGTTAGTTAGGTGTAAGTAGTTCTAAGTTCTAGGGGACTGATGACCACAGCAGTTGAGTCCCATAGTGCTCAGAGCCTTTTGAACCATTTTACTTTTTGATCGAAAATGCATGAACGAAAACTCGTAACTAGACTAAAACTTGTTGCAAATCTGTGAGAAAAGATATCAAGGTCAGAGACTGAAATGGTCACAACAATAGATCCTTGAAATGTATTGTCACATCGAAAGTCAATACCACCTAAATGAACTAAGAAAAGAGAGTGTTTTCGTCCATTGCTGAGAACCTTGGCAGCAACCTTTATAGACTTGCAAACACCCATAAATAGCCATCAAACACCGATATAATGCAAACTCTCAACTTTGAGCTGACATCATCTTAACGATTTAGTAAGAGGGTCGGGGAGTGTTGTTGCAGCTTCTGTCCGGGCAGAGAGACTGCTTGCCAATATCGGCAACACAGTTATTGAAAAAAGTTCAATATGTGGCACATTCCTTTTTTAAATGGTTTCCTTCAAAACTCTTTCAACAAAGCTTATGTTCCATGTTGGTGTTAATCGATATACAAGGTTGCTGCCTAAGTTCGTAGTGTTTTGTTTTGCATGTTGGTATTCCGGTTCCTATGGGTTTCTTTCTCGATTCTTATATATTATTTGTACTTCATTGTTGCTATCTGAATTTGCATATTGTCACTTTGTCATGAGGAAATAATGAGTGAAGCTGTGGACGCTAGTAAATAGAGTACCAAATGAAGACGTTGGACCATTTCCGACGTATTCTTCTGTTTGAGTTCAATAGAGGGATGACAGTAGTGGAGGAAGCCAGATACAATGGTGCCGTGCATGAGGATAATGCCATTGGACGGAGCACGTCGAGAAAAAGTTTTTCTCGTTTTAAGGAGGTTGGTTTTGACATTAATGACTCTCAACGATCACGAGGACCTTCAGTGTTACACGAAGTTTGTTTAAACGCATTTATCCAAACTGACAGTGTATCCAAGAACGATCGGATGTGATGAACTGTGATCATTCTACCATGGTGCGGTATTTTCGTGCTTTGAGGGAGGTACAAAATTCGAGTGTATAGGTACCGTATGCTCTAAGCCAAAATATCAGAAATCAGCGGGTGACCATATGTACGTGCATCTCAGCTTGCTTATCATCGATTGGCTCGTGAACAATACCAACCATTCCTATACTATTTCGTTACTGGTGACGAGAAATGGTGTCTTTATGCTACCGTAAGGAAAGAAAGCCGGTGGCTGAGCACAAACAAAGCAGCAACTCCAAGTTGAAAGACAGGAGCGCATTCATATAAGATAATGTTTTGCATCTGTGGAACAGCGACGGAGTGATGCACTGCAAAATTGATTCCCTGAGGCGTAGCGATAACTGCTGACATTCATTGACCACAACAGAGAGGAACTGCAGACGCACTGCAAACACAACGACCATGACGACTGTGGGAAGTGACGCTACTCCTTGATAACACCCCCCGTCATTCTGTTAGACCGACAAAAAACACTTTCCAGATTCACCTGATTGCGCGCCCCCAGATTTTCACCTTCACCATTCTCTATCGAAAAATCTTCAAAGAACTTACGTTCCGGATGATAATACACTCAGAAGATAGCTCGATTACTTCTTTGCCTAAAAACCATGTGATTTCTACAGTCACGAAATCGAAAAGATACTACTCACCATTGGCAGACTCTTCTAAATAGTGAAGTAGAATGCATTGATTATAACCGTGGTCTAGGGTAGCGTCCTTGACGAGTAATCAAAACCTCCTCAGCCCTGGCTTAGAAACCATCCACCGCCTAAATTTTGATTAATAATTAACACTGGCTGTCGAAGACTTCCTTGGGTTGGGGAACTGCCGTTAAAGGTGGAAGAATCTCGAATGATAACGACATGAGGATGCAGGAGACAATGGAAACCATTGCATTAAAGATTCTTGTGTCCAAAGCACATGCGGCCTGTAACTGAAAAGGTATCATGATGATCTCTTCATTGGAAAAAGAATTCCGGTACAGTGCCCCATTAGAAATCTCCGGGAGAGTACTGCCGAAGGGCAGGTGACAATGAGTAAAAGATTGAATAACAAACGAAAGGATTGCGTGCTACGTGAGAAGCTTGAACGTAGTAGGGGGGTACAAAATCTGAAAAGGGTAATGTAAAGGCTCAGTCTAGATATAGTAGGGGTCAGTGAAGTGAAATGAAGAAAAAAAAAGAACAAGGATTTATGGTCAGATGAGAATAGGGTAATACGAACAGTAGCAGAAAATGGTAGAACTGGACTGGCATTCGTTATGAATAGAAAGATAGGGGGCAAATTGTGTGTTACAGTGAACAGTTCAGTGACTGGATTTTTCAAGTCAGAATCGACAGCAAACCAACATCTACAACGGTGGTTCAGATGTATTTGCGAGGTCGCAAAATGAGGATCTTGAAAGGGTAACACAGTACATAAAGAGATATGAAAATCGGATAGCTGGGGGAGGGGGGTGGAGGGAGGGGGAGGGAATGGAGTGCAGTTGTTGGAGAAGGAGTAGAAAAAAACGGTTACAGGAGAGTTTTGGCAACAGACGAGGAGTTAGAGAGGAGAAAGACGAAATGAATTCTTTAACAAATTTCAGCTAGTAATAGTGAATACTCTGTTCAAGAATCACAAAAAAAAGAGGTAGGCTTGAAAAGACAGTGTGCTATGAGACGATTTCAGTTAGATTACATCATGGTTGGACACCGATTCCGAAATCGGATATTGAATTTAAAGGCGCTCACAGGAGCGGAATAAGCTTAGATCGGAATTTAGTAGTGATGAAGAAGAGGCTGACTTGTAAGAGATTAGTCAGGAAGAACAAATACGCATATGGAAATAATAAGGAATGACAGATACCCTTAAAGATCTCTAAGGCTATAGATAACGAAATAAGGAATAGCTAAATAGGCTGTACAATTGAAGAGGAATGGACATATGTAATAAGGGCAATCACAGAAGCTGGAAAGAAAAAACATCGGTACAAATAAGGTAACTCAGCAGAAATCATGGCTAAGAGAATAAAACTTCAGTTGATCGGTGAAAGAAGGAAGTACAAAAATTTTCAGGGGACTTCGGGAATACACAAACACAAGTCACTAAAGAATGAAATAAACTGGAAGTGCAGAAAAGCTAAATTGAAATGGTTTCCGGAAAATGTGAAGAAATTTAAAAATAAATTACTGTCGTAAGGACTGATTCAGCATGAGGGAAAGTCAAATAAAAATTCGGTGAAATTAAAAGCAAGGTTGCTAACATTAAGAGTGCAACCGGAATTCCACTGTTAAATGCAGAGCAGAGAGCAGATAGGTGGAAAGAGTGCATTGAAGTCCTCGATCAGGGAAAAATTTGTCAGATTTGACAGAAGAAACATTTATCGGTTTAAAAGAGATAAGGGATCCAGTATCAGAATCAGAAGTTAAAACAGCTTGGGAGGGCTTAAGATCAAATAAGGCAGAAGGGACAGATAACATTCCATGAGAAATTCTAAGATAATTGGGGGGAAGTGGCAACTAAACGATTATTTGCGGATGGTGTGTGAATGTGGCGACATACCATCTCACTTTCTGAAAAATGTCATCCTCACCATTCCGAAGACTGCAAGAGCTGACAAGTGAGAATTATCGCACAATCTGCTTAATATCTCATATATCCAAGATACTGACCAGAAAGATATACAGAAGAATGGAAAATCAAGTTGAGGATATGTCGGGTGAGGGTCAGTTTGGCTTTAGGAAGGGTAAAGGCACCAGAGAGGTAAGTCTGACGTTGCCGTTGATAATGGAAGCAAGATTACAGAAAAATTAAAACAAGTTAATAGGATTTCTCGATCGACAATGTAAAATGGAGCAAGACGTTCGAAATTTTGAGAAAAATAGAGATAAGCTATAGGGAGAGAAGGCTGATATACAATGTGTACAAGACCGAAGGCCGCGTAGAGAGGCCGCCAGGTATAAACCGCCATGTTACGGGTTGCACTGCACCTCCCGCCTGAGGTTCGAGTCCTATCTCAGGCTTGGATGTGTGTGATGTTCTTAGCATAAGTTAGTTTAAGGTAACTGAAGTAATGTGTGAGTCTAGGGAGCGAAATCCACAGCAGTTTGGTCCCTTAGGAATTCACACAAAAGAGCAAAGACGGAATAATACCTGTGGACGATTAAGAACGAGATGTTCGGATTAAAGAGGGTGTGAAACAGGGATGAAGTCTTTCACCCCTACTATTCAATCTGTGCATCGAGGAAGCAGTGATGGAAATAAAAGAAAGATTGAGGAGTAGGATTAAAATTCAAGGTGGAAGTATATCAGTGATCTACATCTACATTTATACTCCGCAAGCCACCCAACGGTGTGTGGCGGAGGGCACTTTACGTGCCACTGTCATTACCTCCCTTTCCTGATCCAGTCGCGTATGGTTAGCGGGAAGAACGACTGTCTGAAAACCTCCGTGAAAGCTCTAATCTCTCTAATTTTACATTCGTGATCTCCTCGAAAGGTATAAGCAGGGGGAAGCAATATATTCGATACCTCTTCCAGAAACGCTCACTCTCGAAACCTGGCGAGCAAGCTACACCGCGATGCAGAGCGCCTCTCTTGCTGAGTCTGCCACTTGATGTTGTTAAACATCTCCGTAACGCTATCACGGTTACCAAACAACCCTGTGACAAAACGCGCCGCTCTTCTTTGGACCTTCTCTATCTCCTCCGTCAACCCGATCTGGTACGGATCCCTCACTGATGAGCAATACTCAAGTATAGGTCGAACGAGTGTTTTGTAAGCCACCTCCCTTGTTGATGGACTACATTTTCTAAGGACTGTCCCAATGAATCACAACCTGGGTACCCGCCTTACCAACATTTAATTTTATATGATCATTCCACTTCAAATCGTTCCGCACGCATACCACTGATATTTTACAGAAGTAACCGCTACCAGTGTTTGTTCCGCTATCATATAATCATACAATAAAGGATATTTCTTTCTATGTATTCGCAATGCGTTACATTTGTCTATGTTAAGGGACAGTTGACACTCCCTGCACCAAGTGATTATCCGCTGCAGATCGTCCTGCATTTCGCTACAATTTTCTAATGCTGCAACTTCTCTGTATACTACATAATCATCCGCGAAAAGCAGCATGGAACTTCCGACACTATCTACTAGGTCATTTATATATAATGTGAAAAGCAATGGTCCCATAACACTCCCCTGCGGTCGCCAGAGATTACTTTAACGTCTGTAGACGTCTCTCCATTGATAACAACATGCTGTGTTCTGTTTGCTAAGAACTCTTCAATCCAGCCACACAGCTGGTCTGATATTCCGTCGGCTCTTACTTTGTTTATCAGGTGACAGTGCGGAACTGTATCGAGAGCCTTCAGGAAGTCAAGAAAAATAGCATCTACCTGGGAGCCTGTATCTAATATTTTCTGGGTCTCATGAACAAATAAAGCGAGTTGGGTCTCACACGATCGCTGTTTCCGGAATCCATGTTGATTTCTACAGAGTAGATTCTGGGTTTCCAAAAACGACATGATACTCGAGCAAAAAACATGTTCTAAAATTCTACAACAGAACGACGTCAGAGATATAGGTCTATAGTTTTGCGCATCTGCTCGATGACCCTTCTTGAAGACTGGGACTACCTGTGCTGTTTTCCAATCATTTGGAACCTTCCGTTCCTCTGGAGACTTGCGGTACACGGCTGTTAGAAGAGGGGCAAGTTCTTTCGCGTACTCTGTGTAGAATCGAATTGGTGTGCCGTCAGGTCCAGTGGACTTTCCTCTGTTGAGTGATGCGATTATCTGTAGCCATTGCTATCCTGAGTAAAACTGAAGAAGAATTATATGATATGCTGAATGGAATGAGAAGTCTAATGAGTACAAAATATTAGAGTAAATCGAAGAAAGATGAAAGTAATGAAACGTAACAGAAGCTAGAACAGCGAGAAGCTTAATATCTTTATCGATTGTTATGAAGTAGGTGCAGTTAAGGAATTCTGCTACTAGAGCAGCAAAATAACCAATGGCGGACGAAGCAAGGGGGACATCAAAAGCAAACTAGCACTGGGAAAGACGGCATTCCTGGCCAATAGATGTCCACTCGAATCAGACATAGGCCTTAACTTGAGGAAGAAGTTTTTGAGAATGTACCTTTGGAGCACAGCATCATATGAAGGTGAAATATGGGCTTTGGGAAACCCAGTGTAGAAGGGAACTGAAGCATTTGAGATATGGTGTTACAGACGAATGTGGAAAATTAGGTGGTTTGATAAGGTAAGAAATGAGGAGGTTCCGTCTAGAATCAGAGAGGAATGGAATATGTGAAAAACAAAGAAAATGAGAAGAGACAGGATGTTAGAACATGTGTTATGACATAATGGAATGACTTCCATGGTACTAGAGGAAGCTGTAGACGGCAATAACAGTATAGGAAGACAGGGACTGAAATACATTATAGTATCCAAGCATTATTTTATAGCCGATATAAACATGTTTTATTATTATTTTTTTTAATATGTGATATTGTGAGAGACAAGTGTGTTGTCAGAGAAACAGTGTGGGTCTTCTAGTGCAGAGACGGTGTAACAGCCACAGAAAATAGCTTACAAACAATTATTATTATCACTGCTTTTTGTTGTGTTTTTCTTATTTTTCAAGTAGCCATGATAGTAGAACGACGTGCTTTAATCTACCGCCTATGATAAGGTTTGGTATCTGTGGTAAATTGTGGAAAAAAATTGAGAATGATGCCATTGAACTTGATGTCATATTTTCTGTAAGAGTATTACTGATTGTCATCCTCTGCATTCCATCTATGCTTCGCTGCGGACGAGCTGCAACGCCACCATTAGCTGCAATATATTTACATGATTTTATTGGCAAGAATTATAGATTTATTTCAGGTTGAAAATACTGAGAACAATTATTTAATGTTGATTAATGTTTTTTTAATCGAATTCAATCAGTTATTTTCATGTAATCGGAAGAGATCGATTCTGTAATACACAGATGTGCAAATATCTGCCGCCATTTCACGACAGCTTTACGGGGAAAGTTAAAATTGCCGAATAATTCAGACATATATATTTTACATTGAAAAAAGAATCCACTTAAAGGTAACTTGATTATATGTGTAAATCTATGCTATGAGAGACTGGTTTAACTTCAAGCATTCTCTGGTGGTGTCGGAGCATAAAACTTTCTCAGCTAGAGATCAGAAATCGTTTCAGTAAAATTCGCCGATTCCAGTGTTGTGTGACTCCGTGTCATTAAAGTAAACTGATATTCAAGAGTGAACTAAGTTTATATGAAAAGAGTCAACGAACCTAATTGAGTAGTTTTAGACAGTAACACTTATTTACAGACAACATATGAAAACGTTTGTGGGTTTCAATTTAGTTCACATTCTTGCTCATATCATATTCCAGTCGGGTAAGCCAGTAACTGAATCACAACTCAGAACTGTAGACATATTTAAATATTTATGTAGGGCAGTGCTAAATTTTCGCATTCACAATACGATTTAAAGGTAGCACAACATCCAGCAAATTATTTAGGACATACGGTACATTTTCTACTCTGAGATGAAGTGGTTGGCAGAAGAGAGGTATTCGTGGTGGGCCGTATCAAAACCTGTGCTCTACTAGATGCATCTGTTTTGTTTTAATGCTACGAACTTATCCAACAATTTAATATACGCTGGTAAATGGTGAGACTCATATTTACAATAGCGGAATATAGGGATTCTGTTCATAACATATTCTTCAGTTATAAATCACATTTACACGAGTTTTATGAGTCACCTAAAATTTAACTTTCACATGAACTGACAAGCTTGTTTAATATTTGACACCATTTTAGAATACCATGACTTTGAGCCATCATGAAATTTATCTAAGAGATGGGACTTTCCTTAAAAACATTATTTTCGGGAGTTTAAAAAGACAGTTTTCAATTTAGAACAACTATATTTTGTCTGAGATCTTCATTTATATACACATTGTTAAATAAGTGCAGATATTTCTGTTGGCGACTGAGGACAGTGTTCTGAACATCACTATTTACATCATTTACAGACTAACGACTATAGTTATTGTAAGTTGTATGATTTTTGGTTGTTTAGTTGATCCAAGTATGTATGGCAGGAGCAAGAAATCAATGCCTATTTTCCCCTAGGCAGCAGATGTTGTGTTTAAGTGTGGATTCGTGGACGCAAAACCGGTTTTCTACACTGACAGGCCTGGTATACTTAGTGGCGCAGTTACGCCCATGCAGAAAACATCAGATCGTAATATTTGTGACGTGTTTGTGGGAAGACTGTTTGGCACACAGAAAAAGAAACCACGCACTGATGTGTTACATATTAAGGTACCACATATACACTTATCTGCACTTATACATATTCTACCATGTATATTTACAGAAATTTACCACCTCTATGAATTTCTTTATTTGCAAATCATTGAAGACACGAACAAAAGTTCAGTGATAAAATGAGAGTGTCGATTAACAATCACAGATCTTACACACAATAAATTTAAGTGTCACCAGATTCGAAAAAGTAGTTTTTTAAATAAAAATAATATCTTTTGATAAATCGAAAACCCGACATAAACTTGAAAGCTTACACTATTCGAACATAATTTCTTGACAGTATAGTATGGCAATCCCAAAAAATGTTCATCTTCAGTTTTCCTGTCGATGGTTGCCTATTTGTCTTTCTCATGAGTTCCGGATCCACAAGTACCCACGGCTTCATTTGCTCTTTTGTCTCATGGTCACACTGAGACATCCAACGGCCTTTCACCATCATAACGAAAGACGTCATCTTAAGTACCCTGACCACTCTAACATTTTCGCTGCTATCTCAGTTTGACCGTGATGTTGAATGGGTGTCAGCAGTATCGAAAGTCAGCGGACGATGACATTTGCAATCTCCAAAATTTCTCGTAATATGTTGGAAACTGGTCCGTAACTAGTTTTCGCTTTTCAAGGATGACCTCGCCTTTGTTACTTTGGTCTTACAGCACTAACACCTGCATTTTTCTCGCAATTCCAATTTCTACACACAAAGATGGACTGCATCTTCGTTCTTCATCAATCAAGTTGATGGGCTACTCTGTATGCATCTGGGCTGGTCGACAACTGTTTTAATTGATGAAGCATTACGGCTGTCGACTTCCACAAACTCAACATGAACCATAGCAGCGATGTTTCCCTTCACAAAATTGTGTTCCATACGATAGTCCAGTTTCTTGGGGGGCTGCGACAGTCTGAATTGGCTTCCTGTCGACGTGATACGGTAGAGTGGTGCTGGGGTTTGAGTGTATATCAGGATTTGTAACATCTGCCCGTAACGGAACAAAAAATTATTTCCACAACATTATTTGTTCGAAACGATATCAATAGTTAAAACTCCATGCTTTCCTCTTATATCGTGTTTTATTAGAACTTAGCTATATTTTGCCCTTTGTTTAAACCTTTATTTGAGACATAATATATGTCGTTATGCTGTGAAAAGTTTCGTCATAGTCCCACTGAAAAGCACGACTGAAAGCAACGAAATTCAAGCTACAACACTCTGCACTTGGTCAGTAGGATCATTTAATGATGGTCACCTTCGGAGTAGAATCAATTCAATCCGGGCACTTTCCAGAGAATATGTTCATGTCGTTTCCTTCGAGCCTGTGCAGTTGATCCACCCTGTTTCCTTTCTGGTTGAATGCCTGTAGTTAATTACCTGTAGTAAGTCAAATACGAGCCAGCCAAAGGCTCACACCTGCCTTAAGTAATAAGGAAGATGCTGGTCAGAGTACAACTGCAATGCCACGTTGCAGAGTCAAATGGTTCAAATGGCTCTGAGCACTATGGGACTTAACTTCCTCAGTCATCAGTCCCCTAGAACTTATGATTACTTAAGCCTAACTAACCTAAGATGATCACACACATCTATGTCCGAGGCAGGATTCGAACCTTCGACCGTAGTGGTCGCGCGGTTCCAGACTGTAGCGCCTAGAGCCGCTCGGCCACCTCGTCTGGCTTGCAGAATCAGCATCAGGAAATGGGACCTCAGCACTGATCATGGAACTTGAGATGGCAATGATTTACAGGTCCATCACCAGAACTCTCCTCAGAATATGAAGACAATTACATTGCGGTTTGTGAGTCTTTCTTTCCTTCATCTTAATGTCTAAATCTTACAAATTCATGTTGTATATGTTAATTCCTGTATTGTTATTGCCTTGTGTCTATTTCACTGAACTGTAATTAATTCTTCGTATGTAGTGAATCTCTGTGCATATGCCATTAATGTCCTACCAGCACTGCAATAATTTTAATCCCTGGACGCATAATTAAAATAAACAAAGCGTTCGCGTTTTAATGCGTGCAAGACTAGGGTGCTGTCTTTCGCGTCTGCTGTTTAATCTACAACGAAGAAGCAATTGCGGGTTAAAGTGTATCGCTAACCGTGTTGCTGCAGTGGTAACATCGGTTCTCGTCAGTTGACCTAACTTAAGCGCAGTCGGGCTTGGGTAGCACTTGGATGAGTTACCATCTGTGTTTGTCGAGCGCTGTTGACAAGGGGGTGCACTTAGGCTTTGTTATGTCAATGGAGGTGTTACTGCGAGGAAGCGGAACTGGTCACAGAAACTGACGATGTCCGGGACAGCGGTGTACTGACAATATGCCCCTCCGTATCCGCATCTGGTGACGTTTAAGGGCTGAGGATGACGCGGTGGCTAGTCGGTACCGTTGGGCCTCCAAGGCCATTTCGGAAGGTGTTGTTGTTGTGAGAGGATATCAGTAAGAAGATTCACTGATGACGTTGCTATTCTCATGGATAAGGAAGGATTACAGGATGTGTTGAAGCGAATGACGGTCGAACGAGCACATGCTATGAGAGTAAACCGAAGAAGCCTGAGATAATGAGGAGTAGCAGCAATGACAGCGATGTACTCAGGAAAAAAGGCCGTTGTTGACCGAAGGAGGCTGCTGGTACCTAATATCGGCCTTTATTTATGGAAGAAATTTCTCAGAACGTACGTTTCGGTCGCAGCTTTGTGTGGCAGCGAATGTTAGACTCTGGAAAAACCGGAAAAGAAGATTGGAAGTATTTGTGGTGTGGAGCTAAAGAATGAGGAACATTTATTAGGTGCATTGACAATGAACGAGGAATTTCTCCGCAGAATCTGCATAGGATAGATCGCATCGAAAGTCGTGAAAAGAGGGAGGGATAGTGTAGTAGGTCATATGGTAAGACAACAGGGAATAATTTCTTGGTTCTAGAGCTAGTCGAAGTGGATAAAAACTGTATGAGAAGACATCTCAGAAACAATGAGGACCAAGTGTGCTAGTGCCACTCTGAGGTGGAGCAGTTGGCGTCAGAGAGGAATTCGTGGCGGGTCGCACCCAACCAATCAGAAGACTGATGACCAACAGAAGAAAAACAGAAATAAGTTAGTGTTTAAATGCCGCCGGCTTTACTGCATTTGGAGATAAATTATAACCCAATGAAGACGGTGGAAATGTAAAATCGTTTGTGTCCAAATACGCCACAACAAATATTTTCTCAGTGATGCGAGTTTTTTTATGTATGTAACAAAACGGAATACCTGCAGCGGTCCCTTTCGATATTACTTATTATATGGCTGCCAGTTTCGGTGTTTAAGTACACCATCTTCAGGCATATTTTCTTTGTCTGTTTAGGCCTGGGAAAAATGAGCCGATTAGATACAACATACACCACTCTAGTAGCATTCATCAATTTACCCTTTTAAAATGCCGATGAAATATTTTTCTAGCACGTTAGTTCCTTCTCTTTGGAGCAGTTCGCACTTAACATCCAGGTTTCTGGTATCTAACAAGATTCAGCAAAGTTTGCGAGAACAGGTGCCAGGTGGGGGGGGGGGGGGGGGGGTAGACGAGAATCAGAGTAGGACACGTAATTAATGCGCAGGAGCGGTTCTGTTCCATCTACAAGTCTCGCACTTTACCGCACTTGAACGTTATACTCCGCAGGTACATGCTCCAGTAATGACTTCTCGCGCCGGAAGCTGCACAGCTGCAACGGCTTGCCGCCGGGATAACTTGGCTAACTTGGCCCGAGAAACCCAGTTCGCGTCACATCTCCTAAGTGGTATCCGCTCTTCGTTCTCACTGCACTGCACAAATTTGGTGTGTTTCCTGTGGCTTAGGTGCCTCCAAGGTACACAGAGAAATGCGCTTTATTTCTTGCTTTATGTTCACTGCAGTCTCACACAAAAGATATTCAGCGTCTAATTATGCAGAGAATATTAAAAACACCTTTCTCGTTCGAGCACCTGGGAAACATCTACATGCAGATCTTTTTTAAATCCGATTGAAAAGTAAGCCTCCCTAAAACGAATATAATAGGCACTTGAAGTCATCTGTGTATAATATGACACCTTCAATCCTTGGTTTCCAATCTTTGTGTCAATGGCGCTGATAAATAGTTATAATCATACCGTCCTATCTCATTGACATCCGGCAATTGGGAATCAAAGAGTATATTTTAAGCTCAAACAATCACTTGTGCGAAACCAGTGACTTCCATGCGTACTAATATGGTTTTCGGAAACACCGATCGTGCGAAGCGCTACTTGCGTTTTTCTCACATGACATACAGAAAACAGTGGAACTAGGTAGTCATGGGAATGCAGCATATCTTGACATCCATAAGGTGTTTCACTTGGTAATACTGTACCGACTTTGACAAAAGTGCGATTATGTGGAACATCAAACAAAGTAATTACTAGATTGAGGGTATCTTTACGGCGAGGACACACTGTGATATTTTCGATGAAAGTCAAATGAAGAAAAGAAACTCATCAGTCTCCCATGTGAGCGGCGGCACCATTGAGTTTGTAGACTGTTCTGTCGGGCGCTACGGCTCAGGTGAAGTATCGAATATCCCTCCTGCGGCCCCATTGCCAATATCTGTTAAAAAGTGTTGGTATCTGTGGGTTATGCCCTTAGAAGGTATTTGCTTGCCGATATATATACGGCGATCGCTGGCCCGAGAGAGAGGCACGAAATTTGGGGATTAACGATAGCGTCTTGACAGGAGGTGGTCGCGAGGTCCCAACGGCCGATGCCACGATATGCGCAAGGTGGGACTGCGCAGAGCGAAGATACAGGAGTACCTCACCTAGGTTAACACTGACTACAAGCAGCAGGCCGACATCCCGACCGCTGATTGGTAATATTCGTGTCCGACCATCGCTCGTGGCCTGGCTGTCCTCTTCTACCTGGCTTTCATAGGCACCTCTGTGACACACCGCGGATCCATGGAACTGCTTGTTGATAAAGGGAGTAACATTCTGTAATCATCGTGATGATTTGTGTCATTGTCTACCTGTCGTTATTATTTTCTGGTTTGTACCGACCCTCAGATGTTTACTCTTTCAACTCTTTGGTAGTAAATATAGGCCGTAGCATAGTATTAAAATACTACATTTGTTTGAAAATTTGTGCTTTCTGGTTTGTACACGATCATTAATGGTCTAATGAATCAGCTCTTGGTCGTAAATATAGCCGGAACGATTGTACCAAGGCACAAGTACTCGTTAAGCGAAAAGGGACCCTGTGGTTACATTAAAATATTAACCAATTAAATTCTTTGATTGTAACTGCATTTGTCAGTCATTAGTTACAATCTGAATAACCTGTTGTACTAAGCTGTTCGTTGATGTGTTTGAAAGACCGGGTCATTATTGGTGTATTTTAGCTGGACCGCGTTGTTCCGATGAGTGAGT
Source organism: Schistocerca gregaria (assembly GCF_023897955.1). Taxonomy (NCBI): domain Eukaryota; kingdom Metazoa; phylum Arthropoda; class Insecta; order Orthoptera; family Acrididae; genus Schistocerca; species Schistocerca gregaria. Next base: position 573,800,113 of record NC_064922.1, read on the forward strand.
TCTCTTGTAATAAGTGTTCACAAGCAACGATTCAATATGTTCTTTCAGAGCGGTCTGAATAACTGACAATGAGTTTAACTTTGGAAATACTAACAGACAACTGCCACCAGGGCATTAATCAAAATAAAATTGTCAGAAGGGACGGCTTGGGGTCCTGCCGCACCTTGGCTGCCGATTGAAATTAAGAGGTTGGTTGCTTTGAGGTAAGCCTCATCATTGTCATACTGTTGGCTGAAGGGACGGCTTGGGGTCCTGCCGCACCTTGGCTGCCGATTGAAATTAAGAGGTTGGTTGCTTTGAGGTAAGCCTCATTATTGTCATACTGTTGGCTAATCTGTTTAACCTTTAAGCACAGGTGCTCATCTTAACCCCGAACCCTTCGACATACAGCTTTCAAATTAAATGTTACTTATTCTGTTTTGAGTAATTTAATCACTCTTGTCATCAGTGGTGCTTATATAGCTTTCATGTGTTCCAGAAGGGCATTTAATAAGACAGACTGTGTCCAGCGCGGTAGTAAAAATAGCAGTTTAATCCAATAACTGGCGAGCTGCAGGTACGGCCGTCTTGTCACTCTCACACTGTTTGCTGTTTTGCAATACAACACTTCAGATTTTTTTGTAAAAGCTCATTCAACTTGAACTTTAAGGTCAAAAGAATTTTGCAAATTTGTTCATCTTGTTAAAGAAAATTTTATGGTTGTATATTGTTAAATAAACAGGTTGTGTGAAAGAAAGTTACACTGGAACATTGGAAGGTCCTCCCTTCCACGTTTTCCTTAATTCCAGCAATTACCACGTATCACCCAGGATGTGTATTGGGGCCTAGCAGCTGATACTAATAGTAACGTAAGACTTCTAGCGTAGTATGTGAATAAGACTGCACAGATATTGTCAATTCTTGATGAGACTTCAGAGTGGCGCAAGATTGGGCAGATTTATTTTAAAATTTCCGGAAAGTGTAAGTGTGAACTTAACAACACGGAGACAAAATAGCATACTGTGACTAAAACCTCAATCAATCACAATTGCAACAGGTCTCCTCGCACAAAAATCTGGGTGCAACAATGGGTACTTTTTATGAAATGGGTCGATCACAAAGGCTGAACAGAACTTGCCCTGCCTGTCTTTCGTACGTGTCTAACCTGTCTTTATGACACCTGTGACGAGCTCAGGGTAATGTTCGTAAATTATAAGTCACAACAGAAGGTAAATACTCTCATATTTAATATTTGAACAAAAAAGGGAGCCGTCCATTTGCAATGGAATAGTGTCACAGTGAGACAGACGAATAAGTAATGCAGTGGTAATATTTGATTGTAGAGGGTAGCCTAACCCGAATCAATTGTAAGACAATAGTTTGGTTCATAATGAGTTTAATAAGTCATTTGTTTCCTCTAAAGTCTCGACACATATTATATTAAAATGCCAGAGAAAAAGGCACCAACCCAGTGAACACTATGTGTATTAAATTTACTGGGAAATTGCTCGAATACAACGACTGTAGTCACCTAAAGTGCTGACGGAGTTCTTTCGAAGCTCAAATTAATTTAAAATATCCTGCTAACACTGTGGGATGTTCCTCAACTTCATGGAAATCTGTTTCGGAAAAGCTACATCCTTTGTTAATCCACGCAGTCCGCATATGCTTGTGAATAATCAGGAAAGTTGCGTAGCGTATCCCGTAAATTGGGAGCCGCTCAGGAAGTCGATAGCGCTGATGCAAAATATAACGCTTTTTCAGAACTCGACAAACGTGCGTCCCAGTGGGCGCGCACAGGACCAGAAGTTTCCGTCCCTCTGCGGTAGCAACGGAAGTATCCCTCTCTTTCCATGGCAGAACGGCATGTGTACAGAATTATCCTCCTCCCGAAACGTGGAAAAACTCCAGGTATAAGGTGTGAAGCCAAGCCATTGCCATAGGGACCAGCAAGAATTTTGGTTATTTACGGAAGTACAGGGAAGCCATGTTGAAATTTTCCACTTTTGGCTTACAGAACGCATTTTAACATGCAAGGGTTTGGTATCGGCTCCTCCCCCATGTTCCAATTATAGAACGAGCCTTTCACACCTAATCACAGTAGCGGATAACTTTAACTTGAACTGATAATTATCTGGAGGGAAAGATCACGAATTCCCTCGTGGTGGTGGATTTGCGCCTGCCGGCCGATTTTAAGATTAGCATACTGGGACGTGATGTACAACTGTTTCCACTTACTTGCAGTGGTTTAAGAGGAGACTTCCTACAAGGATAAAACCAGAATTGCCACCAAGGCGTGGGGCCGGCGCTTACCGAATGAGCTATTGCGAACTGCTGTGTCCTGGGGACCGACATCCTTCTCGGCTTCATCTGTGTCTGATCTCCTGCTATAAAGCTAAACTAAGGGACGAATACCTGGGCCTAATCGACTCTTTTCTTATGTTCATCAGTCTTCTGACTGGTGTGATGCGGCCCGCCACGAATTCCTCTCCTGCGCTAACCTCTTCATCTCAGAGTAGCAATTGGAACCTACGGCCTCAATTATTTGCTGGCTGTATTCCAATCTCTGTCTTCCTCTACAGTTTGTGCCCTCTAGAGCTTCGTCTAGTAGTATGAAAGTCATTCCCTCTTGTCTTAACAGATGCCCTGTCATACTGTCCCTTTTCCTTATCAGTGTTTTCCACATGTTAATTTAATCTCCGGTTCAGTTCACAACCTCCTTATGTCTTACCTTATCAGACTACATAATTTTCAACAATCGTCTGTAAAGCCACATCTCAAATGCTTCGATTCTCTTCTGTTCCGGTTTTCCCACAGTCCATGTTTCACTACCATACAATGCTGTCCTCCAGACGTACATTGTCAGAAATTTCTTTCTCAAATTATGGACGATAACTGATATTAGTAGATTTCTCTTGGCCAGGAATGCCCATTTTGCCATTGCTAGTCTACTTTTGATGTCCTCCTTGCTCCATCCGTCATTGATTATTTTACTGCCCACGTAGCAGAATTCCTTAACTTCATCGACTTCGTGATTATCAATCTTGATCTTAAGTTTCTCGCTGGTCTCATTTCTACTACTTCTCATATCTTTCGTCTTTCTTCGATTTACTCTCAGTCCATACCCTGTGCTCACTACGGTCGCAGGTTCGAATCCTGCCTCGGGCATGGATGTGTGTTATGTCCTTAGGTTAGTTAGGTTTAAGTAGTTCTAAGTTCTAGGGGACTGGTGACCACAGCAGTTGAGTCCCATAGTACTCAGAGCCATTTGAACCATTTGAACCCTGTGCTCATCAGACTGTTCATTCCGAACAGCAGATCATGTAATTCTTCTTCACTTACGATGAAGATAGCAATGTCATCAAGAAATCGTAACGTTGATACCCTTTCACCTTCAATTTTAATTCCACTCCTGAACGTTTCTTTTATTTCCATCATTACTTCTTAGATGTACAGATTTAATAACAGGGGCGAAAGGCTAGATCCTTGTCCTAGACCATTCTTCATACGAGCTCTTCGTTCTTGGTCGTCCACTTTAATTATTCCCACTTGGAAGTTGTACATATTGTATATGACCCGACTCTCCCTATAGCTTACCCCTCCTTTTCTCAGAATTTCGAACATCTTGCTCCATTTTACATTGTCGAGGGCGTTTTACAGGACGAAAAATCGTATGTAAGTGTCTTGATTTTTCTTAAGTCTTCCTTCCACTATAAACCGCGAAGTCAGAATTCTCTCTCGTGCCTTTATCTTTCTAGGAAACACACTGATCGTCATCTAGCGCATCCACAATTTTCTATTTCATTCTTCTGTATACTGTTCTTGTAAGCAACGTGGATGCATGAGCTGTTAAGCTGATTGTCCGATAATTCTCGTACTATTCAGCTCTTGCCGTCGTCGGAATTGTATGGACGATGCTTTCCAAAAGTCAGATGGTATGTCGCCAGACTCTTACATTATACACACTAACGCGAATAGTCGTTTTCTTGCAACTTCCACAAATGATTTAAGACATACTAATGGAATGTTATCTATCCTTACTGCCTTATTTGATCTTAAGTCTGTCAAAGCTCTTTTAAATTCTGAATGAAATACTGGATCCCCTATCGCTTCTAAACCGACTCCTGATACTTCTTCTATCACATCAGACAATTCTTACCCCTCATAGCGGCTTTCAATGTATTCTTTCCACCAATCTTCTCTCTTCTCTGCCTTTAACAGTGGAATTCCCGTTGTACTCTTAATGTTATCACCCCTGCCTTTAATGTCACCGGAGGTTGTTTTGACTTTCCTGTATGCTGAGTCTGTCCTTCAGACCATCATTTCTTTTTCGATGTCTTCACATTCTTCCTGCGGCCATTTCGTCTTAGCTTCCCTGTACTTCCTGTTTATTTCATTCCTCAGCGCCTTGTATTTCTGTATTCCTGAGTTTCCCGGAAAAATTTAGTTCTTCCTTCTTTCACCGATCAATTGAAATATTTATTCTGTTGCCCATGGTTTCTTCGCAATTACTTTCTTTGTACCCATGTTTTCCTTCCCAACGTATGTGATGGCTCTTTTCAAAGATGCCCATTCCTCTTCAACTGTACTGCCAACGGAGCCACTCCTTTTTGCTGTATCTACAGCGTTAGAGAACTTCAACCGTATCTCGTCGTTCCTTAGTACTTCCGAATGTCACTTCTTTGCGAGTTGATTCTTCCTGACTAATGTCTTAATATTCAGCCCACTCCACATCACTACTAAATTACGATCCGAGTCTATATTTGCTCCTGCGTACACCTTATAATCCAGGATCTTATTTCGGAATCTCTGTCTGACCATGATGTAATCTAACTGAAATCTTCCCATATCACGCAGCCTTTTCCAAGTATACCTCCCCTCTTGGGATTCTTGAACAGACTATTCTCTATTAATATGCTCTATTAGTAGCTGAAACTTGTTACAGAAATCAATTAGTCTTTCTCCTCTCTCAATCCGTGTCCTAAGCCCATATTCTCTTCTAACCTTTTCTTCTACTCCTTCCCCTACAACTGCATTGCAGTCACCCATGGCTTTTAGTATTTCATCCCCCTTTCTATACTTTATTACCCTTTCAATATCCTCATACACTTTCTATATCTCTTCATCTTCAGCTTCCAAAGTCGTAATTTATTGCTGAGCTATCGTTGTCGGTGTTTGTTTGCTGTCGATTCTGATAAGAACAACTCTGTCACTGAACTGTTCACAGTAACACACTCTCTCTCTTCCCTTCCTATTCATAACGAATCCTACGCCCCCTTGACAGTCCCCTTTTTTAGATCCGAATGGGAGACTATTCCGGACCTTTTGACAATGGAGAATTCATCACGGCAGTTCTTAAATTACAGGCGACATGTCCTGCGGATACACGTTACGTGTCATCAATGCAGTGGTTTCCATTGCCTTCTGCATCCTCATGCCGTTGATGATTGCTGATTCTTCTGCCTTTAGTGGCAGTTTCCCACCTCTAGAACAAGAGAGTGCCCTGAACGTCTGTCCGCTCCTCCGCTTCTTTGATAAGGCCGTTGGCAGAATGTGGGTGATTTCTTATACCGGCTGCCAATGGCGATTATTAATCAAAATTTAAGCAGTGGCGCTATTAAAACCATGGAACGAACAAGTTTTGTGTATCAATCGAAGACGCTACCCCTACACCAAGGATGCAATCGACTCTTAACAACATAATATGAAGCCTTCCTGCCGATTTTCAAAGCCTTGTGCTCTCGTTAAAGTAGCCAAGGAATGAGAAGAAAGTAATCAAATATCGCTGAGTGATACGTGACTCTAACGTCACAAAGATCAATCATGCATTCATAGCAGATAGCTGGGAACATGCAGCCCATAAAGTGATTTGCTTACAGATCACTTCTGCATCTCACCTGCAGCCTGCCACTGCTCGCTCATTGAATTTGCGCTAGGAGGGACGGAGCGAATGAGGACTGAACGTCATTCGTTACAATACTAAATTCCGTTTATTTCCCAACACAGATCCACTTAAAACCCAAAAACTCGGAACACGAAGGCCTCTTGGCTTAAAGAACGACAAATATTCAGATCAAGACTAAAGGATTACAGGAGTAGCCTACTAAAACGAGCACTAGTTCCCCGCAGCAGCAAATATTGAATAATAAATCAAAGTCAGTTAACCTCTGGAAGACGCAAAACTGACTAAAGGGGAATTAATAAGAAATGTTATGAAGTACTAAATTTCGTAAAGTTGGGCACTAAATTCCCAGAGAAACTCCGAAAGTGTCGCCCTTAAACAAAATCGGCTCTGATGTCACCACGCAGCGGGATGCCTCACAATAGACAGCCCGATCAACACAACTGCCTCTAAGACAAACATAAATTATAAATTAAAAAACATTGAAAAAGGTACACACAATCACGAAACAGCGATATTTGAAATACAGTTCTCCGCCGGTCCCTATGATAGTTCAGGCAACTGGAACTGCATGTACACTAAATAATGGGCATCAGCTTCCCGTCCTTGAGGCATTAAACAACTGCTGGAAATTACTCAGTAAACACTGCAAGCCGGTCACAAGAAAATAGTGAAATCCAAAAGCTAGACATAAGGTCGTCAATATCACAAACAAAATTTACAGAGCACCACATATTATAATAACTACATACGTCAACGTAAAGTCATTATATGAACAATAAACACATCTTGAGGAATTTCCTTGTGAGAGACCAAGCTCGGCCAAAACGAGACGACAGGTGACAATATTTACAATTTGGCACTCACAAAGTTCACTCAGCAAGCACGATAGGCTAACAAGCATACTCTAGGAAAACACACAACTAGGACCGCACAAGTTGCTTCAAACAACATGTAAACAGCACTGGGAGATACATTGCTTGACAACTGAAATCTAGCGAACTATTACAAAACTTAATAAAAGATTCACGGGTTTCAAGCCGTGTCAAGTGGTTTACTGCCCACGAGCTTTGGCAAAGATCTCCTCTGCCATTGCCAATTGGATGACTGTTGTGTGGTTGTCATTGCCGTTCTTATATGGTCTTGCCGTCGCTCATGACGTCGTTCGTAACGTCACTGGTGCTCGGTCCCGCACCATATATGGTAATGTTTTGGCCGCGCGACCTCCGGGCCCTCTTCAACTCCCTCAGCACCGGATACCACGCTCAACGCACCTGCAGTCCACCGTCTCTATTGAAGGTGTTGTCAGAAATTCTAATCGCTATGGCCTCGATTATCGCGCTATCCCAGAAGCCATTAGTCCATTTAATAATAGCCGTCTCATCAAATGCAATTCGATGTCCGTTTTTCAGAGCATGACTTTTCGGGATAGCGAAGACGGTAACACCTTTCAAGTTCTATGCGGCGCTGTTCAATAGTGCGAACTGTCTATTCTACATAGAACTGCCTACAACAACATGGTATCTACATCGGCATCTACATACATACTCTGCAATTCACCATACGGCGCGTGGCGGAGGGTACCTCGTACCACAACTAGCATCTTCTCTCCCTGTTCCACTCCCAAACAGAACGAGGGAGAAATGACAGCCTATATGCCTCTGTACAAGCCCTAATCTCTCATATCTTTGTGGTCTTTCCGCGAAATATTAATTTTCGGTAGTAAAATTGTACTGCAGTCAGCCTCATATGCGGGTTCTCTAAATTTCCTCAGTAGCGATTCTTGACAAGAACGCCTCCTTTCCTCTAGTGACTCCCACCCGAGTTCCTGAAGCGTTTCAGTAACACTCGCGTGATGATCTAAACTACCACTAACCAATCTAGCAACCCCCCTCTGAATTGCTTCTATGTCCTCCCTCAATCCGACCTGATAGGGATCCCAAACGCTCGAGCAGTACTCAAGAATAGGTCGTATTAGTGTTTTATAAGCGGTCTCCTATACAGATGAACCATATCTTCCAAAAATTTACCAATGAATCGAAAAAGACTCTCCGCCTTTCTCACAACTGCCATTACATGCTAGTCCCACTTCATACCGCTCTGCAATGTTACGCCCAAATACCTAATCGATGTGACTGAGTCAATCGCTACACTACTAACTGAGTTTTCAAACATTACAGGATTTTTTTCCTATTCATCGGTATTAATTTACATTTAGCTATATTTAGAGTTAGCTGTCAATCTTTACACCAATCACAAATCCTATCCAAGTCATCTTGTATCCTCCTACAGTCACTCAACAACGACACCTTCCCCTGTACCACAGCGTCATCAGCAAACAGCCGCACATTGCTATCCACCCTATTCAAAAGATCATTTAGGTAGATAGAAAACTAAAGCGGACCTACCACACTTCCTTGTGGCACTCCAGATGATACCCTCACCTCCGACGAACACTCACTATCGAGGACAACGTACTGGGTTCTATTACTTAAGAAGTATTCGAGCCACTGACATATTTGGAAACGAATCCCATATGCTCGTACCTTAGTTATGACTCTGCAGTGGGGCACGGAGTCAAACGCTTTCCGGAAGTCAAGGTATATGGCATCCGTGTGATACCCTTCATCCATGTATATTGTACATTACTGGCATTCTGAGGCCTACCTCGTCTTCCACAGATTTCATTAGTTGCCAGATATTTTCCGGAGGCCTGAAGATTGTGTCTATTTTATGCCTTTTCAGGTCCCGACTAATCTTCCCTATTGTCGAGACACAAAACGGTAAGAATGCAACCTGCTTGGTATTTTCTTCTTCTTCCTTTGAGTTTTGGATGACACTGCTTCTGAGAACTGTTTGTTGTTGTAACCGTTTTCCTTAAAAACTTTGCGTAAGTGGCTCAGTTGTCTAGGCAAGTTTTCAGCGTCTGAGACGGTTTCAGCTCGATGTACTAAGGTCCTCAGAACTGACTTTTTCTGTGCTGGGTGATGGAAGTTGGTGGCGTGCAGATACCGATCATTGTGGGTGGGCTTGCGGTTACACTATGACCTAGACAGCACTTCCAAGAACTGCAGGGAACTCTCCTTCTCTACTTCCATTGTGAAGTTGACGTGGTTGTGGATGCTGTTGAGGTGCTCAAGGAACTCTTTTACCTTTTCTTGCACATCGTCGACGTAGTGATAAAAACAGGTCGGCTTTGCAGTTGCTGTGTCCAACGCGATGTCTTAGAAATGTTCCATAAAGAGGTTGGCTACTACTGAAGCTAATGGACTTCCAATCGCCACGCCGTCTGTTTCGTTAAAATATTCTCCATCATGTAAGAAATATGATGACTCAGAGTGTGCTTAAATAAATCGACGGTGGTTTCGTCAAAGAGCTGGGACAACAAGTCAATAGAGTCTGTGATGGGGACACACGTGAATAAAGAAACCACATCGAAGCTAACCATGATATCCCCTTCATCATGACGCAGACCTTTAATCCGATTGATGAAGTCCGCAGTATTCTTTATATGGTGTCCACAGCGTCCAAAGTGCGTAGAGAGGATGCTGGTCAGATGTTTAGCAAGTTTTTAGGTCGGCGACCGGATGATACTCACTATCGGCCTCAACGGTGTGTCCTTCTTGTAAACCTTCGGCAGACCATAGAACGTAGACGGTCTTGATGCCATGGGGAGGAGGTTCTTCATAGTATTCTCTTCCAGCGATGACCGTTTGAGAAGCTCTGAAGTCTTCCTCACTATTCTGGATGTTGGGTCCCGAGGTAATTTTTGGTATGTGTCTTTCTCCAACATCGGTCTGATTTTTGCGTCATAGTCGGCTCGTTCCATTGAGATGGCAGCATTATCCTTGTCAGCTGGTAGGACTTCGGTGAGAGGATCATTCCGGAGAGCACGGAAGCCACTGCGTTCATCTCAAGTCATGTTTGAAACTGGTGGTTTGGATTTTAAAAGAATGTGACTTGTTTCTCTACGAATTTCCTTAGCCACATTACTTGGAAACTTACAAACCGCACGTTCAACACCACTCAATATGTCAACGAAGGGGATACTTCGTGGAGAAGGAGCAAAGTTAAGTCCCTTCTTAAGAGCTGAGATGGCACCTGCGTCGATGTTTCTTGCTATCATATTGATGACAGCACGTTCCGTAACTTCATGTTCTGATCCATGTTGTTGCAGAGAAAGTTTACTGAATTTCCCTTTCTGTCAAACCGTTGCTCTCTGTCTGGATGATGTTTGCTGTGCAACTGCTGTTGCGTCTATCCAGTCCCAATCCAAAGCTTAATGTAACCTTATCAGTTGCAGGTGAACGGCCAAAAGCTCTCGACCGTTTGTATCGAGCTGTTTTCTGGTGAAATGTATCCTCTCCCGCAGCTAGGCGAAGCTAACTAGGAGAAAAATTCTTCTGGCTGCCGTGGTGTCGATGTGATGGCTAACGATCGCAAAACGTGGAACCGTCTTCTCATCACGGCAGCGTAGTAGAACGGGAAGCGAGCTTAGTAAATTAGCCTTCTTAACGTACAGCTTTCCCAGGCGGTTGATGCTGCGCCACGTCTCCTTTCCGTAGAGGTACGTTATGTACGAATGCATGCTTTCCCGGCGATATCCGTTAAAAACATTCTCGGGTTTCAGGCAGCGTCAAACAGTTTACTGACCACGAGCTTTCGGCAGAGATCTCCTCTGCCATTGTCCAGTCGATGACTGTCGTGTGATTGTCATTGACGTGCTTATATAGCCGCGCCGCCGCTCGTAACGTCATTTGTGACTTCACTGGTGCTCGGTCCCGCACCATATAAGGTAATGTTTTGGCCGCGCGACCACCGGGCTCGCTGCAACTCCCTCACGCTGTACTCAACTGCAATCCACCGTCCCTATTGAAGGTGTTGTCAGAAATTCTAATCTCTTTGGCCTTGTTTATCACGGTATCCCAGAAGCCATTAGTCCGTTTAATAATAGACGTCTTATCGAATGCAATTCGGTGTCCGTTTTCCACAGCACGTGCTGCTGCAGCTGACTTTTCGGGATAGCGCAGACGGTAACACCTTTCATGTTCTATGCGGCGCTGTTCAATAGTGCGAACTGTCTAGCCTACAACAAAGTTCCGGAACTCCCACAAAAAATATGCAGGAGGATTCTTACTTCACGTATGTCTGCAACAAAAAACAAATCTGGCACCTCTGTGAGAACTGAGTTGGAAACCTCCCCCTCCCCCCCCCCCCTCCTACCCTGTCCTCCATGTCTTGAGTCCTCAGCGAAAAAGCACTTCCTATGTCGAATATCAACTTCAGAGGCAATCAAAGAAAAGGATGTATTCAACACTGGCCTTTGTTACACATTATGCTCCTACTAACATTCTACTCTTACTCCCAAGTTGGAAGCTTTGTTTTAAGATAAAATGAAGGGCAAAATCTGGGATACCCAACACCGAAGCATTACTCAATGCAGTCCACAACCTTTCTAAGTTTGAACGCTGGCTCTCAGTTCATTTGAAATGTTTCCCCTTATGACTCAGCACATTTGAAGGAGGCAACAGCTCCTTGAACTAAGGCACGAGTTTTCGAGCGAAATTGATAATTCCCACAAATCTGGCTATTCCCTTCTTAGTCTTGTACGGCCGAAATTTCATGAGTGGTCTGTTCTTACCTCTTTGGCAGAGACGAAATATTCCAAGAAAGAAATCTGACTCTTAAGATTAACCTTGAGAGCTTCTACTTTGAATCCGCCTCCCCAAATCGCAACAGGACCTAACCGTTTTCCAGATGAAATCGTACAATTAATTGTACACGAATCAGTACTTAACTTCGCCGAAAGACACAGAGCTTCATCGCACCAAGTAAAGCAATGTTGTAAATCCGGAAGAAGAGCGGACTTAAGAATTACCTTACGGTTTAAATCCCGATAACCAGTTACTGTCTCATATCGTAAACAATTGCTTTTTGCTGCCAAATAAATCGAAGACGCATAAGGAGATATAGAAGAACGGGTAAATTCCTCAATTTACGTGTTTTCCTCTATCTGATGCAACGGCTTTATTTTATCCGTCAGCCTGCAAGACGGGTGCCTAACTTACACCTTACCTACGCGTCAAAGCCTCTGGGAACTCCTATAACATTGCGAGCGTCTCTTGGGCTTGCTCCTTGGGTCCTTGTGCACGGGAGCCATATTCAACCAACCTTGACCGGCTGCTGTCGAATGAAAACTTAAGAAATTAACGTTCCGAAACTTACGGATGAACAGAACTTAATTTGGAAAATACCCCTCAATAATCCTAAACCTCCTAAGTACCCCTTTTATACCCCCCAGAAGTCAATTTGTACCACATTATAAATTTATACCCATCCGGTCAGCCGAGAGCTTTTGGAAATAGGGTTGCTCTCAGCCCTTGTGAGGCAAACTGAAGAGCTACTTGATTGAGAAGTAGCGGATCCGGTCTAGTAAACTGACATACGGCCGGGAGAGCGGTGTGTTGACCAAATGCCTCTCCATATCCGTATCCAGTGATACCTGTGGTCTGAGGATGACACGGCGGCCGGTCGGTACCGTTGGTCCGTCCAAAGCCTGTTCGGACGGCGTTTAGTTTAGTAATATATTTTTTTATAAATTTGTACGCAAAAAGGCTCATTTTTCGAACACAGCTCCTATTAGCAAATGTATTCCTCACAAAGTTGTACACGAAAAAGGTCTTGTGCATCTTATCATTTGTTCAAGTGGTATTTGAGGTATAAGAATTGGAACGCAATTCTGTTAACGTAATAGTTTACAGTTTTCGTTACTCAGCAAAGCATTTATTTGAAAAGCGTAATTAAGTCTATGGCAATATTTCGCAGCCTATATATTCTAATTGATGATATTTCTTTTGTGATCAGTATTGTAGAAATCAAGAGTACGTGCCAACAACGAAGACGTCAAATTCACCTTCCCATTCACTCAGTTATCCCCAACCACTATTGTCTCTGCCTGTTCTTTCTACCCAGTTTCCAGTTCAATTGAGTTAATGTTGTGAGCTGTCAAAGTAGTGCCAGAGAACTCTGTTTTTGAGACAGTATTTATCAGGTTGTTGTGTTATGAAGTCCTTTTCTTAGACGCATTCCTTTTGTCTGGACTGGGAAAACAATATTACTGCATCTCACTATCTGTTTTATTTGTGGTAAACTTGTTTCGGAAGGAGACCAATAGTGACGAATGGAATCGAAACTCTGATGCGAGTCACCAAAGAACGGAAGGGTGGGGCTCATAATCTTCTACAGAACACTAGACTGATTGAAGTGCATAAGGAATGTCAACGTGAATATGGTAAGGAATGTAATATAAGGAAACTAATTAATCAGAATATTGCAGAAGCAGGTGATAAAAGTTCGAGACCCTCTTTCTCTTATCCATTCAATTTCAAACAAGAGTGTCTCATATGTGCTGAAACGTGTGACACAGAGGCGGAAACAGAAAACCACTACACATACGGCGTGGAGTGTTTGAAGTTCGCTCCTTAACTATGCACATACGCTGCTTGAGAAAGCAAAGAAACGCGATGATGGATTCGGGAGAGAGGTTGTCGAACGCAACAACAGTTTTTTTGTGTTTATTAGCTGCAGAAGCCCATTGTCATCAAGATTGCTATGCTACATTATTGTCGAATCCTTCCTCTGCTCGAAAAAGGGGCCGTCAAAATACCTACATCGATGCCGCTTTTCACGATTTATGCAAATTTATTGATAGTTCAGAGAAATGACAATTTTCACTGCTAGATTTGTTTCTGAAAATTAATGAATGTTTCCCAAAAGAAGTGACACTGACTATAAAAACTCTCAGAAACAAAGTGACTGAACACTTCGGTGATGGGGTCTTGTTTGCCTCAATGCGAAAAAATCCAATAGCCTAATAACTTGGCTTGAACATGAATCTGGCATTTCTGAGTAGAATTTCACCAGAAATATTTTCTGTCGTATAGACAACTTCATTAAATGAACCGTTTTATGTAAACTTTGAAAAAAGGAAAATAAAATACATTAAAGGGGTGGGGGAGGTGATGCTCCCGCGATAGGGGAAGGAACTTTATGCTTTATTTTCAACGACCCCTAAGAGTGTTTTCCCAAAGTCTTAAAGCTTTATAAATTTTATCCCATTCTTCCTAATTTACCTGGTCTATCTTGTCGAAATCGCGCCTTAACAGTACGTCAACGTTCAAATCTTTCGACATCAGTGCATCACAAGGGCCAGAAAAGGTCACCAAAACTCTCAAGAACCCAGTGGGAGTAAGCATTCGACAGTTAATAGCCCTACAGATCCTTGTAAAGGGGTTTAAATAGAGAAAATTCATATAGTTTGATTTCTAAGATAAAAATCGTATTTTAATAAGGAAATCCTACTCCTTTAATCTAATAATGCACGTTGTGATTAAGATTAGCGCACACTACCCAGACCATGTTCGAAGCATTCGGCAAAACGGAAGACGGAAACCTACCGCAGCCTCTCTGGTGTCAGCTGCGCAACTATTGTCTGCTCTGACGCGGCAAGTGTGAGCTGGGTGACCCAACTCACGACAGTGACAGCAGCACTCCTTGACGTCAGTGGCGTTACCAGCTGAACGCTTCCCCCTTCAGCACACACCTCATATAAGTTGCCGTTACGTCCTGAATGATAGTAACTTAATGGTGTAAGTCACTGTAAGTTACTGGCTTCTTACCAAATAGCACACGGGAGCGGTCCTTTGGCTTCATATCCTGCGCATTAGTGGCCACCACCCGAGACTCAGACACCCCAACATCAAAACCCATACATGTTTGGTCAACGTCTCTCCCGTGTGTTCGACACGGAAACGGTGTTCGTTAATTAAACCACTCTCAATCTTGGTCAGCAACCTCTTTCCCAGGATCCTAGTGCGGAACTCCCACAGACTCCCACCGTCCACCAGGACAACAATAACGATGTCAGCCAATGAGCCTCAACACAACGGACATAGAATCCGAGAAATCATACTCCACGAAACCTTGAAGCCGTTATTCTGATTAAATAAAAAACACAAAATCGTTACTAATTTTGCACAGTATCGATAGCAAGGTATCTGTGGTGTCACCGCCAGACACCACACTTGCTAGGTGGTAGCATTTGAATCGGTCACGGTCCGGTAGTATACGTCGGACCCGCGTGTCGCCACTATCCGTGATTGCAGACCGAGCGCCGCCACACGGCAGGTCTAGAAAGATTTCTTAGCACTCGCCCCAGTTGTACAGCCGACATTGCTAGCGATGGTTCACTGACAAATTACGCTCTCATATGCCGAGATGATAGTTAGCATAGCCTTCAGCTACGTTATTTGCTACGACCTAGCAAGGCGCCAGTATCCGTACTATTGATATTGTGAATCATGTACCATGAAGAGCGACGTTCTCCACTAATGGATTAAAGTTAAGTATTCCGCCAGCTACGTCCGTTTTTCTCAATTCTAATTCCCTTGTCATGTTCCAGATCTCACGCCAGCTGCATTTCGACCTCCTTTAGAAAAACACGGTCGGCTCTCCTGCCAACCACAACAGTATACATCCTGAGAGCTAGACACGGTCTTCTCCACTCTCGCCTGCACCCGCCGCGTTCTAAAGCTCTCAGTTTTATCTGTAACTAGAATACTTTCCTTTGCAATTCATTAACCTTCTCTTCAGATTGCAAATCAGGCATTACCAGTCCTGTACCCTTGATTCGTTTGAACCAGTGCGTAATCTGCACGTGTAGTGGCTACACTTATGCTCGGGATGAGTGACTACTCTCTAGGAACACGATATTCTTCTCATTATCAGAGGGAGAAGCGTCTCCGCACTCCAGCGTGGCACTCACAGGACCAATATGGTACGCAGTAACCTATACTTTGAGCGCCGTTACGCCGCTGAAACTAATCCACTTTCCTGATCTTGCCATGCTAATATTGGCTTCAAATGCGCAACTCGTACTTGATTTTCTCTTTCCTCAGACAGCCGAACCCTATCACCAGCTCGGGCTCCATAAAGCCTCCGCGTGCACGCAAGTAAATTCTGAGAAAACAAGAAAGTTATATATCACAATTGCTATTAATCACATTTTCTAGAACATGTGGCAAATGATGTTCAGTCAACTAACCCTACATCTAAAGGTATCCAAGCTCTGCCTACCAGTTTGTTGGTTGAAATGCACGCCTAATCAATTCGGACCTGTTAGAATAACAATGAAAGTACGATTTATTTCCAAATACAGTTTCACATAAAGCCAAAACACACATAAGACAGAAGGTAATGATTTCCTCCTGATCAATAGGACAGCAAGTACTTTAATAAAGAGTATAAGGTTGCAGGAGCACTCTCTTAAATTTAATATAAACTGCACATCCCATGAGCATCAAAGGACAACAAAAATTAGTTAATCACGGAAAGACGTACGCCAGATAAAACAGAAATTAATAATAATATTTTGGATTCAAATTACAATGTTATTAAAACACATAAAGACAGCCATTAAGTTTCAAGAGCAACGCCGCAAGTTGTCACCCAAAACGACATCATATCTGACATCAACCCGCGAATTCGGACGCCTCGCAATAACTCGCCTAACGAGTTCACTTTAGTTGCCTCAGACACACATAAAATACAAGAAGAAGAGAAAAGGTACACATATTCATGCGACAGCTATACGGCAACTCCAGTTCACGCATTAAACAAACAGCAATAAACAGTAGAAGGACTTTGTTCATTGGAGATTGAACTAAGACCAAGCAAGACGACATGTTAAAATAGTGGCAATTTGGAGCCAAGGAGTGACATTCCAAGACTTCCCTACTCTTTGTCTTGAATGGAGACTTGTCATGACTCGGCTTCCGATCTCGGAATGGAAGTGCTACAGCTCTCAGAACTGGAAACTCAATGCAGACGGCGCCCCACAGGCAGCCACTGGCTGCCTGTTGCACGCTGTAGTCTGCCGGCTCCGCGTGCTAACGCTACATTCATCCTTTTACGCGCTCTCCTACAACTTCTGCGAAAACACGCGCTGCGTTTACAACAGACCATCTCCAGTGCAAACTCAGGACTCTCGCAATGGCCCACAAAATCTTACTCTGTATATTGGCCAGAGAGAAAACTGATTTGCTTGCTTCCAGTAACCAAGTCCTCAGTCCTTATCGGTTCGACTCCGAGAGAGAGAGATTATCAGAGCTTCAGTTCACCACAGGCGAGTGCACTTTGGCCAAAGATATGCCCAGCCGCAAAGCGGATAGGGCCTATTGGCTCGCGAAACAACTCAACCTCACCTTCACAAATTCAGCCCCTGAAGTCAAGTTTACAAAGCTTTTGAAACTTACCTATCTGGAACCGTCACGTTACACATGTCTCAGGTGCACCAGTTGGCCACGACCAGTCTCCTGGATTCTCATCCAGAGAGTGACGGTTTCAGTACTTCGAGGGCGAATCACGTACCCTTCAAATGTAGTGCCAACTAACCCAAGGCTTTGCGTTCACCCTCTCGTCTCCCAAAGTTCCTCACAAAAACTAAGGGTCCTGGACGAAAGCTGTAGCTTACCACCCCGCTTCCCTTTCGTGGACCCTTTCTATGTTGGTCTCAGCCGTGAGTCAGTTGTCCATAATAAGGAAGGAATTCTTCACGTACCATGTCCGTGACCGACCACGCACTGGATTATGGGAAATTGAACGGATAAGCAAACGTGGGAGACTTCTGTGTCAGTTGATGCGATTTGTGTCTTGTTGTGTTAAACACATAATTATGTCATAGCAATGCACAATCCTGCTTCTCTGGGCTTCATCGTGTTATATAACAACTCAGCTTTGAAGTTACTATTGAATCATTCTGCAGCCGATGTCTGAGCGTAGTAAGGCGTTTTGGTGGCGTGTCTGATACTATGCTGAAAACGAAATTTTTATGACTTCCACGAAACAAATGCTGCAGCATTGTCACTAATGACAATTTTTGGAGTGCTCAATAGGGAAAATATTTTGCTGAGGTGTTTAGTACTAACACCTACTGTCACCGATCAGCTCGATGCCAATCACACAAACTAGAGAAGGAATCGACAGCCACAAAATATGCTGCTGACCTGCCTGGGTGCGAAGTAGTGGCCTTACATAGTAAACGGACGGATGCTCTGTTTGGAGCTCAGAATGGGTGGACTAGTGAAACCCCCTACAAAATGAGAGTAGGGTTTGGCAACCTACCACTCCCGGCACTGCCCTACCATTCTACTTATGCCCTTGTACAATGACAGGGCAAGAGACGACTACTGGGACAGCGTGCATTGCGTAATGCAGAAGGATAGCTGCGCACCGAGATTTTGAATTTTTTTCCGATTTACTGCCCTATACAAAGCTTGCATGCAACAGTACCCACGTTAACGGCTCCTTAATCCTATGGTCCGTTTTGTATGAACCCAGAAGTCCTCCCACGATTGGATAATAATAGTATCGAAATACAGCTAGTACCAGACTTCTAAGTAGGCAAACCTTTAATGACGATCTTTCCTTACTCGAAAGCGCAGGATCCTCGTTTTGGCTCGTACTCCAGGCCGCTTTCATTAAATTCCAAACGATTCTTCATAGGCCTCAAATACTGTTTCTGCTGCTCGCCCAGATCCACAAACAAGTCTGGTACCTCGGTAAGCATCAGACCACCCGTCTCCGTCATGGGTCCTCGAGGGAAGGGTGCATCTCTTTCTCGAACATATGATTGAGGGCGTCACCCACTATATTCTTTCCCCTTATATGCCTGACTTTCTGAACGTGGAGATCCACAATGCCCAGTGGACAGAGCGTCCAGTTATACAAGTGAAACCTTTGTGGTCCATTTCAAGTGACAAATCGCGATTCCCTAAATAAAACTTGAAATTCTCGTTAGCGAATAGAACTGCGAGAACATCGATTTCATACATCGAATATCTGCCTTCAGTGGGAGTCAACAAACGGGACATGTAAGCCACTGGACTGTGTTCCCCACCATTCTCCTGCAACAATACCGCCTCTACACCTGAGTTGGAAGCATCCGTTTTTAGTATAAGTCTGGGATAAGATAAGTCTGGGATCACCAATACCGAAGCGCTACTTAACGCAGTCCACAAACCTATCTAAGGTGACTTTCTGGCTCTAATTTCATTTGAAAATTCCCCTTCTGACGCTGTATATTTAAAGGAGCCACAAGTTCCGCGGAACTTGGGGACCAAAGTTAAAAAGAAGTTGACCGTTCCCACAAATCAGGTTATCCCTATGATGAACAGAACTTAAAATCGTAAAAGCGGTCGAATAATCCGAAACAATCTCCGTCTTCTTGATGAAATCACGTCGTAACAGCAATCCAGTGTTCAAACTTTCGCCATCAATACTTCCAAGGGCCAGGAAAAGTCACCAGCCCTACAGCAAACACAGAAAAACCAGTCAGAGCAAGCTTTTGACTACGGCTCTACACGTTCCTGTGACGGGTGGTAATACAGATAATTAACAAATAGTATGATTTCTAAGATGCAATCCACAATTGAATCTAATAATGCACATAAGGGTTTGTGATGAAAATTAGCACACGCAAAGAGCGATGAATTGTCAGCCACATATGCGAGCAAGGTAACCCGGCTAGCCGGAGTAATAACAGCACACCTTTACGCCAGCGCCGTTGCCACTCAACCGAACGGCCTCCCCTTCGCGCTCATATCTCATATGAACTTATGTCACAACTTCGATGCTAGTCTCCAAACGATCTAGGTCACTGTAAGTGAGTGGCATCTCACCAAATAACACGCGGGAGCGAATCTCCGTCATCAAATCCTGCACAATAGTGGCTACATCAGACCGATACATCTGAAAATCAAAAGCAAGTGGTACTGTTCGCACCTCCCGTACATATTGGTTCAAAGACTGTCCCGTCCGTTGGACACGAAGAAGGTGTTCAGTAATTAAGTCCCTCTTAAGCCTAGTGGGCAACCTCTACCCCAGGATTCTAGTGCACAACACCCGCAGACTCCCATGGTCCCCTAGGACAACACTAACGATGCCTTGACACACTCGATATCGCATTTGACAAATCATACACGACGAAAACTTGAACACAGTAACGTGACTCTAAAAAAATACAGAAAATCACAAAATCATTGCTAATTTTGCACAGTGTCGATGGCAAGGTAATCCACCCTTTCATCACACTTAAAAGAGACTTTGGCAATTTTGCAAAGTATAATGAGTCACTTTCTATGTTGTGCCTCCTAACGGTAATTAAATTTGCGAATTTTCTAACAACACACTGTCTTCACTCTCGCTTTGTTCCCTCTCCCACAACATTGCAAAGCTCTCAAATTCATCTATAACTGCAGTACTTTCATTTGATGTTCATTAACCTTTCCCTTTGATTTTAAATCAGACACTGTCAGCTCTGTATCATCAATTCGTTTGAATTAGTGAATGATCTGCACTTGCGTTTGGTATTATTGTGCTCCGAATGGTTCATTATCGTCTAGGAACGCCTGATTCTTCTGAATATTCGAAAAAGAAGGTGCACAGCGCTCCAGTGTGGATCTTACCTGGCCAGAACGGACCCTATTAAACAGCAAAATTGTTCAAATGTGTGTGAAGTCTTAAGGGACTTCTAAGGCCATCAGTCCCTAAGCTTACACACTACTTAACCTAAATTATCCTAAGGACTAACAAACACACCCAGCCCGAGAGACGACTCGAACCTCCTCCGGAATCAGCCGCACAGGCTGTGACTGCAGCACCCTAGACCTCTCGGCTAATCCCGCGCGACAGTAAACAGCAGTTTAAGCGTGGTCACCATGCGTAAACGAACCCAGCTCCTCGATGTTGCCGTTTCCGACTGGTTGCGCTTTCCTCGGCAGCCTTTTACGTGACACTGCATACTTACTGAATGTGAGCAAAGTAAGATTGAGTGGAAAATGAACACCTTTACCAGAACAGTACTACATTACATTTATTTCTAAATACAGATTCAGTTAAATCCCAAAAACTTACAAGACAAGAGCTACTTAATTCCTCTTCGCTAACAGAACAACAAAGAACTTTGGTTAAGACAACAAGATTACAGGAGTACATACGTAAATTCAAAATGAATAGTAATCCCCTTAGCAGGAAAGGCTGAATAATAAATCTGTTAATCATTGGTAAACGCAAAAGAGTGAAACAGGGAATAATAACAAATATTTTGAATTCAAATTGCAGAATTAGTATATGACGTAAAGTGGGACAGTAAATTCCCAGAGAATGTCGTGCTTTAACAGTATAGGCTCTGACGTCACCCCGCTCAGATTAGCTGCCTCTAAAAAACACATAAAACTCAATTTTCAAAACAAGCGAAAGGTTCGCATAATCATGCAACAGCGTGATGTCAACTACAGTTCCCCACACGTCCCTATGATAGTTCAACACTTCCCGTACATGCGGCAAAAAAAGGCTACTGGTAATTACTCAGTAAACACTGACAGTCACAAGCAAATAGTGCAGTCAAAAAGCTAGGCACAAAGGCTTAAGTAACGCTCATTAAATTTACACAGTGCCCGGTAAGTTAATATGAACATATATAAATGTTACGGCCTTAATATACAACGATAAACATCGAATAAACTTTCCTCATGGAAATCTGAGCTTGGCCAAAACGATACGACAGTCGACAATAGTGGCAATTTCATGCCGACGAGATTCATTCGGCAAACGCGATAAGCTAACATACACTAGACAAACGAAGCCGGTGGTGCAGAAGTGGAACTAAACCATGTGTAAAAGACCCAGCAGGACAAGAAAATTCTATTAAAGCGTTCCAACACTTGCTCTTCCCGTTTCTTTAATGAGGACATGTCAGAAAACAGCTTCCGGCTAGAAGAAGTCATGTGCTGCAGCCCTCGTAACTGGAGGCCCACTGCAGAATGAGATCCTCATATGGCAGTGGCCCAACAATTGCCCACGATCCTCTCGCCGCCCCGCGCGGTTGCGCCGAACTGATCCTATTGGCCCCTTTCCTCCAAAACAAGACCGACAAATCAGCACAGTGACGAGCTCAGGACTCCTACAGTGGACAACACGACCCCGCGCCACGTATCAACCACAGAGCAAACCGAGCTGCTTGCTTCCTTCTACCACCATCTTGCCAGTTCGATTTCGAGAGAGAGAGTTCATCAGAGCCTCAGTTCACCGGTTCCTTTAGCCACCGATATGCCTACTCGCTAGCGAGACGAGATTTATCGACTGGCGATTCGGCTCTCCACCTTAGAATATTGCTCAAGTGTATGGGAATCGTATCAAGTACGACTACCTGGTAATCTGTGTACAGAGAAGGCCGGCACCAATGATCACAATGTTTCAAGAATCAGTATTAAGTGGAGAATACAGAGACATTTCAAACCCTCCACTTGTCGCTCCCGTAGTGAGCGTGGAGGTTAAAGTAGGCCAACTGCAGGAGACGTAGAAGCATTTAAGGTGTAATTCTTTTCGGGCTCCATACGAAAACGGAACGGGAAGAAATCACAACACGTGGTACAATGCTGAATACTCTCTTCCATGCCGTTCATACTGGTTTTCAGAATATATTCATAAACGTATATTAGATAAATTCAGTGAATGTTATTAATGTGCATATCAATTAAACCGCCTACTACTTCAACTGAAAAATTTAAGGACAATTACAGCTAGGAGAATACATGGTGATAAAAATTGTTTCTTCACTTGGTGGTTTTACGGAACGACATTAAAGAAAAGCTCTAAAGGTACACACACCGTAATGTTGGAAAAATATTAATATGCGAGAGAGATGATAAATGGCATGATTTAAGTTTCTCGACCAAAATGATGAATGTTTCTACTTCTCATGATGCGTTGCCTAATTTATCCCTATGCAGGCTTCAGAGTTCTCAGCCTTAGTCACATTCTGATTTATTGAAACAGATTACCGATACTGGCTTTACAGTGATCATCAGTAATAGAACACAAGTAAAATAAACAAAGGTTTATTCTAAATTTTGCGGAACACGTAAGTCAAATTTTTTTCGCATACCTAATTACATTCAAAAGAGCAGCAGCGCACAGAACGTGTGGTCGTAAACTAATATTATGAACAAGATGAAAGGTGTGTAATATTTAAGTAAATGATGAAAGGTACAAAGTTTGGAGACGATGGCTCTACTCGAAGAACGGTGACAGAAATTTAATAAGCGATTATCTGCTACGAGTAAATGAGTGTCATTGAGTGGAGTTACATGTAAGATATATAGATTCAGCAATTTAGTTTGATAATCGATTTAGTGAAATTACCTCAAGTAGAAGAAAATGGTACGAAGAGATAAGTTTCCGAACGAAACAAAGGCGCTTGATATAATTACATAGAAAATGTAACGTAAAATACGCTTGAAAGTACACAAAGTAACGTAGACAATTTTACCGCTGTTTAGGCTGCAAACATGAGACAGGCTGCCTTATTAAACTAATTTTTAACTGTTTTGATGAATGAAATAAGTAAATGAATAAATTTAGGACAGTAGAACTATTTCTCTAGGACAAAATTATCACAAAGCTCCACAACAAAGTACGCGCATGAAAATATTTCGTTTCACCTCGATGCACCAACATCGTGTAACGGCCCAAGTTACACATCATGGAGCTGAGAAGGCATTTCGTGTATGCCTCCATCATGACGGCGGAGCCAAATGTAAGACAATGTTGATACCACGAAATCCTGTCATTCAGACAGACTTGCCTTTCCATTTCAAAAGCCTGCAATTTCTTTGAAAGTGGCCTTCTTAATTAATATGAATAAGAGTCAAGGGCAAGCGTTAGATGTGCACATAACGTTTTCCTCTGGAAAACTCTACATTTGCCGCTAGCGTGTATCGAGAGCCACATATATCTACATATTCACAGAGAACTTAAGTCTCGAAACGTTGTTTACGGGGACGTATTACAGTAGATTTCTGGCTCTCCATATTCACCAAGACAACTACTCGTACGATAATTTCCGCGCTAGGCATGTCGCAAATAGTCGTGAAATTATTTACTCCCTTTCCTGGCACGTTTTTTTATTCGCTATTGGGTCGCGTAATTTTTTTTTTCCTTGAGTACACGAGAGAATTGTGAGCTTCTCCTATCGTCTTTAATTTTTTTTCCTATCTCGAGGAGGTTGCTGGGCTACAAGTGGTTCGCACCTCAATACCTCCAAAAGATAATTTTTGCGATGGTGCATACATGTGACTAGTGCGTATCTGTATTAACTTTTATTTATAAATGTCTAACCGCGGATAACACCTCGGGATACAGCTAGTTCACTAATAATTTTGAACAGGAGTCATCGCGTCAGATACACGCACGCACACACACACACACACACACACACACACACACACACACACACACACACACAACAGTGCTAATGAAATATATACAGACATAAGTATTTATGTATGAAGTTTCTCTTACTTGTAATTTTCTGCTGTCCCTTCTAATTATGCCCTGCAAACTTTTCATTTTTTCGCCTGCGAACTTCATTCTCATTGACAAACTGCTTATTTGCTTCTGTCTCGGGTTCTTCGGCCGACGTTCGTGTGATGATTTTGCTGACGTTTCGCCAGCACGAGTGGCTGGCATTGTCAAAGCTTCACCCTCCATTGCCGGCAATGGAGGGTGAAGCTTTGACAATGCCAGCCACTCGTGCTGGCGAAACGTCAGCAAAATCATCACACGAACGTCGGCCGAAGAACCCGAGACAGAAGCAAATAAGCAGTTTGTCAACAAGTGGCCACGAAAGTCTTAACAATTTTCATTCTCATTACCATAGTCTGACGTATCAATTTCGTTATGGTCATTCTGATGAATACACATATCAAAATGCCTTATGTTTTCATCTTAATGTTCCTTTCATCGCCTGTTCCATATGACCAAACCCCCATTTCGGAGTAGCCACTTCTCATTTCGGTATAATAATGATACTTGAGTACGATAGGGGCTACTTTTGAACGTGTTGCTTCATTATTTATTAAAATTTTTGGAATCACATAAATGAAAAATGAATATAAATATACCCCAACTCCGGCTTGATCCTCAGCCATGAGATTGATATAACAGTGACTTCATAGCCTGTAAAATGTAGGTATTTTTTCAGTACTGTGTGAACAATTGAAAGGTTACCGTTTATGTACCTTTAATGTACGATATTGGATGCGTATGTGTTTACCATTGCTGATGTGGCTAAATTATTCAGCCAGCATAACTGAACCCTTATCTAGAAATTTCCGACTTCTGAAATTTTTAGCAAATCTTACAGGCAAAACAATTTTACTCTTTCACATTGTGAATAAACTGGCACTATGAATCTTCATTCCTTAGCAGTGTGTTAACTGATATGACCGGCGCTCGAATGTGGGATGTTGCTTTTCGGCAGCAACCCTGACGAAGCTAAGAAGGCGCGGTTCACAGTCAGCCTCATATCTTTATTCTACAAGTACCTCATCTGTGTAGGATATCTTTTGTGAATTATGGAAGGTTTGCGAGAGCTACTCGCCAAATAAGTACTGTCGAGGCGGGTTGTGGGTTGTGCTTGCATAATTGAGTTGGTAAAGCCCACGAAAGACTAAGATATGGTGCACAATTTTAAAATAACACGATGTTCCTATATATAGATAGTCTGTTGCAATACTCTAGCGAGGAACGATGTGCTTACATGATGTAGTGCTGCCTTTCCCTTTCCTGAGCTCCATGTTTTTGGCCGCCCGCGGTGGTCGAGCGGTTCTAGACGCTGCAGTCCGAAACCGCGGGACTGCTACGGTCGCAGGTTCGAATCCTGCCTCGGGCATTGATGTGTGCAATGTCCTTAGGTTAGTTAGGTTTACGTAGTTCTAAGTTCTAGGGGACTGATGACCTAAGATGTTAAGTCCCATAGTGCTCAGAGCCATTTGAACCATCCTTGTTTTTGAAATTTTCGTCGAGTTTTGTGCATGAAGTAGCTATACGAGGAATTCCATTCTAACCTTGATTTTCTGTTGCTGCTTCGTTGTATGCCAAAATTTTCATAACTGGTAAACTGACGTAGTATCTAAATTACATCATCGATTATGAAGCTCTGATCTCTGATCCGCCATATCGTAGTTACTAATCAGCGTTCATATTTAAGGGAATAGATATCTTGGTAGTGAAGAACGCTAACACGCAAACGGGCTGTTTTCTGAGTTAACCTGTCAACTGTGGGCCTAGATACGGGCTGGTATCTCTTGTATCACTGCGGGTTCTCCTGTCTCCTGTTACATTGCTGAGCACCGTGCCGGAAGTCAAGCGTCCTTACGAGCTCACTTTTTCTGATTTTTCCGGCGTGGTGACGTCACAAGGTGCAAGTGGGAGGAATAATATGGAGCCTGTCTATACTTCGAAAATACACTCCCAGCTCTTTGGCTGTACACTAGTCCGTTCCGTGCGGTGCTTCTCTCTTATCGTCTTTCACCAGTTGATAAGTAACTCCGTACCGACCTCGCACATACTAAACAAACCTGTGACAAAAGGAGTTGCACTTGCTTCTTTCTTTCCTGCTCCTGTATTAATTCTGACCAGTTACGGGTCCAGAGTGACGTGCGTTACTCAGAAACGGAGCGGAATAACGTATATTAGTTGCCTTCTTCTGCAGATGAATTAAATTTCATAAACAGTCACCCAACGAAT
The DNA here is from genome assembly GCF_023897955.1 of Schistocerca gregaria. Lineage (NCBI taxonomy): Eukaryota > Metazoa > Arthropoda > Insecta > Orthoptera > Acrididae > Schistocerca > Schistocerca gregaria. The sequence goes on from NC_064922.1 coordinate 573,826,640, forward strand.
CTCACCTTGGTACTCTTTTTCTTGGAACTAGTTCTATGTCTTCGCTTCAGTTTAGCTCGCTTTGGACGGGTGATACTGTTTCTATTGATTTAATGCCAATAGTATAACCGGGTACTAAAAGATGGTAGCCGTTTAGTCAAGCACAATCTCTTCAATTTACTTTAAGTATATTCCCAGGCCTTACATCGAAGGTCAACTGTTTGCAGATTATCTGGCATTTTGAAAAGTTTTCTTACGTTGTTGCGTTCCTACGTAGAATAGCATCAGCGAGGAACTGTCTCATGGACCTTCCAAGTTATGAGACGAATAGTTTACACACTCCATGAGCGGTAGTCACGAAAAAATACGTTGGGGAATTACTTGTCCATTTGATGATTTGACCCAGTTAACAGCTAGATGATAAGCTCTCTGCGTTAGGAAATCGGGTCATACACTTTGTTCTATATTCACTGACTTGGTTGTAGTACATGTGCTGACACAGTGGCACTCCACTGAGTGACTGACAGAAGTCAAGTAGCAAGGCATCAATCTGGGCTACGCTACCGATGGGTCCTTTGATTTTACAGGCGAACAAAAGGGATATGTAATACACAAGAGCCGGTCGCGGTGGGCTAGAGGTTCTAGGCGCTTCAGTCCGGAACCGCTCGACTGCTACGGTCGCTGGTTCGAATCCTGACTCGGGCATGGGTGTGTGTGATGTCCTTAGGTTAGTTAGGTTTAAGTAGTTCTAAGTTCTAGGGGAATGATGACCTCAGATATTAAGTTCCATAGCGCTCTATCCATTTGAACCATAATACACAAGATCTCTGTTTGTAAAATGCATATTGCTTCCTAATTCTAAGATCTTTCTTCTCGAAAAATGGTAACAACACCAGGCGTAAAACGGTATTCCAGGAAAAGATAGATGTCACTGATACAAACCTGCATCTGATCGCTCTTGGAAACGGGGAAGACACGCACTTGCCAATCTCTCGCAACACTTCGTTGCTCCAGCGACCTAATATAAACGGTTGTCAGGAGAGAGCAGCTTATTTCAAAATGTATAGAACCGTACATGTGCCTTACGAGGACTAGACGGCCTTGCCCTCTTGAGTGATTTTATGTGACTTATCTCAGTTTGTGAAGACCAAATTTAGTGTTTCGGCACGGGGTCCTCCATCTTATATTTCGGAACCAGTATGACTACTGACCAATTAAAGGAATGACATTGATCTTCAATGTCTGAGTCTTTTTGTATTTTTCATCAGACCAGTGGGAAAAATTATACTTCCAAAGTTCTTTTGTTTCACTGCATTTCCCAATATTCTTCCCAGATGCACCCTGCGAAATGACCACAAAAGGGAAAAATCATATAAATTAAAGTTCATGCGGCGTCTCAGGGCAGTCGAAATTCGAACAAATTGCTTCGGAATGTGGCAGGAGTGTGGATTCAATCACAACCTTGTTCGTGATATGCATCTATAGAGCGAACAGTACTATGCTTTATCTCATCCACTTATCTTTCAGAGCACCGTCCTGAGAAATGGGTGTTTGTTGTTCTGTTCAGCTAAGGGTCCTCCTATTTTCTGCAACACCTGCTAAAAAAATTAAATAAAAAATACTTTCCTAATAATCCTTTGAATACCAGCATTCATTAATGTTGTAGCAGTCTTATGGTCGCTGATTTGCTCTTCTTCAACAAATCTGTGAAATACTTCACAGTTGTCTACAGAATGTTAGGAATCTTTTAATTTATTGTATGTAAGTCACTAAATGATTGAAACTACTAGATATGATTAAAATTTCTAACATAGTTGAATTAAAATTATATCGGCTGCACAGCATCAAAACCTATTCCCACTGCTTACGCTCCACAGTTCCAGAGATGGTATTACCTAACCCCACACTTCTTGTAGAGCCCGCTTTGTAGCATTAAACCCAAAAATTTTGTAAACAAACACCGCTGTTTAAGTCGTCGTCCCTTCGCACCGCACAGTCGCCTTCTAGATGAAAGGAGCTTAGTTCCATTGTGCACCAGTCATCACTCATAAAGAGTATGGCACACCAACACTGTCAGGTGAAGAAGGACATAGCAGCTCTATATCCGTAACCTTTTAATATCTTAGTCAACAAAACGACTAAGACCGCATCCTCTCGACATGGAATCTCGGTTAAGGTTTTGTGAGAATACTTTATACACTTACGAATCCTACATAACCACTATTATCTTTCAAGATGTATTTCTTACAAAAAGTTAGAATCACTTCAGAATAACTCTCAGCGGAGCACAAGTCGATCATAGAAAATCATCAGAACTGTTATCGTCATTATAAGAATCTTCCTGCAGTAAGTAAACGATTTACTCAATGAAATACAAGTGCGATAACCCTTTCCAAACAAAGAAAGTCAACGCCAACGGAAGTTCGCATTACGCTGGGATAAGTAGCTTCATTTAACATCAGATATTGTACGAAATGACGCATGATGGTTAAGACACTGAAAAACAGATGAACGACGACGGTGAAAGGCGAATATGATGGCGTATCTGTTGTCATCAGCTTGTGGGAACAACGTGGTCGTGTATTTTCATAGTCGGTAAATCATCTAGTAATTACTGGCACGTAGAGTAGTCAGTCTAACAAACACAAATTCGATTAAAAGTGAAATATATCATATAACATAATACTTGTGATTACAACAAGAAGTAATCTTCACTGTGTATGACATATAATTTAATTAAATAATACGACAGTATAACACTATTATGTATGGGACGATGTAATTCAACAACTACGGCTGGTCTGTGTGACTGTGTATATGCGTCATGCAGGAAGTTATGAGAAACCCACATAAACAAGAATTTAGTTTACGTTTATCAGCAATGAACCTATGACAAAACGTTTCTATACTTAAAGTGGTTATTTACCAAAGTGGTGAAATAGAGTGCGGATCATCGATGCTAGTGCTGATCACTTTTTTTTACAGCAAATTCAATTTAATATTTCCCTGCAGGTAAGAGACGTTTCCTGTTACATGATCATATATGTGCTTGAACAACGACTTAGACAAATATTCCAGCACCACACATACTACTGTTCCTTGTTCAGTTGTTCATTCAAATCATACAGCAACTTTAGTATAATGCTTAAGCGATGGTACACACAGTACTCTCATCTACATGATAGAAAGTAAAGAACTGAGTTTCAGGAGAGTGTAGTGTTATTATTACGAGGAGCGATCAGTGTGTAATGCGATACAAAGTATTTATCGGCCAGTTTTGGTTGAAAAAATGTGGAATCCGTTGCGGGACGTAGTGAAATATTCTTGCTTCAGCATCTGTAGTTCTGTGACTTTCTGACTCGTGATTGCCCTTTGCACAGGCTTCAAAACGACGTCTGTAACGCCGATGAGTACCAACCATAGAGCTGACTTTCTTATGGAGGAAACCGAACGTCGAAGAAATTCATAGACGCGTTCAGGATGTCAATGGAGACCCGGCAATGAACAAAAGCACATTGAGTCACTGGGCGAGACGTGTGTCATCAACGCCATAAGGTTGCGCAGACCTGTGCGGTTTCCCGCCTGCCGGCCGGCATCAAACGGCCGTGAATCCTGCAATCTTGGAACGTGCGGACGCTCTCATTGTAGGTGATCAACGGACCACCATCAAACACCTCGCTGCGCAACTGGATGTCTCTGTTGGCGGTGCTGACACACTTATCCACCAGCTGGAGTACTCAAATGTGTGTACAAGCTAGGTTCCTCTTCAGAAGACCACAAAGAGCAGCGAAGAATCATCTGTTTGACCCAATAAAGGATGGTCTCCTCGGAAAGCGGTACATGGATGATTGGGAGTTATTGCTACAGCACAATGTTGGCTCCGACAACGACCAGTGGGGTGGCTCCATTCGAGCATACAACCCTTCCACTAAGGTCGTATAAGGAGATAATGTTGAAAAATTGGGTTTCTAGCGAAAAGAGTGTGAAACAATATGATGTATTTGATTCCTGAATAAAACTAACTTCGTTCTAGAAACAGTGTGCTGCATTACTTATCGAGCGCCTCTCGTATTTTACGTTGGCACCTAAACCGAAGAGAGGCAGTCCTTAAACAGGGAACTAAATTTATTTCAATTGCTTCCATTGTCTCAGCACTGGTTGTCGTCGACACTGAGAGTTACATCTGTATGATTCAAAACACATAATCATCCATTAACGATGTGTAACTTGAACATGCAACATGATGGTTAAAAGTTTTTATTCCTCGATAAATGGCTTTTGTTCTGTACTGTAGTGCGATTCTTCCGCACACTACTCTCACCAAGATCATATTATTCATTACATTCTCCCAGTGTCTCAACGCCCAAGATGTTTCTTTGCAGTTTACCGCTGCATAGAGCCACACCAGAAATATTCTTGCGTAGCTAACTTCTTCATAGCGATCTCTCTCTTTCATTTCGACAATTGTCACCGTATTTTTATAGTCAGATAATGTAGACAGACTAATAGAACATTTATTGCCGTGGCACGCACAGCGGGGCCCGTCTAACTCCTAGGCATTCGTTGGAGAGCATCGACAGAGCACTACCAAGGAACGTAAAATTAGTTCAGTTATGAAAGTCAATTTTATTAAGGTTGTATATTCGTGTTTTGATACTAAATTTCTGGGCAGGAGAAAAGCCTTTTTATTATACAAAGAAGGATATCTGTTGTAAAATTAAGTGGTGTCCTAACTAGCCCAATAAAGCAAATTTTATTTTCACGTGGGTGTTGATCAGTGTGTATAACATTGATGTCAGTAAAAAAGTCAATGAAACTCATAAACACTCCTGTATGTACACTTTTATATTGTAGTATTCCACATTCTACTCTCTTTCATAAGTTCGTATCTTTACAAGTGTCTGTTGGTCTGCAGCAACGAGTCACGTGAAGGACATTCGTTTTAACAAAAGGGTTTGTCTTAAACAGGAGAAAAAAAATGAGCATGTGCGAGTAAGACTTGAGCTGTGATGGTTCCGCACAGATTTAATTATTTATATCTAGACTTTTCGTTCATTCCGGGAACTGTTAGTATGGACGATTTTTTCCTGTTATCGACATTGATACAAGGAAGATGCGAATCCACAGTTACGTTGACTGTCGAGAAAGTTTTAATTTTAAAGAAAAGATTTTTCCGAGTGATACGATTACATACTATACATTTTTTGGTGCTTTCCTTTGCTTGTGCTGTGATATTTTGTTTCCTGCCAAATTTCATGTATCTAAGTCAAGAAGAAGCCCCCTACGAGTTTGTGTGAGTTTGCAAGTATCAAAACATATGAGTAAATGACCGTATCTTTTGATTACATTGATTAACAAACCTACATTCAATATAACATCAAGGGAGAATAGGCCTCAATGCGCAACATATATTTCAACTTTGTACGTCTACCCGTTCCTGAGAAAGACGAGTCTCAACAGATGGTTGAACAGATAGTACGATAACAACTGACAACTTTTTTCCGTATGATGTAACTGAAAACACAAATTTTTGGATCTTTTCTTTGTCTTTACTGTGAAACCTAGGTTCCTGTCAAATTTCGTGATTCTATGTCAAAGGGAAGTACTCTGCAGGTATTGATAAGTACGTTTCTGAGTATCAAAACATGTGACGTAACGAGACGTATCTTTTGATTACACTGACTTAGAAGCCTATATTTAGTACACCAGCAAGGCACCATAGATGTCAGTATGTGACTTAAGTCGCTACCTGATACGACTGCCTGTTCCTTGCAAAAGAGGTCACAATAGAAAGACGGGCAGACAAACAGACAGACATTAATTAAAAAAATTCCGGTGTTCTGATTAAAAATTGACGTTTTCGAATGTATTTGCTTTGGTTGAACTGTCACACCTGGCACCTCTTCAAATTTCATGATTCTAAGTAAACTACAAGTACACTATAGGTTATGATGAGGGAATTTGCGAGCATCAAAATGTGCGATATATAGGGTAACAACTACTTAACTATAGGAGGAAAGACGGTAGTTAATTACTAACTATCGCGTGCACACGGTTTATTCAACATGTAAACGTCACGACAGATATTCGGATTTAGGTGATGACATGTTCGACTTGACTGCCATCATTGGCGACGATCTACATCTACATGATTACTCTGCAAATCACATTTGAGTGCTCGGCTGAGTGTTCATCGAACCACAATCATACTATCTCTGTACCATTCCACTCCCGAACAGCGCGCGGGAAAAACGAACACCTAAACCTTTCTGTTCGAGCTCTGATTTCTCTTATTTTATTTTGATGATCATTCCTACCTATGTAGATTGGGCTCAACAAAATATTTTAGCATTCGGAAGAGAAAGTTGGTGACTGAAATATCGTAAGTAGATCTCGCCCCGACGAAAAACGTCTTTGCTTCAATGACTTCCATCCCAACTCGCGTATCATATCTGCCACACTCTCTCCCCTGTTACGTGATAATACAAAACGGGCTGCCCTTTTTTGCACCCTTTGGATGTCCTCCGCCAATCCAAGCTGGTGAGGATCCCACACCGCGCAGCAATATTATAATAGAGCACGAACGAGTGTAGTGTAAGCTGTCTCTTTAGTGGACTTGTTGCATCTTCTAAGTGTCCTGCCAATGAAACGCAACCTTTGGTTCGTCTTCCCCACAATATTAACTATGTGGTCTTTCCAACTGAAGTTGTTCGTAATTTTAACACCCAGGTACTTCGTTGAATTGACAGCCTTGAGAACTGTACTATTTATCGAGTAATCAAATTCCAACGGATTTCTTTTCGTTATTTAGCGTCAACTGCCACCTACCACAACATACAACAACCTTATCTAAATCGCTTTGCAACTGATACTGGTCTTCGGATGACGTTTCTAGACGGTAAATTACAGCATCATCTGCGAACAACCTAATACAACTGCTCAGATTGTCACCCAGGTCATTTACATAGAACAGGAACAGCAGAGGTCCCAGGACGCTTCCCTGGGAACACCTGATATCTCTTCAGTTTTACTCGATGATTTGCCGTCTATTACTATGAATTGCGACCTTCCTGACAGGAAATCACGAAACCAGTCGCCCAAATTAGACGTTACCCCATTGGCCCGCAGCTTGATTAGAAGTCGCTTGTGAGGAACGGTGTCAAAAGCTTTCCGAAAATCGAGAAATAGGGAATCAACTTGAGATCCCCTGTGCGAATAAAGAACTAGCTGCGTTGCACAAGAGCGATGTTTTCTGAAACCATGCTGATTACGTATCAATAGATCGTTCCCCTCGAGGTGATTTATAATGTTTGAATACAGTGTATGCTCCAAAACCCTACTGCCAACCAACGTCAATGATATAGGCCTGTAGTTCGATGTGGCGCAGGCGGAAAGCGAAAATCTGCGTGGCCTGTTGAAGTGTCGGAAGGTCCATGCTGTCGATGACATCCTGAATGGCTGTCTTCAGCTCAGCAGTAGTTTTGGCGCTATTGCTGTACAGCTCCACGAAACGGAGTCGCGTGGATTCAGATCTGGAGAATATGGCGGCCAGTGGAGCCCGATGCCAGAGCCAGATTGCGGTCCCCAAAGTGCTCCTCGAGGACATCAAACACTCTCCTGCTTCGATAGGCTCGAGCTCCGTCTTGATGAACCACATCTTGTCGAAATGACGGTCATGTTGGATAACGGTGACGAAATCATCTTCCAGAACCTTCATGTACCGTTCCGTAGTCACCGCGCCATCAAGGAATATCGCGCCGATTATTCCGTGACTCGACATTGCACACACAGTCATCCGATGAGGGTGAAGAGACTTGTCGATAGCGAAATTAGGATTCTCAGTTACCAAATTTCGCTTACTCACTAACTCATCCAAATGAAAATGGTCGACAATAACAAGGCGCGTACGCTTGCGCATACAGATTCCCATCATGCCTCGCGGCCAACATCGCAGTTTGAAAGTCCTAAAGCAAACCATTGATAAGTTATGACAACTTAATTTCATATTGTTCAAAAATTGTCACCCTGTAAATGGCCGTATCATTTGATTCCACTTATATACAAGTGTCAATTTCTTACTCTGCCAGGATACCGTAGATCTTAGTATGTGGCGCAAATTTCAACGTGGTATGTCTAACCGTTCTTGAGAAAGAGAGTTTGCAACAAACAGACAGAACGGACTTGAATACCATGCATTCAGAGAAACACAGAAGTATCAAAGGGAAACGGACAAAAGTATGAAGCAGTCTTCGGCACCTGGCGATAATATAATGTGTACAAAATACAATGATTGCCTCTGTAGCAAACTTTTCCCTGCTTCCGTAACAGTGTCACCTGTGGTACTAAGTGGGCAAACGCTATATGCTGTCGTAAGGACGACGACAGCAGAAACTGTGAAGAAGTTGGAGCACTTACAGACTCAGTGAGAGAACCAACTGCGAAAAATTCCAAGTAACAATGTAAAAATTCTGATGAATAATTTCAGACGTCATTTGGCCCATGATGACAATTTTGAAAAATAGTTTACTTGTACACAGGTCATAACAGAACTGAAAAAGTGGTAAACGACTTCCTGAACTGTACGGAAAGCTGACGTCTAGTTACTTCAAGAGGATTTCTTAGATACGGAAAGACTGTTCATCGCCTCGTAGAGACGTCTGTCAGTTTCTCAGAAGCACATTGCCGTCTGAGCACAAAACTCTGGAGGAATCATGAACATAGGGGTTGGAAGGGAGATAACGTAGAGTAAGTTCACTGCTTGACGCCCCCTAAATAAGATAAGGCTGTCTCCTTCCAGGCAAGGCCGGTATGATTAAGACTGTCAAAATACGTTAACTTTACTCTTTAATGGTTTCGAAAGTTCATATTTTTTTTCGAAGACACCCTTATTTACGACGCAAGGAATAAGCTCATTTGTTTTAGGTAGTGCCATGGAAATTCGGTGGCACACAAACTCTTACAATTCTAGATACAATTCATGTAAGTTAATTCTTTGTCTTCTTCCCTTTTGACATTTCTCATTCGTACCTACATTTACTCGTTACATATCCTAATACAAAATGGAAAGGAAATTTTTGGTAAGTCATTAAAATTATTGCTTAGAAATAATCTGTGTCATTTTCTGAACCACTCAGTTTCTTAACGGTGTAAATTACGTTTTTGCTATAAGAAATATAGAGCCACACGTTACAATAGCTGCCTTACGACTCTCCGAGATGAGCACGCGCAAAACTCTCTCCTCCAGAACATGCGAACATTCTCTCCTCCGATTTGCTGGAACTTAACGTATCCTCTTAGCTTCGCAGTTTTTTTGCATACAACTTTGCGATTTCCCTCCTTGATTAGTCCCGAAATAAGAATTTACTCTTTATACCCTGAAAAGTATCTTCAGTTAGTAACCTACTTTGGCACATTATGTCTCAATTTTATGAATTCATGAGACGTTCCCGACTCCAAATTACTGCATATCGAGGAGTTAGACAACTGAATTTCAGATCGAGTTGCTAAAATACTTTCGTCAGGTCACCAGTACCATTTCTTTACCGCATTATTGGTTTGACCGTTACTCGTGGCTAATCATTATAACGTATAATTGCTTTAGATCTTCATTTTCTTTTACTTGCTGATCTGCGGGCCAACAGCGTCGCAATCCACATGTACATTCTAGGGATTTGTTCTACATTATCCTTAAAAATTTTCTTTTTCCCACAATACTGTCATGTTTACTCCTGCGTTGTTTTACTTTGTCAAATTAATTTTTATTCCTGCTGATATTATCGTCCTGTTTCCGTGGGACAGAGTGTGAGGGCAGGAGTGGTCACGTGTGTTCTGATAGGTAGTCGGATTAGTTTGATTCTAGCCACCCCGACTTAAAATCATCCTGTGCCTGAATATACAATTCCAAAATGTCAGCCCATCACAATTGATTCGATTCAGCTCTTCCTCATTTCCACTGGCGATAGTAGTGTCATCAGCGAACCTTAGCATTCATATCCTTTCACCCAGAATTTTGATCCTTCTCCTCAAACTTTGTTTTATGTTTCCCATTTCTTTCTCTATGTACAAATTGAAGAAGAGGTGCGAAAGGCTTCACAGCTGTCTTACTCCCTTTTGAATCCAAGCACGTCATTTTTCGCCTTCCATTCACGTTGTCCACATTGTATATCACAGCTTTATGTGAATTTCGAATATGTTCCACCAATTTATATGTGCTTTTTATTGGCACACTAGCCGTAAGAAGAGTTTTTTGTATAATATCTTGCTTCTGTAATCAAGCTCAATGGCAGAACTGCCTGTCTGGTGTCTCTATATTGCCGTAACCGCTGTAATATAAACACCTGCCAATCTGTCTACTTTTTTGATTTGTAGTTATTGGTATACTCAGGACGAAGCTAATTATCGGTCTGCCCTCTAGAGCTGCCACGTGTTCGAGACCGTGGGTTTTACATTTTATTACGTCTGTTAATTAGGAATGTGGACAATGAGGCAGATTCCATATGCAACCCATATGACATCAACTGCCGTGTTACAAACAGGTAGCGTGCTCGGAGCGTGTGAGTACTGTGCAGCCATACACACTTGTTTGAAGTAATGACTGTTCAGATCAGTAACCCTAGAGAACTCAGGACGGTGGTTAAATTTACACTACACGAGAAAGAACCTAAGCGTACGAATAATTGAGGACGACCCACCATGTAGAGTGGCGGCCAGTAGCATGTTCTCTTGATTACCCACAACTCCTGTGAACAGCGATTCTGTGTCAAATTGAAACGATTTCCAAGGTAATCTTCTACATCCTGGAGCAGGTCCCCCATCAGTCTAACCTTACAGAATAAGTTGAAACAGGCGTTATTAGTTGTTGCACATAAAATGGTCATAGTATTCGAGATTTCTTCTGTTGATGGTATTGATAGTTCCTAAAACTTTACTCATGCGCCGTTAGTACTGCAACATTTGATATCCTTAATATCCTGATAAAAGCCCACATTTCTAATAGTGCTGTTAGTGCCCATGTCTCAAATGCATGGGGTAGGATACTGAACATACAGGATCGACGGTGGGTCAATTGCAGTACTTATCGGCTATTCATAGCTTTTTGTACTTCTGGCCTTCCGATTAGGCGCAGGAAAGAAAGAAGAGAAGGTGTGAACGGTATTGGCGTGCTGTCTATTCCCACAACTATCGAAGCCTCTAACAATCAGAGCCCGCTTCAAGCCCATCCATCGTCATCTTTGTTATTCAGTGACCACAATTGTGAACATTATTTAGCCCGTGTGACATCGCGATCGTAAACCCGTCACCTTAGTAGTAACGTTTTAACTGTTCTCTTTAACTATGCCTCATTAACAGCTTAATATGAATGTGTGTTTCTGATTCGTTAATCAGGTTTCGAGCTAGTTAATGAGAATTTGTGACTTTCAATGTGCGTCTTCCCACTTGCTCTTCAACACTGCTGCAGACTTCTGCACCGCTCTCCACTGCTGCGTTCTTGCTGTCCTCTTCAGTGTCACTGCGAGTCTGTCACCGCACGTGCACCCAGGAAAGAAAAACATTGAGACTAACTCAGATAATCTTTGAATTTGGGCTGTCAGTATGCAGCTTCTTCATTGATTCGCTTAACTGATCGTATACGTCATCACAATACAAGTCCCCCTACGACGTCAATATTTCAGTTCCCAAATCCCCCACGCCGACTTAGGCTTCCCACATCTCACGCGAATCTAACGATATTTTCTTACTGAATATCGTAATAGATTATGCAATTGATTCATTTCCACTCAAGCGCTCAGAAGTAAACAACAATTTAACGGATTGTGACGATGTGTTCTGGAATCACTGCTGTACTTTCCATAATCTCTGAATAGTGTCTGTTCAACGCTGTTGTAGTAAATACCGTGTTGTTTCACGTTATAATTGTCGTTAGAAAGTATTGTTAATTTTAGTATTCTGCTACCTACGTTCAACGAACAGCTGTCGTATTATTCTATATCACCCTGACGCCTTTAAGTTACCTGCATACTTCATCAAAAAGTAAATTTTACTAGTTATTACTATAAGACTATTAAAGTGTGATGTAATGCTTTTTGGTTTACCGTAAGTACAGCATCATTTGCGGAAAATGTGGATTTCACGTAGGTTAACTGCTATGGTAGAAACACGTCAGGACTCCTGGTTGGTGTTTCACTGGGAGGAATGTAGCGGGGAAGCTAAAACAAGTGATAGATGAGACTCTTTCGTGAAGCTACAGATTATGTAGTCGGGACAAGAATGTCATGGAAGAGGGAAGAAAGAGTTGTGCTCTCTACGTAGAATTAGAAATAGGCATAACCTGGATTAGGTAAGTTGAAGGAGGAAAGTCGCTATGGGAGGTGGGATAATTTGGTAAGTAATAGACAAAAGAAGAAAGCTTCAGAAATCATATTTAAAATTCCGGTAATCAGTACGACTTTTTACCTGACGTAGGAGATCAGTTTCAAACAAGCTTCGAGGTAACTAGAGAGCAGCGAACTTCTAATAGCGACTTTAAGGCAAGGTGGATAGAAAAGTTATGTAGAAAGAAAAAAGCCCTGTTGCTAGGTAGCAGTTATGGGAGAAGTGTAGGCCGGGTGCTACAGGCCGCTGTGGTAGAGCGGTTCTAGACGCTTCAGTCCGGAACCGCGCTGCTGCTTCGGTCGCAGGTTCGCATCCTGACTCGGGCGTGGATGTTTATAATGTCCTTAGGCGAGTCAGGTTTAAGTAGTTCTAAATCTAGGTGACTGAGGACATCAGATGTTAAGTGCCATAGTGCTTAGAGCTATTTTTGAACCATGTGCTACAGGAAGAGCTAGGTGGCGGATACCAAGTCACAAGAGTCGTGAAACCGAGAGCCAGCTTAGATAGCAGACAGAGAACATGAGGAACCGGTGCAGAGAACTTATTGGAGAGGATAATGTGGTAGGAGGTGCAGTAAAGGAATTGGTTAAAAACTTAGAATATAACATTAAACGTAACATGGAGGAACAGTACACAGCCGTGTGGGGTCTGTAGGGGCAGCAAGTTGACAAGTCCTGTGTCAACACGGCTGTTAGACATTTAGACAACGAGCTGAACAAATTGCCTCTAACTGAAACAATGTCTCATATCTGTGCCGTGCCTCTAACTGATAGACGGAGATACGCAAATCATGGTCAGCACCTGAATAGGAAGGAGAAGGATAGATTAGCTGAGTGTCTTGCAGAGAGTGTAAGGGGAGAAAATTCCTGTGATTAATAGAGTCAAAGGGACATTTTTTTCTTACGTTACAGTCAGCAAACAGGCAGACAGTATTGTAAGAAGTTAGAACTGAACATCACTGCAATGTATGCAACAGTCTTCGAAACATAAAATTAATTTATTTCATTAGATAATTACATGTTTTAATAGAAATACTGACGAGTTTCTTGTATGCTTAGAAAACGTATAAACTTCTGAATTGCCAGACGTTCGGTGCCTCTCTGAAAGCGGAGTAAAACAGGGATGGAGAAGTTAACTATCAGAGGTAGCAGATTTGCATTTTCGTGTAAAGGTATCATGGAAAAATGACGAATTTGTAACATATGAAAAAGTTAGATACGAAGTCAGAAATATTGCAACAAATAGTTCTTGTGTTTATCAGAACCTAAAAGCATACAACTGTGAGTTGTTACTGAAAAAAACTTCTTTGAGAATTGAAACATTCTACAGATCCTCTCTAGGAAACTTTCAGCTTTTTTTGAGAAATGTAGATGAGTTATTGAGCTGCCTGTCGGACAAGATAAGACAGTAGTTTATAGAGGTTTCAGTGAAGATTTCTAAGAAGATATAGTCAGGAAAAATAAATTAAAATCATTATTTAGATGTTTGAACGTAATTTCAGTAGTCAGTTTTCCAGTTCATGTGCAGCAAGGTATTAGGACACCAACTGATAACATCTTTTATAGACAGTGCTCAGGCTAATGGAATTAAAGTGTACCGAATTGTTGGAGGGCTAGAAAATGTTAGTGGCTTGGGAGAAATCATAGAAGAAGTCCCACAAGATTCAATTTTGTGCCTAATGACCTTCCAGTTAACATTCAACATGCGGAAATGGTACTTGTCACATATGGTACAAGTGTTACGATAAGCCCCTTCAGAAAAAAAAAAAAACAGGAGAAGAAATGGAAAATAACATTTTGTAACGATACTAGGAGATGAAGCAGCTTGCACAGGATAGAGTAGCATGGAGAGCTGCATCAAACCAGTCTCAGGACTGAAGACAACAACAACAAACAAGGAATTATGAATTTTCATCAGAAAACTGACTCTACAAATTCTGATAAAAAACCCATTATGTTCACTTCTGTACAACAAATTGTCATCCCAACAATTTATGAACCACATGAGCTGGAGTAAGTAAATATGGTGGAATGCTCCAAATACTTGAGTGTACGTATTGATTAAAACTTGAACTGTAAGAAGAATATTGCTGAGCGTCTCAAAAAATGTATTTCAGCTATTTTGACTCTTCGTTTAATTGCTAATCGTGGAAACGTTACCATGAATCTCCTGACATATTTTGAATCTTCTCACTGAATAATGTCATATGGAAAAATTTTCTGGGGCAACTCATCAGTTAGAAAGAAACGATTGCAGAAAAGGGAGCACTAACAGAAACTACGTCTTGCAACTGCGTCATCGTTAGTGAAATTCATCATAAATAATCCATACCTACAGCCTCGAGGGAAAATGAGCTTCATTACCAATTATTAGAGCTTCCGTGGTTCTGAAAGGCTTTCAAAATGCAGCAACAAAACAACTTTTTTTAATGTTTAGTTGCATGAAGAGGGCTAAAATAAATTTGCTTCTCTGTACTTCATTGTTCGAAAAATAGCTGCTTCTGGATGTGGCGAAAGCCGGTAAAATCTAAATGTAAGGAATCGATCCTCTCCAGTCCTGACAGATACTAAATTACAACACGGAAGAAGTTCCCGTGTAGAAGATTGCGGTGGAACCATGAATATCAGGTGCTATTTTTGACAAATTCCCTTACTCTGCCGTTACCTTCACATTCTGTACGCTAACTGCGGTAGCTGCACTTCTCATTTAATTTTTGAAATAGTTCATAAGGTATTTCTGTGTATACGGCGCAGACGAGCTAATATATTTACATATATACACATACTTTACAGTGATTAATTTGAACTTTACATTATTATGCATTTTTCTTTTTTTTTTCTTCTTTGTCTCTTCCCAGAACTTGTTCATTCTTGGGTTTTGTTCCTGCCTCCTTTGCTTTGTTCATGTTTTGATTTTCTTCCTTTCTTTTACTTCAAAATTCCTGTTCATAATTTTGTTTTTATCTCAATCTGTTTCATTTATCTTTTAAATACTAGTCGTTGCTTGTTTTAAGTCTTCTTGTATTTCTTGAAAACAATTGACTTTTTTGATTGGACTATTTACTACATCAAAAACCCTCTTTGTGAATGCGTTGTTATTTATTCTGTGTACGAGTCCATAGAATGGTAGTTAGCATTTTCTGATCTTGTCTGTGAGCCTGTTCTTGTGTGCATACAATGTAATTCTTTGGTTGGTCTCTACATCCGTATACCATCCCTTTGCACTGACTCAAATTTTTGAGGATCTTACGTTCTATTTTTTGTATCTCTGCGATGCCTGATGTTCTGATGGTGACCGTTTCTGATGCGTAGAGTGCTTCTGGTAGTACAAGGGTACTGTGGTGCTTGCATTCAGCCTATCTTGAAATATCTCTTTTACTGTAGTGCTTCCATGTCAGTTTGTATTCTTTCTGAAGTTTTTCTGTTCTTTGCATGTCGGATACCTCGTTTGATCCTCCTATTTGTATATATTCTCAAAGTTATTTGGATGTTTCATCTCTGTTAACCTTTCTTTATTTTGTACATATGGCTTGATTGTAGTTGCTCTTTATTTTCATATATTGTGCCTTCTCATACGATATCTGTACACCTGCTTTCACAGAGACTTCATGTAACTATTCAAGTGCTTATTGTACTTCTTGTCAATTGTTGCTTACTATTGTAAGGTCATCTGCAAATGCCAGGCATTTTATGATCATATTGTTTGAATACGTTCTTCCAAACTGAATTCCTTTAATTTTTCTTCTATTGTTTGCTAATTATTTTCAAGACAACGTTGAATAGAGGTGGTGAGAGACCATCTCTGACCCATGTATGTATCGCGAATGGGTCTGAAATTTCTCCTATAAATATTATCCTGGATGTCGTGTCTGTGGCTGTCATAGGAGTATCCTAGTCGTTCTGTCTATTACATATCCTAAGTCTAAGGCCTTAAAGTCCAAGAGTGCGACTACAATGTCGTTCATCTTTATGACCCTCAGGAGCGTTTGCAAGTTCCCAGTTTGTTCAATACAGGACCTTCCTTTTCTGAAGCCTGCTTGGTGTTCCCCTATCTCTGTATCAGCTTATGGTTCTAGTCTGTTGAGTAATATCGCGGAGAGAATTTTGTGGGCTACCGGTTATGAAATATCCTTGTAATAATTAAGGTCTGTCTTGTAGTCCTTTTTCTGGACTGTGTGAATCAACGCACATTTACACCCTGTGGAATTTTCCCTGTATTTCATATTTCTATAAGAATTTTGTGGGTATCCTTTGAGGTGGTTTGGTATACGTTTCCAGAGGCCGGAAGTAACGCCGTCTCCTCCTGGGGCTCTGTTGTTTTTAGCTGTTTTATCATCTCTTGTACGTCAGTTTTTGGGTTTGGTACCGTTTTCGTGCAGGGTAACTTTTCTTTAGGCTTCTCCAAATTGAGGAGTGTATCAAAACCATTTTCAAGAAATTTGCAGTTTTATTTGGAAGTTGTTTCGGGATATCCCTCTGTTCTCTTGAAGCAAATATTTAGAGGCTGATAACATTTTGTATTTTCCCGGAAAATTCTGTACAAATTTACCAAGTTACGTCTCTTAAATACTTCCTCGGTTTCAATTAGTCTACTGTTGTGTATCCGTTTCACTCTTCTAATATCTTTCGAGGATCGTTTCTGCACTTTGTATAAATCTAGCGATATCTCTTTTCTCCTGTTCCTGCTAAACTTAATCCAGCGTTGGATTCTACGTTCAATGGCCTGATGACAAGTTGCGTTCCATCATCTATGTTTACATTTCCTAGGTGGTAGATCCGAACGATTTGCATTCTGAATTGTCTTCGCGAGGTCTGCCCAATTTTCTGTTGAACTTTAATTTCTTCAATAACTTTGTCTTTTACAATCTTCAAGTGTTCTAGGTCCATTCTTGTGACTTTTTTCTGTCTTTGGATTGGTCTAATTTTCACTTATAGCAAGTGAATGTCGGACTTCAAGAATCCTTTGCGTATTCTGACATTCAGAATTTCGTTTTATTTTTGGTTGTGATGGCCTGATGGCCACTTGATCTATCTGAAATTGTCCCCATACGTTTTTGGGCGTTTTCCATGTTGTGACTTTCGTTTTGGCGTTAGAAATTGCGTTGGCATAATTTTTAAGATAAAATTTTGACAGTAAAGTATTGGATGATCACCATACTTGTTGGTGCATTTTTGTGCTGTGTATGGGTTTGTGACGTGCTTGTACTTCTTCTCCTTGCTTAATTGTGAACTGAAGTCTCCTAATATAATCTTAACATGTCTTTCTGGTATTTTATTTGCTATTTCTTCCAAGTTTTCTCAAAAGTCTTCGATTTATTGTGGTTTCTTTCTGTTGTGATCGTTTGCTGGTGCATGTGCATTGATGGTTGTGTATCTTTGGTTTCGTGATTGAAAGGCTGTTGTAGAGATTCTTTCTGAAACTCCATTGTAATCTAGGACATTGTGAACTGCAAATCCTGCGCAAAATATTGTCGGTGATCCTCCTCTGACAGCAGGTTTCCTTGGTATATCCTGGAATTTTCTGTGTTAAAGTGGTTTTCGTCTGTTAAACACGTCTCTTGTACTGCGAGGGTTTCGTAATGAAATATTTGCTGAATATCTGTAAGCTCTTTGAGTTTGCCTTTTTTGACCAACGTATTTGTGTTGATAGTACCAGTATAGTGTTTGAAAACAGGAGAAGCTCCGATTCTTCTCATGATGTTCCTGGTCCCCCAGAATGTGATGACCAAGAGAGTCCATTATATTTACACGTCCTTGGCCTAGTGGTAATTTTTCCTGCTGTTCCATCACGATGTTTTCAAGTTGGAAGTTGTTGTGGTGATCTATTTTGGAGATCACAAATGCTAGGAACTTGATTGATAATATAAAGACGTATCTGTAGCACCTACTTCGTGAATAGACGATGACCACTACCTGCAGTATGTCAGAAGAGACGCTAATGGTTTAGGTCGAAGTTAGAATTTGGTCCACCCTGCGTAATTCATTTCCCTAGTACCACCCACAACTGGGGTTTATATGTTCATGAATGAAACCTAAGTGGTATATAATGATGAGGAGATTGCTGTATTGTCAACGAGTCTTCAAAGGGTGAATTCGGTTTCATAGTTTTGTATAAGATACAGTCAGACTGAAACAGGATGACAGCATACAAATGGAGAAGAACTTGCTCTGTTTTGATACTTTAAGGAAATTAAAATGAACATAGATTTACGAACAGCTCTCGTCACTGTACAGTAGAATTAATGACGAAAAGTTTGGAGAAACAGCATTGCCTAATTTGGACTCTGTTCTTAAGATCCTAACCATTGTTCAGAAGCTGCATTCACTCTAAAAATACTGAAGACAAAATTGATGGGTTCCAGTTTGCTTTCATCAAAGCGCCAGGCCTAAGTCATATATTCAGGTTCAGCTACCGAGAAAAGTTAGTCTGCTATTAGGATTGCTGGCAGTACGTGTGACTCTGTGGGCAAGAAGAACCAGAGTGAAAATTGAATGTACACATTTGTATTCACTAGCCTTTTTCTCTATGTAGTATTTCAATCCGAAACGATTTCATCTAAAAATATAATCTTGTTTAATTAGACCATGTTTAAAGGCAACTATCGTGGCATCAACATAAAAATATCTGGTTCATTATGAACATCGATGTTATTAATGTTTTCACTTGACTGTCCCCTTCAAAAGTAAAATATTGGTAGAGACTACGTCAGAAACTGGGGAAAAACGAGTAAGTAGTAAGAAATTCTGTGTATTAGCATTTATTTCCAAGCATTGAGTGCCCGAAACATGCATCATCAATACTCATTTCAGTCGCTGAACATACTCCAATTTGGAAAATTGGTAGGACCACTGCTCTAAGTATTTTGGAAGCCGATCGCGATAGTTTGAAACTATGTCCGTAGCTATATATCAGCATCCAAATATTTGAACTTTCAAATACAGTAGAAATGAATTTGAGCATCTTGATGAGCATTTATCATCGAATTTAATAATTATTAGCATTGTCCACATCAGCCTTAAGAATAAAATGCTAACATTCCTTTTCTTACTTAATAGTAAATTTTTATGCTAGCTGTTTTTCCTCAGTGCCTTTTTAAGGCATAATATTCGGACTGCCTGACACAAGAGACAGCTTTTCAGCGTAGCAAATTTCTCCATCGGCAAAGCTGTTGGTGCTAGCACATAATCGGATGAAGGAATTGCGTACGTTTCTGTTTTGACAGCCCTGTTTGGTCTGCTTTTATAGCAGCCTTACGTCAGAAGGCAGGGCAACAGCTTTTCTTCACCGACCAGCTGGCTGAATGGAAACAAGCCCTACATTGTACAGTGCAGACTTTACTCGGGTGAAACTTATTATAACATACAACGCAGCATCACTTTTTGAGTGAGTGGCTTTTATGCCAACGTTAGACTCTATTACCACCAGCCCGGTAATAAATCAATTCTTAACTGACGTATTGCCTGTTGCTTCTGTCTCGAGTTCTTCGACGCCAGTAATGGAGATGTATCTTTGACAATGGCAACTGCTCTTGCTGGAGAAATGTAAGAAAAGTGGTAAAATGCTCACCGAAGAACCTGAGACAGAAGCCAACACGCCATAAGACAAGAAGTACACAGAAGAGCCTCAATGATTTTGCAGTTCTCTATTAATGCATATCAATGTCTTATAACTAAAAACAATTTTACTTTTATTAAGGAAATAAGACTCAAGCTTATGTTTTAACTTTTGGTTCCAAAAGTTTACACATTTTTCCCAGTTACATAACTATGTGACACATTTTGCAGATTATATCTAAAATAATAACATGCGAATATTGTTACCACCTTTTCTCTGGTTTCGGTACTACACGGCGATTTTCTTTTGAAAAGGATTTTAGAGTGACTTACATATATCATACTGATTGGACAAAGCAAAAAGAAAGTTTCCACTGAGGCAAGCATTGTCGATTTTATTTGTTAAATGCTGGAACTATACGCATTATTTAACACAGCGTCCCAATGAAATATTTGGCGTAATTAATCTATAGCAAAAGCTAAAGAACTATATTAATAACCAGAATAGATCATTGACTTAAAATATTATCCCATTAATTGACTTATTTTCGCTTGTTGTCGTGGAAATATAATCTGTCATGTAAAATCTATTATACTTTCTTGACATTGAGACGTATTATAAACATTAACAACGACCTCCCAGAAACGGTTCCTTAAGCTGGTGTTCAGATGTCTGTATCAGCAGATCCAAAAATCTTGGAATACACTACTTACGAATATGAACGTACGACGTATTTCTTTCTGCTAGAAAGAAAATTGATAGCAGTGTTACCAATTACTGTAAGTGATTATATATTTCCGTGGACACTATCTCAAAAAATTCCATGTGCATTACAAGTCATTGTCAAAATGATGTAATAAAGATAATTGGAATTTTCATACCAATGAAAACTGTATGTAAATGGAGGGGAAAAAAGAGGTGAAAGTTAACACAAGTGACTAGATTATGAAAAAGAAAACTTTGTTAAATTATGTGTAACACTAGACACCATATATCGAAATCACAGAGAAATGCAGTAGATGAAAGTAGAGATCAGAGAAACGTATATCGTACAGAAAATAGAAACTTGTGGGAACACCCTAACCAGTCGCGCGGGAAGAGACCTGAAAATACTAAGAAACCAGAAAACCCGCTATAGAAAAAAGAAAGGTAGAGCTTAATAAATGAAACATTTGGACCTGTGTATAAGAAACAAATTTTACTCGATACACATATGGACATAGAAATAGGACACGTAGATATATTTAGAAATCAAGTCACACAGAGAGAAAGGTGCCTAAGACAAGAAAGTATGAAGATATTAACAAAGAACCAAATTGGAACAAGTTGTGGCAAACAATAGGAAATTTTTTTTTTCATATGATTCTTGTGCTCTTGCGAAGTGTATGTCTTTTTCTTTTTCCTAACTTGGTCAAAACTAGAACAAGTAGGCCTATATTTTCCTAGGTTGTCATTCAATAACAGATGTCTTATCTTCTTACCCTTCAATGACCTTAGTTCTTCAATCTTATCAAATATCTTACCGGTGTGATAAAAATTTGGACATGCTCTCCTGCGATGGTGTGGAACACGTAGTACCAGGAAAAAGGATGTGAAGCACAAAGCGTATGCTCTGCCGGGTTAACAACCTTGAGACAGTAGTCAAGCTAAAATTATAATTCATCCAGTCTCTCGGAGGCACCTGTCACAATGAATCTTTCAGCTGAAAACTTGGGTATCTGCGTGTTTCATTACTTTTTTGGTGAAATGTTATACGCTTGAAGTTTCTTTTACAGACCACCATCGTGGTTCAGAGTTTGGAAGCTCTGCCTATTCACGTGAAGGCCTCAGGTCCTTTTCCAGTCTGTGAAAGATCTGTAACACGTTCAATTCAGCTTCATTAAGCCAAAACACGATGTGCTTGAACAGAAAACAAGCAGCGAAATTGACAGGCAGACCAATGATGTGACGTCAGGGATAAGCAAAGTTCTCGTATTGATTTTTAATTTCTTACTTGGCAAGACAAGTGGTTTATCGTCCTTGAGAGTAATTTCTGCAGGAGTGTAAATCATCCTATTCGTTCAGCCACTCCTTCTGTCTTATGACTATATATTTCTGTTTCTCTATGAAGACCTTTCTACAGTCCAGTACTCTGATCACTAGAGACAATTGAAGACCTGAACTGACGTATCACGAATGACGCTCTAAAATTCACCCTTCGCTTTTTCCGTTTGCTAACAATGTTTCCCCACTAAGCTTTCTTGGTAAGATTTTACATCAGACCAGTGAATTCAGATCAAAGATAGTAAGTTCGTAGAGCTCCTTCGAGTAAACAATACATGCAACCGAAGCTGGTGCTGTTTACATTATGAAATTTGGAAACACAATTATAAGTGTACGAATTCAGCGTGATACTTGACTTTTCCCCCTGTGTCGTGGGACCAGCATCACATGATTTTCCTGACTCAGTCTGTCCCTCCAAATCGGCAACTGTTTGTGGCATTATTATTGTTTTCTTCTAGGTTATATTTCTGGTTTTATTGTATTCATCTAATACTTTGGCATCCGACATAAATGTGGCATGAAGAAAACCCATAACCACCTCAAGTAGTTCAAGTCGTTGAATTGGTATTGAGTTGGCTCGCATGTCTGAAGCAACTATTCAGCCTCGTCACATGGCCGAACAGCTTTATGGAAAGTATGAAAAAATTGAGGGCAATTCAAATTAGCAACAATTTATGATAATTTATTAAAATATGCATTACGCAAGCGATCCCAGTAATGCTTTGCAACTTATTGAGATATGTGGGAAATGTATATACGTCCTTATCTTCTTTTACCTCCCCTTTGTTATCTCCTCTTCCCTCTCTTTGTCCATCTTCTCTTCTTCCCTCTTCTCTTTATTCATATACTCCTCGTCCCTCTCTCACTGTTCGTCCCCAGTCTCTCTTTATATCCTTCTCACCCCTCTCTCTATCCTCATCTCCCTTCCCCTCATTCATTTTCTCCAACTCCCGCTCTCTGTCCCTCTCCTCTTCGCATGTCTCTCTCCCTGACATTGTGCCTTGTTTATTTTTACTGAAAACGAAACCTCGATTGTGAAATGAAGTTACTTAAAATTAACAGGTAAATCGGTTGGGATCATTAGTATAATTATTACATGAGAAAACTCTGCAACTTCTGATTTTGTAAAGATCATAGCTTCAGTAACAGTATATCTCATAAACAGTGAACGCGTGGACCTGGAAAGTTCCAGATGATTCAGATTGCATAGTGGTACTGTAATCATTAGTGAATAAGTAATAAACATAACATTCCTGTGTCCTCTTCAAACTGGCTGCGATGCACACAACACTGTTGTGTATAAAATTTTTGTTTAAACTTATATTCAAAGGTAAAGAAAATAGTCTATAAGTTTCAGTGCCCTGATAAATGAAAACTGACTGTGAAAAAGAAATGAAAAGAAGCGAAACCCCACATTTTCACTACACGGAATTTCCTTTCTCGGAATAAGTGATAACTGAAAATCCCTACATCATTGTTTAAAAGAAATTGTCTTTATATAGTAGTGTAGAGATGTCGAGTGTTCAGACGATGCGGGGCAATGTTGGTTACTTGTGCTGATGTAATTTAAACACTGGTCTTGTGCTGAACCCAGTGTGTGAAGACTAATGTAGCTTTTAATCCTGAATCCAGGATATTATGACTAATATACATTGTAGAAAATCCCATTGGGATCTTTTGCGCCGAAACTATGGGGATTCAAGATGCACTTTTGCGGCACACGGTCCTACTGGGGATATAAACTGACTGAATAAAGCCATGAGAGTGTCTTTAACCAGGTTTGCTGGTTAGATGTTCACTTGACAAATAATTGTGTGACGTTGGATAAAAAAATAAAATATTTCTTATTGTGTGCGGCCTCTGTAATGTCAGACCATAACTACGTTGCGACCCAGTGGAGACTAGTGTTGCTTCACCGTACTTGCCAAAGTGAAAATTTGGATAGCTGCACTCATACTGCTCCTGTTGGCATTGACCCGTGGCATTCGGCAGTACCGTGCCCAAAAACCTGAGTGAGGCGAAGACAGGTCGTGGTAATGTACATCGTCTGGGAACGAGGCCAATGTCCACTTCTGACAGAACGTCGTTGCTTGCAGCAGCTGGACCACAGTAACGGTAGAGAGTGACCACCGGGTATAAGTGTAGATCTTCACGACTAATGGCGGCATCAGGGTCATGCCAGTCAGTAAGAAAAACAGCTGAGGAGTTCCGTCTATACATACATGCATGCAACACGGCTTCATTTAGTTTCTCTACCATGCTGTGACATCAGTAATAGTTGGGACCTTGTACATTCGGAAAAACCATCTACACAATTTCGAAAATAACAAGAACTGATATGTGCGAGAATTATCGCACAGTATGTTTTACAGTTCATGCGTCCATGTAGCCGAGAAGGAAAATATGTGAAAGAAAAACATGGGAGTAAGCTATAGGGAAAGACGGATAATATACAATATGTACAAGAACCATGAGGGAATAATGAAATTAGATAGACGAAGGACGAAGTACTGGGATTAAGAAGAGTGTTACAAAGTGATGCAGTCTTTCTTCCCTAATGTTCAGTACATAAATCGAAGACTCAGTGACGAAAATAAAAGGATGAATGAAGAGTAGGATTAAAATCGAATTAGTAGTCTAAAGAAAGGAAAAAGTCCAAAACCTCCTTTTGTGGAGAAACGCGAGAAACTTTTCCCTTTAGGTACTATTAATTTTGTCTTCACCAAACAGTTGTATGACATTCTTTACATCATATCTCAGTACCTTGTGAAGATGAATTGGATTGTCCTAAAGGAGAATCATGATATTAAAAACCATGGATTATTTTTTCACTCAATCTGCTTATGAATCAGGCATTGAAACTTCTGAATACTACGTCAGAAATAGTAATATTTGCACAAAACTTTCATAATAAGAGACAGAAGGGAAATTTCTGTAATTCTCGCTCTTCGTTCGCCACACTTGACACCTCTGGGTTTTTTATACTGGGGATTCGTAAAACTCATGGTTTATAAAGACGCTCAAACTACACTTGAAGATATGCGAGAGAGAACTGTCAGAGCATGTGCTTCGATAAATACCGATGTGATTAGGAATAGCACTCTATCCATGATAATAAGATTACAGCACTGTATTGATACCAGTGGTCATCACTTCGAACACCTTCTATAAATGGACGTTCAAGCTGCCTTTTTGACCTTCAAAGACCTTACTGTTACACATCATTAGATTCGTCTTGCACCAAAATATAGCATCCCATATTAAAAAAAAACGAAGTTGACCTTCATATCTCTGACGCGGCCCCACCTAGAAACAAAAAACCAAGGTCATATTATGGCCCACGTTGTCGCTTGCAACTTTTGTACTAAGTTTGTGACTTACACAGTATACATTGCATGAGATAAAGCGCTGTAGAATGCTTCCTATGAAACAGTGATTGGTATATGTGGGATAAATCTCTAACCGGAACAGTAAAATTCCATTCAAACTACACGTAAAATTTATTACATGTAGATAATTAGAAAAGACATACATTTCCCTAAAAAACATAATAGTTGCTGGTACCTGCTTTGGATAACCTCGTGGGTTTTTAAATCCTTGGATACTCATAAAATGAAATAATATAGTGCCAGGGGAAACATACATGTCCTACACATCCACCTTAACGTTACGCAGAAGGAGGAAAAGAAACCGGAAGAATGCACTACGAACACATATAGTCGGCAAAGGTTTGTTCCAACAGTCGAACGTTTTATGGTGAACCTGAAAATTAGTACTGTAGAGCTATGTAGAAATTACGATATAAATCTTATTCACGTCAAAAATAGAGACTCAGTGATTTAAAAAAATACGGATGAATCTAACATGGCTCAGAAAAGGACCACGTGGCGCAAGCTACATTAAGACAGAGCAAGAGAAAATATAAAAATTCTGAAAATCGTTTATCCCGGTGAAACAATTAGCAACGAAAGATAATTACAGGAAAGTAATTCCAAGAAGAAACCGGTTAGAACAACTGAAGGCTCTCCAAAGTTTATACTGGCACGTGGGATAGAACAAAGAAAGACACTTATACCAACAGACACAAATTACTGTATAGAAATGAAACTAATGAGAGAAAAGAGTCAAGAAATTAACAAACTCTCAAGCACATTCACACTGAGGTGAGACGAAGCATAACTCATACATTGCAATCCCACATTCGTAAATTAGATGTACTTTTCGCTGCTATTGATTCATAGTGAGGAGATTCTCTGGGACGTGGAACATGTCAGAAAATAAGAATACACAATACATATTTACAAAATAAGAATATATAAGCCAATGCTACTTCCACAGATCCCAAACTAAATCGTCTTTTGTGGATGTGGAACAGAAAAAAAAACTTTAAGCGTATTTGCATTTGAAAGGATATATAGCCTGTCACCAAATGTTAAATGTTCAATACACTTAGATGAAATGATAATTCTCAGGCTACTGTAGCTACGCATTATCAAATAAAAATACATATTTTACTGCATTTATTTACAAAATTTGTGCCTAACTAAGATTGCACGCTATATTCACGTTATGTGAAATTATTAATAAAATACAGGCAAGAGTTGTTCTGCCCTGAACTTCATCAGCGTAGTAGAAAAAATGGCCCACCAATAAATCCTTTAGACTCTCTCAAAATGATCTTCATTACTAGTTAACCTTTTTTATGGCTGCTGGCATGTTATTGAAAATCTGTATCGCTCAATAGGGGACATCTTTCTGAATCGAATTAAGTGACTTTAACTCTTTCTTCCGACATGATTTACTATATGTACTGAAAGAGACTTAGGCTAGGGATTCTGTAGTTGCCAATAGGTTATATACCTACTTGTGTTCCGGCATTATCCTAGCAAAAGACATGACAGAAAACCGAAAAGGACCCTAACGGAGCCGTTGGGAATTTACATACTAATTTCGTATATGAAGAATAGGATGTGGTACTACACAATGAATAAAAAGTCCTGAAAGCGTTTTATTATTTACTATTTGATGTTTTTCAACGATTTGTGCTTCTATGTTGCTTGCGGTAGATTTCTGTAGGACGACTGCGTATTTGATATGAATCAGATTGTAAGATCAGGCCATGAGAAGGGGTCAAATATTAACAATGTTCTCTTCTTTCTTCATGCAATCTTTGAAGTGCTCTCTCGAACTGGAAAACTGCTCAAGTTGCTCGCAGGATCGACTTGGTGCAGGAAGACTCTTCTCCGGTGAGTTCATTTTGTATCAGGCCGGTTGGTTACGCTGGATGTAGTGATGGGCCTTGTGTGATGTATTAGGACTTGTGGAATTTTCCTATCATTTTGTCAGTTGGAAATTTCCCGTTTTGCTGTTTGCAAACTTGCTCTGACTTTCTTCGCACAATTTTCTAGAAGATGACTCGTAAGACCATTTCATCGCAGATGGCTTAAGTCTACTGGCTTATGGTCCAATCATTCGTGCTTTTCTGGTAAATTAGGTTCTATTTTCAGTATAAGAGACGTAGATTCCTGGACTCTCGTTATGTGGGGCTGTTGTTGGTGTTCAGTTTCCGAACTAGGTAAAGCCTTTATTTTACAGTAGTTCTTCGAGGATGTTAGGTATTACCCAGGGATCTTTACTTCTTCTTGAATGCCGAAGACACATGTGAGCATATCTAGGACTGCCTTCCTTCACTTTTATCTGCATTCCGTAGCTACACGAGGTTGGTATGAGTATTACCGGATTTCGGTACCCGTACTGTTTTTGAGGATGCCCTTCCGTCCCCAAATTATGACCCATGGGACGGAATATCTCCACCCAAATTATTTGAGTTTTGGGTCGTGGGTACCAGCCTGGTATTCACCTAGTTGGATATGGGAAACTACCTGAAAACGACATCCAGACTGAACCGTACAACAGTCATAGGGGTTAATTCGGCAGACAGATTCAATGTATTCGCAGTTGCAAATATGGACAACAACCAGCAGTATAAGGGAAATATGACAGTCAAAATCTGTGGACTGCCGGGACTCGAACCCAGATTTCCCGCTTTAAGTGAGCGGTCGCCTTAACAGATTCGGCTATCCGTGCACGACATATGGCAAGACCCCAACATCCACAGGCCTTTGTTCCTGCGTCACAAAAGCGTGCTTGTACATACTTTATGTAATCCCCATGCAGAGGAGACCATTTTAATTGAAAGTCGCTGCTGGGAATCGACGAATAAATACCATACTGCAGTGCCTTTGTTAGTAGGAAGAACTATGCAATTTTCCTTCGGATAGACAAGCATATATGATTGAAAGTTAGGACGTTCTTCTTAACACCACCGACACTGCAGTATGGTATTCTTTAGGCTTCCGGCGTGACTGAACGAATTACGTAAGCGGAGTACTATCTCGTGCGGCTAACTGGACGGATGAGCTTTTCTGAGACTGTGAAATACAGAATCTGGAGAGTCTCTCAAACACAGCAAATGCGCAGCCTCTTTCCGTAAATATCTGGTTTGAAGGCTATAGCTTAGTCACGTAAATGCCGATTTAATTCGTCACTGACTCTAAAAGGAAGGCCGCGTTCTACAAAATACCGAGAAAGTCGTTCAGTATATCGATCACGAGAAATTCGAGTGGACATGATTCGCTACTAATGTAGGAAAAAAGATTTTTAATTCACACTGTCCTATACCAAATACGATTCCATGTGTCTGACTCCTTCCTTCGTACGTGTAAATGTTTTATTTCTTTGAGGAAACTGTTTCTAGTCTTAGTATTGTACATGTGCTTTGTATTATTTTCGAGAAACGATGGTTCATCGAAAGGGTCAAAAATTCTACTTAATGTGTTCTCATTACCTTAAGGATTGAATCATTTATATTTAAAGATTAAATAGTCTGCAAGTGTCGTCATGCTAACAACAGATGATGGGAAATTAGATGGGTCACGAAACGTACAAAATGAGTTAGCCAACGTGGAAACTAATCTATATGTACTTTCAAAAGCTGAACAAATACAATTGATTCGATTTCTTAGCTACACTGGGTAATATTTACAGATCCTTGAATTCCATAGTAACCAGTTACCGTATATTCTATGTTCTATCTCAATTTCACAATAATACATCACCCATGAATCGTCTCAGTAAAGTAATTTGGGTTTATCGTTCTATCTTCGCCATCTTAAATGGTTGTATTATGAGGGGCCTTCAATAGGTAATGCGTTACATTTTTTTTATCGTCCAGTTTCGGTTGAAGAAATGTGGAATTTGTTGTGGAATGTCGTGTAATATTCTCGCATCAGCGCCTTTAGTTTCATGAAGTTCCAGCAGGTGACAGGGCCATACATAACTTTCAACACGACGTCTCCAAAGGAGGTACGTACCAAGCGGCAAACTGAGCTTTTTTTGTCGGAAAACCAGAACATCACAGATATTCATAGGGGCATGCAGAATTATACGGAGACCAGGCAGTCAACTAAAGCACTGTGAGTCGTTGGCGAGGATTCTGTCATAATCGCAACAAGGTCGCACAAACCTGTTCAATTTCCCCAGTGCTGGTCGGCTGCATACGGCTGATATCCATGCAGTGTAGGGACGTGCGAAAACTCTCTTTCGCGGTGATCACAGTCAAACACCTCGCTGCTCAAGTGGACGGATCTGTTAGTAGTGTTGAGCGAAGTGTCCACCAGATGAGGTAGGCAAAGGTGCGTGCCCATTGTTTTCCCTTTGCCTAATAGAAGATCAGAAAGAGCAACGAAAGACCATGTATGCTGAATTTCTTGCATGTAACGAGACTGCTCCTGACAATTTTTTGTAGAATATCGTCAAAAGTAATTAAACATGGACACTTCACCTCTAACGGAAAAAGCCGCAGTACGTGGAGAGGGGCTACACCACTTCTGCTGCGAAGTAAAAGTTCAGCTGTCAATGGGATGGCGGCGCTCTTGTGGCAGTCTGAAAGGTTTATTCTGTTTGATTTCCTCTCTCCTGGTGTCACTTTGACATGTGTTGTGCTGCCCTCAGGAAATTGAGGAAATGACTTAAGCGTGTTCGTCACCACAAAAATGCAAAGGAACTTCTCCAAGACAACGCGAGAACTCACAGTACTCTGCGCACCCGAGAGGAGTTCTCAAAACTTCACTGGGCAATGGGGAGGGGGGGGGGGGAGGGGAGTGTTGTTTCTTATCCACTCTACAGCCCGGATCTCGCAGCTTCCGACTTCCATCTTTGGGCAAATAAACGATGCACTGCATGGCAAGCTGTACATGGATGATGAGGAGGTTACTGATGCATCAGGACGCTGGCTCCGACGTCGACCAGAAGAGTCGTAGCATGCAGGCGCACAGGCCCTTTCACTGAGGTGGCGTAAGGACATAGGACTGAATGGAGATCCTGTTGAAAGATATGACTTTCTAGTCAAAAGTGTATGGAATAATACAATGTGTTGGAATTCTGAATTAAACTAACCTGCTTTCTTAAGAAAAGGATTGCATCAATTATTGAAAGCCTCTTGTACATTGTGGCAGTAACAATAGATCATGATTTTGTCTATTAGAAAGAATAACGATATAGATACGTTCACAACGACTATTGGAACAAAACTTTTCCTGACAGGAGCGTGGTTAACATGGTCGCACAATGTGGTTTCTGGGTATTGCGTGGGTTGCAGGCGAGAGTGGACGATGGGCGCGCTGCTGTGCAAGCTGGTGCCGGCGCTGCAGGGCGCCAACATCATGGTCTCGGTGGGCACCATCACGGTGATCGCGCTG
Source organism: Schistocerca gregaria (assembly GCF_023897955.1). NCBI lineage: Eukaryota > Metazoa > Arthropoda > Insecta > Orthoptera > Acrididae > Schistocerca > Schistocerca gregaria. The sequence continues at coordinate 573,857,347 of NC_064922.1, forward strand.
GACCGCTACTTCACCATCGTGAGGCACTCCGCCGCCCACCCCACAGACAGCAGGCCGCGGGTCATCCTCTCCATCGTGCTCACCTGGCTGCTCGCCGTCGTCGCCATCACGCCCATCCTCTTCTTCCAGGTGGGCCGCGCTCTCTGCTCCTGAGCTCTGCACGCGTCCAACACGTACGCGCGAGGTTGTGCTATAGAGAGGAAACACACACATATTATCGTTGTTCTCGTCTCCAATCCGAAGACTGATTCGGTGCTGGTCTTTCTGCTAGTCCACGCTGTGTAAGAATCTACAACTATTCATAACTACACCAACCTACATCCATTAGAAATGCATACAATATTAGAGCCATGGTCGCCCTCTGCAGTTTTTAAGTCCCTCATTTGTCTCCATGGCCAAACTGACCATTCTTTCACGCTTCAGGATGTGCCCTGTCAACCGATCTCTTCTTTTACTGAAGTTGTGGTTGTTGTGGTCTTCAGTACTGAGACTGGTTTGATACAGCTCTCCATGCTAATCTATCCTGTGCAAGCTCCTTCATCTCCCAGTACCTACTGCAACCCACATCCTTCTGAATCTGTTTACTGTATTCATTTCTTGGTCCTCTTCTATGATTTTACCCACCACGCTGCCCTCCAATGCCAAATTTGTGATCCCTTGATGCCTCAGGACATATCCTGCCAACCGATCCCTTCTTTTAGTTAAGTTGTGCCACAATTGTCTCTTCTCCCCAATCCTATTCAATACTTCATTAGTTACGTGATCTACCCACCTAATCTTCAACATTCTTCTGTAGCACCACATTTCGAAAGCTTCTATTCTCTTCTTGTCCAAACTATTTATTGTCCATGTTTCACTTCCATACATGGCTACGCTCTATACAAATACTTTCTGAAACGTCTTCCTGACACTTACATCTATACTCGATGTTAACAAATTTCTCTTCTTCAGAAAGGCTTTCCTAGCCATTGCCAGTCTACATTTTTTATCCTCTCTACTTCGACCATCTTCAGTTATTTTGCTCCCCAAATAGCAAAACTCCTTTACTACTTTGAGTGTCTCATTTCCTAATCTAATTCCCTCAGCATCACCCGACTTAATTCGGCTACATTCCATTATCCTCGTTTTGCATTTGTTGATGTTCATATTATATCCTCCTTTCAAGACACTGCCCATTCCTTTCAACTGCTCTTCTAGGTCCTTTGCTGTCTCTGACAGAATTACAATGTCATCGGAGAACCTCAAAGTTTTTATTTCTTCTCCCTGGATTTTAATATCTACTCTAAATTTTTCTTTTGTTTCCTTTACTGCTAGAACAATATACAGATTGAATAACATCGGGGAGAGGGTACAACCCTGTCTCACTTCCTTCCCAACCACTGCTTCCCTTTCATGCCCCTTGACTCTTATAACTGCCATCTGCTTTCTGTACAAATTGTAAATAGCCTTTCGCTCCCTGTATTTTAGCCCTGCCACCTTTAGAATTTGAAAGAGAGTGTTCCAGTCAACATTGCCAAAAGTTGTTGAAGTTGTACCATGAATTCGATTCTTTACCATTCTTGTCCATCACGTCATCTCGATATCTTTCTCTTCTTGTCTGAACTCTTTCTCGTTCACGTAAAGTAACAGTCTGACAAGTACTATTAGAAAAGACGTCCTCACACTTAAATTTAAGTTTTTCAGAAATGCTTATGCTACCATACTCAGTCAGCCTTTTATCTCCACCCAACCTCGGCCATAACTTATTCTCAGATGCGCGGGGTAGTCGCATGGTCTAGGGCGTCGTATCACGGTCAGTGCGGCTTCCCCCGTCGGAGGTTCGAGTCCTCCCTCGGCCACGGGCGCGTGTGCATCTTCTTTAGCGTAAGTTACTTTAAGTTAGATTAAGTAGTGTGTAAGCTTAGGGACCGATGACTGTAGTGGTTTGGTCCCATAAGACATCAAGACAAATTTCCAAGTTATTCTCATACACAAATAACAGAACTCATGTTTTATCTTTAGTGTCTCATTTCCTAATCTAATTCCCTTAGTATCACCTGATTTAATTATTCTACATTCTGTTACCTTTCTTTCACTGCTGTTTAGAATCATAATCTCTTATGAAGGTACTATTGATTTCATTCAATTATTTTTCCAAGTGCTTTCCCTTACATTACAGAATTACAGGGCCATCGTCAAACTTCAGAAATTGTATTATTCTTCCAGAGCCTTAAATCCCCTTCCTCACTTCTCCTTTGTTTTCTTCACAACATACTCATTACACAGACCGAATAGTGATAACAATGGGGAAGCTTACGACAATGTGGACTGGATATACATTCAGTTGCACAAACGGATGTGGTCACATGCTGCACTTGAAAACTAAATAAGTAATCTGGCAATTACAGAAAAGTAGTTTTGCCTAACACAAAAGCTACTGAAAAGGTGTCTTTCTTTAAATTATTTGGCTATTTTTAGAATTACTGGGAGATAAAAATCTGTAAAAGCTTAAACACATTAGCCCAATAACGATGAATGAACTGGTTGAAAGCAAACCAGTTTAAAATTAACTTCATCGACATCACAGTGCATTCTCATCCTCAGTGCATCCACATTACTGCTAGTGAACACAGCACGATCAGTGTTAGAATGGCGCAGTACGGGTTATCATCTATCCAAGTTCTTAGCGAACATTGCTCAATGTGGACAAATTATTTTAGGCAAAAAATGACGAAGTGCGCTTGCAATTCGTAGATTCCGGCAACACGAATATTTTAGAGAGGTGTGACGGATCGAACGAAGTGGCTCAGTTATTAGCACACTGGATTCGCATTCGGGAGATCGACGTTTCAAACCCGCGTCCGGCCATCCTGATTACGGTTTTCGTGATATCCCTAAATCACTTCAGACGTATGATGGGAAGGATCCTTTGAAAGGGCATGGCCTACTTCCTTCCCTATCCCTCCCCAGTCCGAGGAGACCGATGGCCTCGCTCTTTGGTCCATTCCCCCAAATCAAACAACCAATAAAAGTGTGACGGCAGCCCGTTTTGGAATCTGTTCATGCTCGCATTTCTACAGACATCTCCAAACTCGTCGTTTACAAGAACACCCATATTTTCGCTATAATATCATACCATTTTAGTTGTACTTCTTGATATCAAGCACCACGCAGCATCCTACCGATCATTCACCCAACATAGTTCTGAAAATGTTGACTGGGAATTATTTCTTTACAAAAACGAAACTTTAGCTAAGTGGAGCTTGCTCCAGACAGCTCAATAACTACAAACAAACAACCATTCCTACCTCGTGATAAAATAGGTGAATTTTGAAAGTCAATCGGTTGACGAACGTGGTATGTAACCGGTATTTGCAACTCCGTCACACTGTTAGATATTTATCCGGTATGTGTAAGGCATTCTGTCTACCACGTCAGAGTCTCAATTATATATCCACTGAGTTAAAGGCGATGACTGATTGACAAGAATGACAAACAGTAGTAAATTGTATGCTTATTTATATCGTAAGAAATGTTCACTAGCTTTTTATACGTCTATTGTTACGCTATCCGCTAGAAATGATGTCTATGATTTGGAATCAGGTCCTCCCATTCAGTCACGTGGAGAGTTTCCAGACAACCGTGCTAAAGTCTTTCATGACCTCTACATTTAAGTTCATATGTAGCCGTGATGGAACGGATGATGACTCGGCGTTCTATTTCGAGTTATTCATAATTTTCCACTCACGTACGCGATCGCTGTTTAGCTGCTAGCAACCCCCAGAAGTTGTCTCGCACCCATAAAACTTCTCTCAAAAATCAAACAAGCTATGTCACTCAGTCATTAAGTGGTAACTGATGAGCGGATGTGACAGAAAAGACACCTTCGATTTACTGTAGTATTAAGCAACAGACTTGATAATGCGAAGAATTTTTCTCTACGTTCACCACCGGCCACGGATGTGACAGCATGGCCCCCAATTTCAGTACCACGGCTAAACGGCCCCTATTACTTCACTTTGCGAGTATAATAATATGGGTACATTACTGTGCATCCCGATGGAGCTTATTGAGGGTGACGGCTTGCCTCTAAAAACTAGACTCTTCTCACACATTCTATTAATGTGGGAAACCCGCAAGGTACCAGCTGACTTGAAGAACTCCACAATTGTCACCATCTTCAAGAAGGGCGACAGAGGCGTCTGAGGTAACTATCGTGGAATATCTCTACTCTCTGTCACTGGCAAAATTTTTCCAAGAATCCTTTCAAATCGCCTCCAGACACTTTGAGAGACTATACTACCTGAGTCCCAATACGGGTTTCGACCTTCAAGAGGGACAATTGACGTGATTTTCTGTGCACGACAACTACAGGAGAAGTGCGGAGAACAGTAAAAGCCTTTACTAATTGTTTTCTACGATGTCGAAAAGGCCTTTGATACAGTTCCTAGAGAAGCCATGTGGATGGTCTTAAAACGCTTCGGGTGCCCTGAACGTTCTGTTGACTTGATTGAAGCTCTCCACGTTGATATGACTGGACAGGTCCTATGCCAGAATGAAACGACTAGTGAATTCCCAATAACAAGTGGGCTTAAACAAGGATGCATTCTAGCACCAACATTATTTGCATTGTATCTGGCAGCTATGCTTTACGAGACTACCGTAAACAATGCCGGAATAGAACTAAAGTACAGGTTTGATGGAGGATTATTCAACCAGACTAGACTCCATTCAAAATGGTTCACCAGTACCACTCGTGTGACAGAGCTGCAGTATGCTGATGACAATGCTTCTCCAGCTCATTCACCTGCAGAGTTGCAGCTGTCAGTTGATTCCTTCAGCAGGGCGTACGAACGATTTGGTCTCTCCATCAATATTCCAAAGGCAAAGGTGATGGCGCAGACAACTCCTGGCTCCTCCGTTCCTGACTTCAGCATATCCATTTATGATACACCCTTGGAACAAGTGGACCATTTCCTCTACCTGGGAAGCATACTGTCATCTAACTGCTCATCTGGAAAAGATGTGGAGAATAGATTACGTGCTGCCCATGTAGCATTTGGACGTCTTACAAAGCGTGTCTTCCTGAATAAAGACCTAACACTGTACACCAAACTGATGGTGTACAAAGCTGTAGTCATTTCCACCCTGCTACATGGTTGCGAGACCTGGACGTTATATCGCTGCGATCTGAAGAAACTCGAACGCTTCAACCAACATAAGCTAAGATATATCATGAACCTGAAATGGGATGACTTCATATCCAACACGGCTATTCTAGAGAAAGCAAAAATGCATAGCATGGAAGCTCTTATCATTGGGCATCAACTCAGATGGGTCGGACATGTCCAGGGGATGAACAATGACAGACGTCCACGCCAAATGCTGTACAGCGAAGTGAGCACAGGTAAAAGGCCACGAGGTGCCCCTCTCAAACGTTATATGGATAAGTACAAGAAAAGTCTGAAAAACTTGAACATCGATCCGAGTATCTGGTCCACAATAGCAGAAGACTGAAGTAGCTGGCACTCAGTTACCTCAAATGCTCTTCAAAACTTTGAGCTGGAACGTCGAAGAATGGAGAATGACAAACGCCAGAGACGTAAACTCCTCCAGGATCAGCCACGTCCTCCACCTTCCATCAGCTGTAATGTCTGTGGCCGCCTGTTCCACTCTAGTATTGGATTGCTAAGACATCAACGACACTTCCACCCTGAACCATGACAAAGGAAACCTCAGGAGAGAAATGAAAACTCGGATACGAGTATCAGCCGACGACGACGACGACTGTGCAGTACGTGCATTCATTGTTAACTCCCGAACACATACGTGATCAAAGTACATCAGACCACGCTCTACATATTTGTAACACTCCGAGCATAGTGTTTAATTTACGACCTATCTCTCAGCATATGAAAGTCACAGAGCATTCTCATCGTCTTGGGGCAAAAGACCAATCTCACACAGTCATTGACCAACAAACCTTGCAACATCGTTAAAAAATTAATCTCCAAGCGATCAGAAGAAGAGTGCTACACTCCACGTCTCTTCAAAGAATGTATCTGTCCAAGTCCCAGCCCATCCAAGTGCACGAGATTTTTCGAGATGTGACCATGTCGAGGAGCTAAGCACTCCTTATACATGTATAGTAACAGATATCAAAGTACCGTAATGTAATAGCAAACAGTTAAGAAGAACAAGAAAAGACTTATTTTTATACGCGATGGAGAATTGAGTTGGACACATTCTTACCTAAATCAACGATGCTATGAACTCTAAATTATTGTTCAGGAGTGAGGATCTGTACTTGGAAGGTATTGGTAAGATAGAAAACATAAACACACACTCCTAAAACTACAATGTTCTGCACAAGAACTGGCTATAATCTAAGCAAGCTCCACTTAGCTAAATTTTCGTTTATGTAAAGAGGTAATTCACAGTCTAAATTTTCAGAATTATGTTGAGTGAGCGATCGGTAGGATGCTGCCTGGTGCTTGATATCGAGAAGTACAGCTAAATTGGTATAATATTATTACGAAAAATATTGGTGATCTTGTAATCGACGAGTCTGGAGACGTCTGAGAAATGTGAGCATGAAAGCGGAAACTTTAACGTGTTTGTGCCGCGGGGGGCGCCACTCTCCATGCACATCAATTCTGAGAGTGGCTTTGGTTGACTAATTTAAAATGGGTGATTTGATCTGGTGAGGGATATGAATTGCATGTTTACTAGATCGAGGCGGTACTCGGTGATGTATTCCCTGTTTGGAGATCAGTTTGACATTAAAAATTTCTTGCGAGTCTGGTATGTTCTTAATGACCTGTAGACAACATTGCGATGTTTAGTTGTCAGTGCAAAATAGTGAGCAGTGTAAAATAGTTTATTACTGTTGCGTGTAGCGTTTGTAGAAAGAAAGAAAGAACAGGATGGCAGTGATGCCCTACGACTAGGGGAGCATTGTGGCATATAGGCAGTGTGAGTGTAGGCATAAGTTAATTTTTTCGTGTGCTGTACAGATATAAAAATAAATGAGCTGTTTGTGTGGAATGTACCTATATTGTATTTTAAAGTTAGTGTTGCTTGCACTATGTGAATTGTGTATATATTGCATTGTAAAGTTTGTATTTTTTATGTTATGGGATGACTAGAGAGGACGTATAGATTGAGTACATGGATAACGGTGAGCGATTTTTTACATGGAAACTTATATGGGCTATAGATAGTGAGGCGCATTCGTCAAGTGGAGACATTAACCTGACATAGTGCGGTGTCAGAATGTAGCAGCAATCGTAATAATTAATTCTAGTTACACTGGTAATTATCTTCGTACCTTCCACCATTCTTGTGAATCTGGTATGTATTTGATAATGTGTAGGCAATTTAGTGTGTTCAACTGACAGTGCAATTTAGCGATCTGTACAAAATAGCACAGAAAGCGTCGGAAAGAAAAAGAGAATCGTGCTTCGATGCCGGCTGCATCACTAATTCGTCAGGTAAATTCGATAACAGCGAATCAGAATGCTTTATTGATTGTGGCGGAATATAGGCGGGAACGTTTGTGTACATTGGGAAATGGAACCCTATCATGTTAGGATCGTTGGGGAGAGTGGATTACATATAATTTTGGAAAACAGATTCTGTTATGGAAGGAATTTCCGTGCACACAACCGGAGACATATAGAAAGCGAGAGTAAGCGAGCGTTAACTATTTACGGGGCATTATTCAATTTTCGAGAGGTTGCCCTGGGTGTTATTTTTTTAAAGAGTGATGTGAGGTAAGAATAATGTGGAGAATGTTTTAGGTTGCGAGTCATCACGCAGACGTTTCACGACGAGGCGAAAGCCGTGCTGGGTAGTTAATTATGGTTGACCGTGTGTGTGTGTGTCAACACACTCTGCCTTCAGTGGCACAGGCAATGGGCACCTGGAGATGCCTGGCATATGAGACTGGCGTGAGCGATGCTTGTAATGCCACTTTCACCGGTGTTCAACGACCCGCGTGGAACCCGACATGTGGCTGCCTCACTTCGCGGTAGTATGTAGCTAAGAGAAGTGAAGCGTGAGTCAAATGTGATGTAGGGTCCGTTAGAATCGCTAAAGAGAAAGCAGATTCTGCTATTGTGGTACGGAATTCTGCATCAAATTCTCTGGACCGCAGTTAGAGTGAGGGTATAGAAAACGCGGAACGCTCGCTGCTCTACTTGGAGTGCGCTCTCTGTAAATAAACGTCTGGTCATTAAAGGGGTCTACATACAAATTGGGCCTGCGTTCGGCTGCAGTTCGGGGTTGCGCTCCCACCCGATCACATCCGCTACGCATCAGCGCTTGTGTAGCGGAACACGTATTTGGATAGGAATTTCTCAGGTGTTACGTATGAATGGGAGGTGCCGTCATCTCATACTTTGGGAAGCCGAGCAGGTGCTGTGCGCGGTTTGACATCTGAGTGATATGTCATTTATCGCTTCCTCCTGTGTACTCTATGGACAGGGAGCTCTGGACTGTTCTTGCGCACGTTGACTGCAGTGTTTCTGTAGCGGGTCTGCATTCCTTGATATGCGCTATTTGACCAGTTTACGAGTACTTAGTGTGTCTATACATCATTTTGCTGTATTATTTAGGAACAGTTTGTAGGTCTGTTCTGAAATTGTTTTGGAAAATTAGCAGTAGTTTGGATATTTGGACGTAAATGTTTTGCATTATTTACAAGTGGTTTGCATGTCTGTAGGCTGTGCGATGCGTTAATTTTCATGGTTTACAATAAGCAAGCGTGTTTGTAGAGCATTATAAATGAGATATGTATGGGTGGTTTCCTGGTCTGTATGCTGTGGGACATGTCTGTGCCTGTGTTTTGTGATACATATACTCCATCCCTAAACAAAGTTCATTCATTCCTCCATCCATGAGCCTAGTTCAGGCTGAGTCCTTATACCAGATACCACTAGGAATAGTTAACATCCTGGAGGCTTAGGTTAGAGGTGGTAAGCTTCGTTTGAGACAGTTTTCTTAGGTTGGTGCCGAAAGCGCATGTGCCCTTTCTTTACTGGCAGAATTGAAACTCGGCGCCGGTTCCTGCTAAGAGGTGGCGGTGTGTATATTGAAATTTAGTTGAATCTAAATAGTTGAAAGTGTAGTGAACACCTTCTCTTACCGATATGAGTTGTTATTTTTTTCTAGATATGGATCTGAGTTGAGGACTTTGTGTCAGATTGACTTGTGGAGGAAGAAACCTTGGCGCGAGCGATGGCTCACGCATAAGCGCAAGTGTGTTTGCGACGATATTGGATTAGGTAATCGGGGCATGTAGGTTGAATAATAAAACTTGTGTGATCATTAACTTGAAACGTCGCCTTACAAAAATTAATTAATTACTGTGCTGATAAACCTCTTACATTATTTGATCTTCAAACAGCTGAGAAGAACTGAACGTACTCAGACATTTATCTCTGATCAACACTAAACTGACACACGATATTTTTAGTGCAACGCAATCTGACTTTCAATAATCTCTACATGAGAATGGCCCTGACTAACAATAACCTATACCTTTCACAAATCACTTACCTCACAAAAATCTTCGTTACTCGAACTACTGTAATACAGCGAGCGCCACTACTGCCAGCTAAATAAAAGATTCAAACTACTGAAGGCACTAACTACCGATAGGCATAATTAGCAAATGAAGGATTTTGATAGAACAAATAATGTATTTACCGTAATAGTGTTCAAAATTCATAATGTATATAGCAGTTCATGACATCCAGTCTTACAAATTTACTTTTTCTAATGGACACGTCCAGATTATCCGCTCTCAAAACTCCACCAATTCTCTCCCCACATCCACCACTGCTGGCGGCTTACCTCCAACTGCACAATGCTACGCGCTGATAACAGCCAACTGCCCAACACTACAGTAGCGAATATTATAACAATGCCAACAAGCCACACACTGCACATAGCAGTCAGTGATTTTCATATAGAGCGCTACGTGGCGTTACCAACACAACAACGTAAACAGCCTACTTACATAGCCCCAATGTTCCCCACAAAATATTTACAAATTGTTTTAGGCAGTGGCCAATACAGATTTGAAAAAAAAAATTCCCATAATTACAATAACAAAGATATCAAATGCACACACTTATTGATACACTGTTGGTCAAAAGCCAAAATTGCTGTCACAAAGACAGTCCTGATAATTTATCACAATAGTAATTACAGTTTTTTTCACAAAGTCTCATTAGTAAAAGAAATTGCACACGAAAGTAGTAGATTTACATGCAATCTTGAAGAAGTAGTGTTGTCCTTCCAACGGAAAGACAGTGCTGACTCTTGACATGCAGACAAGTAATGGGCCACAACAGAGCAAACCCACAGCAGATTCAGTCGAAGTTGAAAAATATTGGTAGGTAGGTCATCACAGAGCAGACCTCTGTAGTCCTGTTAGAGATTATAATATTGCTGGGCAACCAGTATCGCTGACCCACTGCAGTCCTTGTAGAAATAATGGTGTTGGTGGGCCATCAAAGGTGCAGACTCACTGCAGTCCTTGTAGAGATGCCGAGCAGCCATCTGTTGCGACTGTGCAGGTGCCCAATCACCATCGAAGAGTCTTGCGGACAATTTAGCAAGTCCATAAGCACCACTTGTGCACTCACAAAGTTTTTGGAACTATCCTTAGAACCAGCAATTCAGGGAAGCGTCCTGGGTCCTCTGCTGTTCCTGATCTATATAAATGACCTGGGTGACAATCTGAGCAGTTCTCTTAGATTGTTCGCAGATGATGCTGTAATTTACCGTCTAGTAAGGTCATCCGAAGACCAGTATCAGTTGCAAAGCGATTTAGAAAAGATTGCTGTATGGTGTGTCAGGTGGCAGTTGACGCTAAATAACGAAAAGTTTGAGATGATCCACATGAGTTCCAAAAGAAATCCGTTGGAATTCGATTACTCGATAAATAGTACAATTCTCAAGGCTGTCAATTCAACTAAGTACCTGGGTGTTAAAATTACGAACAACTTCAGTTGGAAGGACCACATAGATAATATTGTCGGGAAGGCGAGCCAAAGGTTGCGTTTCATTGGCAGGACACTTAGAAGATGCAACAAGTCCACTAAAGAGACAGCTTACACTACACTCGTTCGTCCTCTGTTAGAATATGGCTGCGCGGTGTGGGATCCTTACCAGGTGGGATTGACGGAGGACATCGAAAGGCTGCAAAAAAGGGCAGCTCGTTTTGTATTATCACGTTATAGGGGAGAGAGTGTGGCAGATATGATAAACGAGTTGGGATGGAAGTCATTATAGCATAGACGTTTTTCGTCGCGGCGAGACCTTTTTACGAAATTTCAGTCACCAACTTTCTCTTCCGAATGCGAAAATATTTTGTTGAGCCCAACCTACATAGGTAGAAATGATCGTCAAAATAAAATAAGAGAAATCAGAGCTCGAACAGAAAGGTTTAGGTGTTCGTTTTCCCCGCTCGCTGTTCGGGAGTGGAATAGTAGAAAGATAGTATGATTGTGGTTCGATGAACCCTCTGCCAAGCACTTAAATGTGAATTGCAGAGTAGTCATGTAGATGCAGATGTCATGTAGATGTAACCAGTACCTTGCTGAATTATCAACACACGTGCAAACATTGTCCCACCTTCTCATCTATTGTGCATATACTATGACTAACAGAAACGTGTGCAGTGAAATGTAACTTAACTTGAAGAACTGGTGTCTATAAAATAAAAATTTACAACATAAGAATAACATTACAAAGGTACAAAGTATATCATTAAACAACATAACAATACAGATAACATTTGTAGTAATAGGGGCTTTACAAAAGAATAGAAATAAACATATACATCAGTGTTACAGCAATTATGACAGAAGAAAATACATAAAATAATAAGAAAAGTTTTTGAAACATTAATTTCACACATGAGCATTGAAAGAAAACAGAATTAATAATGTCTAAACATCTTTAAAAAATTAGGAACATACTATAAATGCAATTTACATTTGAGGATAACAGTATTCCTCATCATAGTGAGTGTAGCTGAGTATTAGAAAAATTCTTAGAAAAAGTCTTACCAGATAAACACATAAAGACAGGAAAAACACAAATATACAATGGTACACAAACACATAGCGGAATAACACAAAAGGAAAGGACAGGGTTTGTTTTCAGTGTAACATTTGGTACTGTAGTCCAACCCAAAACTTCATCCATTGATCTTTCCTCTTATTTCAACATTTGTTTCCACCAAAAAAACCCTACCCAAGCATGCTTTCTGTATTCTATTCATATCCTCTTTCAAAATAGTTACTCTCCACTGTAGACTATTTTTTGGCCAAACCATTTTCATAAAGCTTCTCAATGCATTTCTTTCCCTATTTTTCATATTTAGTTCCTTATATAGTATACCCCCTCATAAGCTAACTTAAATCTACTGAGATCATATATATATATATATATATATATATATATATATATATATATATATATATATATATATATACTAAGGGACAAGGCAGTACAAAACAATCAACACACACTTCAATGACAAAAAAAGCAAATTGGCAAAGCAAGCAGTAGCATATCTAAATTAGCAAAGCAAATGTAGTATTACCTCTAATGTGAGGCAATGCGCAGCAACAAGAAAAATAAGGCAGTAGTAAAACTGGCTTAATAGTGTAATACAAAATGAAATTTAGTAGCTCTATACCTGGCAAACAGCAACAGCAAATGCTATAACTTATACCTAAACATGACAAATCTCAAGCAGAAAAAAATATTACAATAAAAATGGCGATGTTTAATACCTATGTCACATCTTAGCATTAGAGTGATGCATCACAGTGATTAGCTCTATGAAACAAGTTACCCAGTCATTGACAAAAATTATGTAAGCAATTCCTGTGAAGGGAAATGTCTTTTTGTGGCCCTCGTTTCTTTGGAAGTATATCATAAAATTGTTAGTTACTGGACCTGTAGGCATAAAATATCTATATTAGCACATCTATTAAAATTTATTTTAACCAATGCTGCAGTACAGGTAGAAACTAGATATTAAACAAAATGAGCAAATAATTACATAAAGCAAAGCGTGAACGTCATTCACTAGGCAAATGTCATCTCCAAAGCCAGTGAAAAATCTCTCACCTAGAAAGACAATAGATGTAAAATGTTTCTCATTATTTCATTAGGCATTTTAGTAAATATCATAAATTAAGAGCTCCACAGTCTACTCATATGTTTTCAAGGTGAGCGTGTCGTATTTTGCGATGCTTTCTACAAAGAAATGCCAATAGCGAGGATAATGGCCTCCTTTTTTCTCCTCCTGTGCCTCTGAAAGGCACACACTAATAGCTTTCTTTCCCAGTGACTGTCGCTCAGATGGGCCTCCGCAGCACATTACGTCAAGGTCATCTACCTTCTTTACTGAAATATTTATGGCAGAAGTTTTCACTACAGTGACAGTCTCATATAAAATAAAAAAATTCAAGGGTCAGAAATTAACATTAGAAGTGTGTAGAAACAAAATCTCTTATATAACAGCGTCTAAACACTATTGTCAGCAGTGTGGTAACTAACATTCACGTTTGTACACTCATTTCATAACTCTTAAAGTACGATTTTTGGTTTCCAACATCCTTTTCATAAATCAGAGTCCCTAACCACTACTACTTGTTCCTTACCCTATTACACATATACATATTCACCAACACATCTATTTCCTATTAATAAATACATGGCGTAATCAAATTCCTGATATAGCATCATCTCATTGATCATAAACATACCTCAACAACATAATACACATCGTCGCCTTGATAATAACATCATAACACCTCAGTCAAATATCAAAAATGTCGTAGCTTTCTGCAATAATTTCAAACCCTAAAAAAAAAATCCTTGCTCATGTTAATAGAGTCATCTACCTCAAACGTACTTTAAATATCATGATCTAATACCAAATACATCATTCAAAGCTCTCATAGTATCACAATGGTTCCGAAAAGATATGAACAGTTCACAAAGTACAGACAAAATACATTTCCGTAAGTGTGAAGTTAGCCAACTGTGTAATTATGCTAACATCTCTCACTGATGTAGTAAAAAAAATGTTTGTCTCTCTCAGTTAAATGATCAAATAGCTGTGTAGTTTATGTCTTAGAGAAAAATGGTACTGATAAGTAAAGTTGTATAAGCAACATATTAGCTTGGGCTCCTTGTGTTGGCCAAACATGTGGTACACAAAGTAGGCGTGTATCCCCTGAGGATTAATGTAACTATACACTCAGGTGTTGCAGATTACAGCAATGAAATGAAATGTACCACGGTAAACCTTTGTATCATTGCAATTCAAAAATCTTTAAAAATAAAGGTTTGAAGTACAAATTTAATCACTCTAATACGTGTACTACATCGCTAAACTGTACGTATTGTTGTAAGATAATTTGTCATTACCTAAGGATAAAATGTGCCAAGTGTCTTAATTATCGTCGTCCGTAAGGAAAGTTATGTAGAAGTCAATGTACTTACCTCATAATAAACAAAAGTGAAATGCTTTGCCTATAGATACCGTAGTTATTACGTACAATACCATGATCAAGAAAGTACTATACTGTAACGTATTCTTGTGCTATGACAAACGATGTCTCATTGTAGCTATACCACATAAGTTAGTAATAAAACATGTTTTACTTTCCTGAAGAATTCAGAAAAACTGTGCAGATATAAGACAGATACAGCGCAAAAGCAATAACATAAATTGTGTCATTCATTAGTAACGTCGTGATATAATCGTGTACCTGTCAAATAAACTAACCACTGTGTCATCTGGTATTTCTCAGAAAGTACCAGAATATATTTTCCAGTAAACCAAATATTGCATTAAAATCTCACTACAGTTACACGTAATATATGTTCTAAGTATGTGAGCCTTACAGTCGTTACGTGATCGTGCAACTAAGAAGCAAAAATGTACACACACAATAACACTGTGTCGTCTGTTTGCTATAACAATATATTCGTAATTACTGTGTAAATATGTTTCCTAGGTTCTAGACGGGATAGTTAACTTCAAAACATTGTTGCTTGTTAACAGTTCTTAAGTGTGACAAAGTCATTGTTAGTGTGAAGTGAAAAATTTAATGACAAAGATTAACAGCAGACGATCTTTCAATAAACGGTTTTACATGTGAAATGTGGTGCAATCTCTGACAATTGTTGTCATACGGGTGGTGTCTGTTGTGGTCACGATTTACGCTGTAAAAATAGCCTTGTCGTGTCCAGTTATTACTTCTTTCATCGCGGAATTGTGACGGATGTGACCTGTAATTGTTGTGTTCCTGTTATGGCGTCGCGAAATGGTCAGTGTCAATTTCCAATTCTTGTAAGAGTCCCTGAAAAGCTTCAATGTCGTCTTTGCAACGTCCTGCCAAAATAATATGTCGTAAATATTCAGGCAATTTGATTAACCAAAAGCGGGTTTGACAGGTACTGATTCTTGTGCAAAATGTCTTCAGATTATTTCAGATTGGAAAATTCATACTGTTCGAAATGTTTCATCATTATTGTGCTATGTTTTACTTGGTCTTGTGTAGCTTGAGACCAATATGTTGAGAGGAAGACAAGCTAAAATTCTCCTTCACTGTGACAATCGTGAATGACCGATCACATTCTTACAGCTGGTTCATTCTCTAAATAGCCACTCATAAATTCTAATCTGTGCTCTAATGACCAGTTGAGAGGAAAACAATGAGACAATTGATGAAGCCATGCTTGTGGATGAATGTCGTTGCCAGTATTCTGAAATGTATTGAATTTACATGTAATAATAAACAGCTTATAGTCAAAATCATCACGTCGGCGAGTCGCATGTAGGTCATTGTAACGTCGTTTCGGCAGTTCCATCTCAAAATTCGATGTACCTTCCCAATTTCTTTCATAATTTCCGCCCGCATCTCGTGGTCGTGTGGTAACGTTCTCGCTCCCCACGCTCAGGTTCCCGGTTTCGATTCCTGGCGGGGTCAGGGATTTTCTCTGCCTCGTGATGGCTGGGTGTTGTGTGATATCCTTAGGTTAGTTAGGTTTAAGTAGTTCTAAGTTCTAGGGGACTGATGGCCATAGATGTTAAGTCCCATAGTGCTCAGAGCCATTTTTTTCTTAATTTCCGAAGTTCCCTGTGTTATTTTTTTGTGTTTCTGCCTGTTCCGTATTTCTATGCCCCTCTTTCCATATTGGAGCGCGATAGATCTCTGACATATGTAATTCTTGTATTATCTGTGTCAACTGATCTTGTACTTCACGGATTTCTCTTTGGTGTTGCGTATTAATTTGATTCTGATTTTGTTTGAATTTTCTCATTTGTTCATACTCTTCTGTGTCATTAAAGACTACCGGTCTTGTGTCATTCAGATTATCATCTGCCTTCTTAGATAAATTACTTAGCTGATCCGAAAGTTCGACTACTTTCTCTGATAATGAACAATTTCCTCCATGTTCAATGGTTCAACGGGCTCTGAGCACTATGGGATTTAACATCAGAGGTCATCAGTCCCCTAGAACTGAGAACTGCTCAAACCTAACTAACCTAAGGACATCACACACATCCATGCCCGAAGGAGGATTCGCCCCTAGAAACGCTTGGCCAGCGCGGCCGGCTTTCCTCCATGTGTCTTTCTGAACCAATTTTCAGAGTATCTACTGCATCCTTTAAGTTTTCCTGAGTTTTTGCAATTGGCGTAAGCGAATAGGTAGATGCAACTGAGTGAATTTTAGCCCGCAAGATCTCATGATTTTCATGAACAATAGTTTGCAGTTCTCTTATGGCTGCTTCGTGATTCTGTAATGCATTTACATGTCGCGAATAAATAGGTTGTAAATGTTCACAGATTTGTGTTTTTATGTCATTACAGACTTTTTGACATTTCGGTTCGATGTTATGTAACTCAGTAGTTAAATCTTTACGTGTTTGGTCAAGTGTAGTGCCTAACTTTTGAAGATTTTGTTCCATTGTGTCTATCTTTCGAAGATTTTGTTCCATTGTGTCTAACGTTTGAAGCTTTTGCTGTGTTTGTCTCTGATTTGGTTCCATCGTGTCTAACTTTTGAAGATTTGGTCCCATTTCTTGTATTAATTGTAATAACATTGCACTGGTGTCTGAAATATGTTCCTCAGCGCTTTTCGACAGTGCATTTGCACCGGCAACATTCACATTTTGACAAGCAGAAAATGTGTCTTAACTTATTTGAGAAATCGGTGAGGACCCAAAACCTGAATGTACATTATTTGCGAGATTGTGTTCTGTCATTTCGGATTCCTGAGGCGAGCTGTTGCGGACCGATCGATCGAGAATGCTTCTCTGTTACTTACAAACTTAGCGAGAGCGTTCTTTGTCGAGCAAGCCACGTGGTGGACTGGCGGTTTGTGACATCAGGGCAGATTCCACTGTCCAGAAAAACAGCTTTTTCGCCTTCCGACCGACGTCTGTGACACGAGCAGTCACTGGACCGGCTGCGCGCGCGTGGGCTATCGCTGACCAGTGGCTCCTCTGCTGGCGACGATTTGTACAAAGTCATTTGGAGTCTTGATCTAGTGGTGGGCGCTGTTGGTGTTGCCATATCGATGATGTGTACTAAGTCTGTTGGAGCATAAGTGATGACGGTACTCCTTGAAAAAAAGTCTTCAGTCCCTTTTCCGACAATCGACAGGAAGTGACCTGGGTTAGTACAAGTACAATTGTACTTTATTTGACGTGATTTTCATAGCTTAGCAGCGAAAACATAAGTGACCGACAAAATTCAAACTTGACGAGAATTCGTAGGATGAGGTGGAGTTAGGCTACTGGATGTGACCAAATTGGCCTATTTCACGCGATTTTTTTTGTTTTTTTGTAGGTGTGACCGATATTCGTGTTGGAATTTGAAAGGGAAACAGGGCAACCAAGAGCACAGGAAGACTTTAGTGCCATAAAACTGAATGACAAGTGTACTAACAAACAATCTGAAATTGGAAATATTTTCAATAATCATTTTTTAAATGTTGTGTAGAAAGTAGGATCTAGACCTTCACTAGAAGAGGCAAGGCTTCTAATAGAAGAGGCCATACCTGTGCAGTTTGAAACAACTGTATTTCCACGAACCTCTCCCTATGAAATCAGTAAAATAATAAACTCACTGAAAAGTAAAAGCTCTTACGGAATTGATGGCATTTCCAGCAATATACTTAAAGCTTGTTCCCCACAGATAAGTAGGATTCTCAGCCACGTATGTAATACCTCTTTGGAGCAGGGTGTTTTCCCCGATAGACTGAAATATGTCATTGTAAAACCATTGCATAAAAAGGGGGATACGTCGGATGTCAACAACTATCGCTCTATCAAAAATTTTGAGAAAGTAATGTATTCAAGAGTAGCCTCCCATATATGTAAAAATAAAGTACTAACAAAATGTCAGTTTGGTTTTCAGAAAGGCTTTTCAACAGAAAATTCTATATACGCTTTCACTGATCAAATATTAAATGCTCTGAATAACCGGACATCACCCATTGGCATTTTTGTGATCTCTTAAAGGCCTTTGACTGTGTAAATCATGGAATTCTTTTAGATAAGCTAAATCATTATGGTTTGAGGGGGGCAGTGCACAAATGGTTTAATTCATACTTAACTGGAAGAATGCAGAAAGTTGAAATAAGTGGTTCATGTAATGTTAATACAACAGCTGATTCCTCAAACTGGGGGACTATCAAGCACAGGGTCCCACAGGGTTTGGTCTTAGGTCCTTTACTGTTCTTGATATACATTAATGACTTACCATTCCATATTGATGAGGATGCAAAGTTAGTTCTTTTCGCTGATGATACAAGTATAGTAATAACATCCAAAAACCAAGAACTAAGTGATGTAATTGTAAATGATGTTTTTCACAAAATTATTAAGTGGTTCTCAACAAACGGACTCTCTTCAAATTTTGATAAAACACAGTATATACAGTTCCGTACAGTAAATGGCACAACTCCAGTAATAAATATAGACTTTGAAGAGAAGTCTGTAGCTAAGGTAGAATTTTCAAAATTTTTAGGTGTGTCCATTGATGAGAGGTTAAACTGGAAGCAACACATTGATGGTCTGCTGAAACGTCTCAGTTCGGCTACGTATGCTATTAGGGTTATTGCAAATTTTGGTGATACGAATCTCAGGAAATTAGCTTACTATGCCTACTTTCATTCACTGCTTTCGTATGCTATCATATTCTGGGGTAATTCATCGTTGAGTAGTAAAGTATTCATTGCTCAAAAAAGTGTAATCAGAATAATTGCTGGAGCCCACCCACGGTCATCTTGCAGACATCTATTTAAGGATCTAGAGATCCTCACAGTAACCTCACAGTATATATATTCACTTATGAAATTTGTTGTTAATAATCCAGCCCAGTTCAAAAGTAATAGCAGTGTGCATAGCCATAACACCAGGAGAAAGGATGATCATCACTATAGAGGGTTAAATCTGACTTTGGCACAGAAGGGGGTAAATTATGCTGCCACAAAAGTCTTTGGTCACCTACCAAACAGCATCAAAAGCCTGACAGATAGTCAACCAACATTTAAAAATAAATTAAAAGAATATCTAGATGACAACTCCTTCTACTCATTGGCAGAATTTTTAGATATAAATTAAGGGAGGGAAAAAACTAACTTAAGCATTAGTGTCATGCAATATTTTTTGTAATGTAATATCTTGTACAGACATCTTTCATTAACCTGATACGTTCCACATCGAAGTGTCGTATTCATGATCTATGGAACAAGTATTAATCTAATCTAATCTAATCTAATGTAATCTACTTGTGACCAACTTTTCTATAGAGGGTTAGGTTAGTGGTTCAAATGGTTCAAATGGCTATGAGCACTATGGGACTTAACTTCTAGAACTTACAACTAATGAAGCCTAACTAGCCTAAGGACATCACACACGTCCATGCCCGAAGCAGGATTCGAACCTGCGACTCTAGCGGAATGCGCGCTGATATGAAACTTCCTGGCAGATTAAAACTGGAGCCTCGGTCCGGCACACACTTTCAATCTGCCAGGAAGTTTCACATCAGCGCACACTCCGCTGCAGTGTGAGAATCTGATTCTCATTTGTCTTTTAATTTGTAAAATTTCTAATTGGGTGAGTTGCCTCTCTGTGTAGGACTTGTAGGTCTATTGTCTATTTGTGGGTATTGTTCAGGCAATGTCCATCAAGACTGAATAAGGCTTCTTCAATCTCCAACTTCTGTGGTGTTCTTTAAGCCTGGTACAGATTAACCTCCCCGTCTGTCCAATGTAGCAAGACTGACACTCACGGGATGTGATTTTATAAACCCCACTTTTTCTGAGAGCTGGTTGTTTGTCTTTTGCATTGATCAAGAAACTACTTATTGTGTTAGGGACACACAAAAACACAGATGTTAGTGAGACTAGGCCAAATACAGTCTTTGTTTATTTCATTTACCATGTTTTACCAAGAACCCACAGTTGACTCAATTAAAAGTTAGTTTCGTAGATTAAGTTTTTGTGTGATAATTAGAATTTTATAACAACTTCTCATAGGTATAACTTACTGATATGGTGATCTTCCCGTACTCGCTAAGGGCAGAAATAATTTAAGATACAGACGAAACCACTCATGGTATGACTGACTTTTGCAGGTGTGCATCACTCTCATGCTTCCTGACTCTCAGAAACCTAGTGTCATACCTGACACAAAGTTTCGTTTAAGTTTTGATGCCGAACTGCTTCAGAGAAAGCGTCATACTGACATTTTTCTATTGTGTATAGTAACTGGTCGCTTGCGCCGTCACATAGACTTCTTATACTGTTTCATTACTTTTGAGTTTTTAAGTGAAGTAACTGCATCCTGAATCGAGAGTCTCTTGAACCTCTGTGAATATGGAATGTCAAAGCCTGAGCCGTCACCGACGCATCACGGGAATGACTGATTACGGTGAGTTCATATTAGTGCACAGTCTGGGGGTGTAGTTGTAAGACCTCAGTAACCCTGCTGAACGTGCATATGGAACATATGAGGCGTAGTGATTCGTGTAACGTCGCCTACATGTGGCGAGGGCGTCTGCGGTGACAGCACCGCCGGTATCGACGGCCGGTCACGTGAATTTCTGAAGCGGGCATGTAGCATGGCGCCTGGTGGCGGTCTATCCTTCAGTTTGTCTCATCCTATTTGCCTCTGCCAGGTGACTTTGACCACCTCTACTGTTTAATGAGTGTATAAAGCTACGAATTTTGTTCGTCCGTTTATCACCACCTCTGTTAAGACAGCATACTGACGTGACAGAAGTCATTGGATATCGATACAGATGGCGAGAGTATCACGTACACAAGGTATAAAATGTCAGTGCATTGGCGGAATGTCATTTGTACTGCGGCCATTTATGTGAAAAGGTTTTCCGACCTCATAATGGCCGCACATCGGGAATTAACGGACTCTGAACTCGGAATGGGACACTCCATTTCGGAAATCGATACTCCAGGATCCACGGTGTGCAGAGAATACCAAATTTCAGGCATTACATCTCATCATGGACAACGCAGTGGCCAAAGCCTTTGCCCAACGACGGAGAACATCGGCGTTTGCGTAGAGTTGTCAGTGCTAAAAGACAAACAACCTTGCATGAAATGAGGGCAGAAAGTGTGGTATACACGACTAACCTATTCATTTGGACAGAGCGGCGAATATTTGTGTTAATGGGCTGTGGCAGCAGACGACCTCTCTCGCGCTAGTCACCATATCGGCTTTGCTCTGACGACTAGAAACCCATGGCCTGATACGATGAGTCCCCATTGCAATTGGTAAGAGCTGATAGTAGGTTTCGAGTGTGGTGCAAAACACCCACTAAGCCATGGACTCAAGTTGTTAACATGGTATGCTGAAACTGATGGTACCACTATAATGGTGTGGGTCTTATTTACATGTAATACACTGGGCCCTATGATTAAAATGTACCCATCATTGTCTGGAAATGATTATAGTCGTCGGTAAGCAGACCATCTGCAACGTTCAAGACCGAAACAACGGTAGAATTTTTATGGTTTACAGCGCACCATATCGCCGGGCAACAATTATGCGCGACTGCTTTGAAGAACGTTCTCTACATTTCCAGTGAATATTGTAACCACCCACATCGTCCAAGCTGAATCCAGTCGAATATTAATGGAACATAATCGAAAGGTCCTTTATTTGTACAAAATCCTGCACCAGCAACATTTTCGCAATTATGGACGGCTGTGGAGACAGATTGGCTCAGTATTTCTGCAGGTGACTTCCAATTACTTGAGTCCATATGACTTGAGTTGCAGCACTAAGATCCGAGACGATATTAAGAGGTATCCGATCAGTCTTGTCAACTCAGTGTGTTCGTCAAGAAGAAGAACCGTTGTGCAAGAAGTACCTCTATTGTCTTTAAGTATGCGAAGCCAAATAGTAAAAGTTCTCTGGCGGAACTTAACATACCTCAACACAGAATTAACTTGAGAAGTTCTTCTTCTACTGCCTTTGTTTCTTTTCTTCTAAGAGGGGTTGACCCAATAACATGGTCTGACAAAAAATGAATGTAAGCTGGTGGCCGGATTCCCTTTCTTATTCCACCACTTCCTCGGTGTACTTCTTCAGTCAGCGTCTACAGCAAATCCATGATCCTGTGTGAGAAGATTTCTAAATGTTTGCGTAGCTTGTATCTGAGAGGGGATGTGGGTAGCAGTTCGGTTTTTGCCCAGCTGCGTTTGGCCAACAGCCTATAAACCACATCCACGCTATCGGCTCTGCTGCCGCGTCACATTCCTAGGTGAATTCGATCCGGAATATAGATTCTCGCATGCCGCAAGCGATACTTTAATGCGCTCTCCTTTCATAGAGAGAAGAATTAATTTGAGATTGTTTCTGATGAAATGAAATCACTTCTAGTACGGCATGCAGACATCCAGCAAATCAGCAGTCGAAATTCTAATAGAATGGCACCGGTGCGTTACAGAAAAAGTATGTATTTCACTAAGCGGAAGAATCATTGTGAAAGAGGAACCTCTAGCACCTTACCAAGTCATGATGTAAGATACCCTGAGTTTGTAAAGCACCTGGTGCCATTTTATGAGAATTTCACTTGCTGACACATATTCCGTTTCATTCGTTGAAAAGGTAATTTCACTACAAGACACATCAACAATTCACACAGTCTCTCAGGTCCTTTACCATCTTTTGTTGATCATAGAAATCTGCATGCTGAATATAGTACCCTCTCTGACGTCCGTTATTCGATTCATCGTACGTCATGCGTCCCACGATTTAGCAAAAAGACCCAGGTCGAAAATTATGGTGCTTTCAACGGAGAAGCCATTTTTCTCTTGTTGAAAAAGGCGTTAAGTAACACATCGTATTGCGGTTCATCGATTACTGCGAAACTTTGAGATACAGAGTGTTAGTTGTGAAACGAACACTAAAACCATATGACGTTAAAAATTTCTAAGTCAACGCAACACATACGTGCAAAATAATTACCACTGATATTCGTGATATCACCTTCCACACAGCCCTGTTCCCAACACTCTACCACACGACTGTGTTCAACGAAGAACCCGCGTGCTAAGTTATACACGCTATTGCAAGATCACAAAACTGCAGCGTGGTGTGCAATATCCAGATGGCGCGTTATTTGATCTCAATTTTTTAAAGAAATTGGTCATCTAAAAGTAGACGAAATCATCTACTCACGGTTTCAACTAAATGGTGCTACTGTGCACAATGGTATCAACACTATGCCTCTTGTGGAAGATTTATTTGGGGACGTGACATCCCATAAGACCTATGGCCCCCTCTGCTCGTCGCACATTACTCCAAAGTTTTTTCCTTTGGGAGCAGCAATATCTTTGACGTATTGGTCCTCCACGCACGATTTGCGACCCAAAGCCTGAAATAACTGTGTACATGGGTAGCATATCACAATCAGCTCTGCAGAAAGAGTTTTCCAGCAAAATGAAGCGAGTTCAGAATTGTGTAGCTGACCGTGGACGTCATTTCCCGGATATGTTGTAACTGCTCAATAGCTGGCCGAACATCCTATATTTGCATCCAAATTCTACCGGAAATTTCCTCAGCGACATTCTGAAAGTTCATAAGAACTGTAACTGTACTAATGTGTACCAAGCGCTGCTTTCAAGGACCTGCGATCCTAAATAAAACAAACATGGTGTCAGGAACGATCCCTTTACTCCTAGTGATAGTGTTAAAATAAGCGACCATATTGTCGTCGTACTATCACAATGTGTTACTTGGCTAATGCCTTGACACAATGTCCGTTGTCTCTTCACTTCAAATGGCTCTGAGCACTATGGGACTTAACATCTGAGGTCCTCAGTCCCCTAGAACTTAGAACTACTTAAACCTAACTAACCTAAGAACATTACACACATCCATGTCCGAGGCAGAATTTCAACCTGCGACCGTAGCCGTCGCGCGGTTCCAGACTGTAGCGCCTATAACCGCTCGGCCACTCCCGCCGGCTGTGCCCTCACTCCCAATAACCTTACGTAACAGATGAAATTTCCATCACACGTTTTGTGTCCTAGTAAGTCGCTCTTATGATCCAGGATAGGCGAAGTCTCTTGTCCTCCGTCGAACATACAGTATACAGTTGAGGTCAGCACGGTGCAATGTCTAACGTTAAATGGAGCCCGAGGTAACACTCAACACGAGCCTTGTAAGCCGCGCGCTGCTTTGGCTTCTCCAGCTGCATTTCCATACCGATTATGTTGGGCCAGAACCTTGAAACTCCCCTGTGGATCTCCAACTAAAAAACGACATTAGTATCGTTTTTGAAAATAAAACTTCCTTGTCAGATATTATTCTCTCGCTGTTGCTCGATATTATGGCAGAGACCTTACAAATGTTCTTTCGTTAGCTGCTTCTTCTTTGTTTAACTTGTCCCCTGCGGCTGGTCCCGGCGGAGGTTCGAGTTCTCCCTCGGTCACGCGTGTGTGTGTTTGTCCTTAGGAAAATTTAGGTTAAGTAGTGTGTAAGCTTAGGGACTAATGACCTTAACAGTTAAGTGCCATTAAATTTCACACACATCTGAACATTTTTTTAACTCGTCCCCAGTGTTTTGAGCTTATTCCGATTCTTCAAATACCGCTTCAAGATATACAATGAATTAGAAATCGACGTTCAGCAGTAGTTATGAAATCATTCCAATTCAATCGGATTTCTTACAACTCTCAAAACAATGTCAGTCGTGCCGGCCGTTGTGGCCATGCGGTTCTAGGCGCGTCAGTCTGGAACCGCGCGACCCCTACGGTCGCAGGTTCGAATCCTGCCTCGGGCATGGATGTGTGTGATATCCTAAGGTTAGTTATATTTAAGTGGGTTGAGTTCTAGGGGACTGAAGACCTCAGATGTTAAGTCCCATAGTGCTCAGAGCCATTTGAACCCTTTTTTGAATGTCAACCGTGCATGGGCTCTAAGACGAAATGCTCTGAGAATTTTGGTGGGAATTCACTTGTACAGTTTCTTCTTAAATATATATATATATATATATATATATATATATATATATATATATATATATATATATATATATATATGACACTTGTAAGTCCAGACACAACATACATAATGACGTCCAGCACGTCCGTAATTTATTTTGATTATGTGTGATTAGATTCCACATACAACAGAGCAGACAGAATTGTACTCTAGATCCTTACAGTTGTTTCGATGGTTGTATTACATTGTCTCCCAAACATCACTCCTTGTTCGTTAATTTCTGCTGTATAACATTATTTTTCATTTTTGGCAATGTCAAATTTTAATGATTATTTGTGAGGTGACTTGAAGATCCCATTTCAAAATCTCGTTCTGTTTACTTGCTTGATGTAACTTATCAAAAATGGCTCTGAGCACTATGGGACTTAACATTTATGCTCATCAGTCGCCTAGAGCTACTTAAACCTAACTAAGCTAAGCACAACACACAACACCCATCCATCACGAGGCAGAGAAAATCACACACACACCCACATATATATATATATATATATATATATATATATATATATATATATATATATATATATATATATATGCTGGCCGCGGTGGTCTCGCGGTTCTAGGCGCACAGTCCGGAACCGTGCGGCTGCTACGGTCGCAGGTTCGAATCCTGCCTCGGGCATGGATGTGTGTGATGTCCTTAGGTTAGTTAGGTTTAAGTACTTCTAAGTTCTAGGGGACTGATGACCACAGCAGTTGAGTCCCATAGTGCTCGAAGTATGGGTAGGGGGTGGTAGGTTTCTATGGGACCAAATTGCTGAGGTCATCGGTTCAACTTACTCTAAGGACAACACACAGACACATGCCAGAGGGAGGAGTCGAACCTCATACGGGGTTAGCCGCGTGAACCGTGGCAAAGCGCCTGAGACCACGCGCCTACCCCACGCCGCTCAGAAGGTACGCTGGCTCCTTGGGGAAGTGAACTCATGTGGACGAAGTCAAAATATTTCCAACGACGCTAACAGGTAGTCCTATGAGGCATGCATAATTGCAGTCCTTCCCGATTAGTGTGGTTGGCTGATTTCGGGCTCTAACGAGCGCGTACAGCGGAAATCAGCGTAAACAACCCGGAAAGGCAGCCAAGCAGCAAAATTGTATACACGCTATTGATGTCGAATAGGACCTTACGCCCATCGAGAACGATCCTGCGGTAATTTTCTGAAAATCGGCAAGGGGGAACTTCACATTTTCGAGGTCAGTATCCCAGAGTAGAAACTGCGTGTCGCTTACAGCATTGCACCACATTTTTAAGCGAATGATGTGGTGCACTGGTTAAAGCACAGATTTGGCATTGTTTTCCACATTTAGATTTTCTTAAAATCTCTTTAGATGAGTACCCAAGGGGTTCCTTAGAAAAGGATGACAAAAATATCCTTCTTCAACCTTTTCGATGTCGAGATTTTTCTCCGTTTTTAATGACATCAGCTGATCGTTAAACTTTTGTTTCCTTATTCTTACTTTCTATAAAATTTTCAGCTGCTTCCTGTAAGGGATACAATATTTTCCATCGAGAACCAGTAAATACTGTTTGAAAGTAACCTCTCCTTGAGAATATTAAACCCCTGTAACTTCTGTTGGCCTACTTCAAAAGGTATTTATCGTCATACCATGTACGTTTGATTATAGTGACTGGAAAAAATTAGAAAATATAGGAAACTACTACAAAACAAAATTCTGAACAATAACGGTACTACCTTCTCACTATGATTTAAAGACATGCTAGTCGGCATTGCCCGAGTACTCATTTTGCCAAATTTATAACTGAAAGGAGAATGGAAAGCTAACAGCCTTTATAATGCATTATCGAAAATAATGCATTTCCTTGTATTCGTGAAAATACCTTTGTTCTTTAGAAACAACCTTACAAAGAAATATGATTAAAGCAAAAAACCAGCTCCTGCGATCTAGAGGTAACGTCTTTGATTCGTTCTCGGTCATGGGTTCGAAACCTGCCACTACGTGAATTATGATTAAAAAGCAGCATTGGCAGCTGAAGACTTCCGGAATCATAAGTCACCCACATTCTGCCAACGGCCTTTTCAAAGAGGACGAAGTAGCGGGCAGAGGTTCAGGTCACTATCCTGTGCTTGGGATGGAAAACTGCCCCTGAATGTGGAAGAATCAGCGATGATTACTGACATGAGGATACAGCAATGATTACCGGCATAAGGATGCAGAAGGCAATGGAAACCTCTGCAGTAAAGACACACAACGTGTACCCAGATCACAGATTGCCTGTAAATGGGAAAGAGTCGTGATGATCTGTCCATTGGCAAAAGGTCGGGAATAACATCCATTCAGAAGGGGGAGTTAACCATGAGAAAAAGACTGAATGACCAACGACAGGATAACGTTCTGCCAGTCGGGGCGTGGAATATCAGAAGCTTCAATGTGGTAGGGAAGCTATAAAATCAGAAAAGGGAAATCCAAGGGCTCAATCTAGATGTAGTAGGGGTCAGTAATGTGAAATGAAAAGATAACTAGGATTTCTGGTCATAAGGGTATAGGGTAATGTCAGCATCATCAGAGAATGGTGTAAAGGGGGTAGGATTCGTTACGAGCAGAAGGTAGAGCAGAGAGAGTGTTTCTCTAAACAGTTCAGTGGCGGGGACACAGAAGTAATAAGGAATGACGAGATAAGCTTCAAGGTATCTGAGGCTATAGATACAGGAATAAGGAATAGCTCGGTAGGGAGTACAGTTAAAGAGGAACAGGCATCTCTGAAAAGGGCAATGACAGAAGTTGAAAAGAAAACCGTATGTACAAAGAAGGTAACTGAAAAGAAACTGTGGGTAACAGTAGAAATACTTCAGTTGGTCGATGAAAGAAGGAGGTACAAAAATGTTCAGGGAAATACAAGTGACTTAGGAATGAAGTAAATACGAAGTGCAGGGAAGCTGAGACGGAATGCCTGCACGACAAATGTGAATAAATCGAAAAAGAAATGATTATCGGGAGGACTGATTCAGGATATAGGAAAGTTGAAACAACCTTCAGTGAAATTAAAAGTTACGATGGTAACATTAGGATGGCAGAGGAGAGAGCGGATAGGTTGAAAGAGTACACTAAAGGCCTCAATGAAGGGGAGAGTTTACGAGGTTACAGAAGAAGAAACAGGAGTCGGTTTAGAAGAGATAAGGGATCCAGTATTAGAATCAGAATTTAAAAGAGCTTTCGAGGATTCTATCACAATATCTAAAATCATTGGTGAAAGTAGCAACAAAACGACTATAGACGTTGACGTGTAGAAAGTATATGGCGACATACCATCCGACTTTCGGAAAATATCTTCCACACAATTCCGTAGACTGCAAGAGACGACAGGTGCGAGAACTATCTCACAGTCAGCGTAACAGCTCAAAGAGCCGCGCGGAGTGGCCCCGGGGTTTGAGGCGCCATGCCACGAATTACGCGGCCCCTCTAGCCGGAGGTTCGAGTCCTGCCTCGGGCATGGGTGTGTGTGTGTTGACCTTAGCGTAAGTTGGTCTAACTTAGTTTAAGTAGTTCCTAAGTCCATGGACCGATGACCTCAGCAAGTTATTCCCTTAGGAATTCACACACACATAGCTCATGCATCGTTGCTCACAAGAATAATATATAGAAGAATGGAAAAGAAGATTAGGTATCTATTAGATGATGATGCACAAGAGAGGCAATTCTGAAGTTGCTGTTGTTAATGGAAGCAATACTAATTAGAAATCGATACGTTCATAGTATTTGTCAACTAGGAAAAAACGCTCGAATGTGTAAAATGGTGCAAGATGTTCGAAATTCTGAGAAAAAAAGGTATAAGCTATAGAGCGAGATGGGTAGTATACAATATGAACAATAGTGAAGAGAGAATATTAATGGTGGACGACCAAGAACGAAGTGCACAGATTAAAAAGGGTTAAGAGGGGGCGGGGGTGTAGTATTTAGGCCCTGTTGTTCAATCTGTGGATCCAAGAAGCAATGACGCTAATAACCAAAAACTTCAGGAATGGAATTAAAGTTCATGGTGGAAGAATATCTATGACACCATGTCATAGTGATAGAGATGTCGTTTTGGATGACGCTGGATTTGTCGTCCGATCATGTTCCATACCTACTCGTATGGAGACAGATTTGATAATTGAGTAGCTCAAGGCAACATGTCGATACTCTGCAGAGCGTGTTGAGTTACAACAGTGGTATATGGGCAAGAGTTAACAATTTGGAGAACACCAACAGGAATTATCTGAATGCCTGGTGTGTGCTCTTTTGGGCATATCCGAAAGAACGAACAAGACACACTCGTATAACTGAATCGCCTTGAATGGGCTATGAATTCACCACCTTCAGTGCGAATGCACAGTACGTTCGAGCTTCTGCGAACATGGAGGACATAGAGGTGACTGCAGAAAGGTGACGCTATGAGGGAATGGTCAGCCGAGAGACGTACCGAGATAGTTCACGTGAGTGCGATAAACACTTGGTCCGCGGGGCGCAGTGATTAACGCAAATGCCTAGTAAGCAGGAAATCCCGGTTTCGAAACACGGTCCGTAGAGCATTTTCATTTGGCGTCGCTGAAGTCGCATAGAGTCCCAATGCAGCTGACATCATGAATTCCTTCCCTTTCCATTCCTTCCTCCCTCTTCCATTTTCAGTTTACACAATGCCCTGGCTTGCTGTTCATCAATGGCAGTAAAAAAGATCGAATCATCAGAGTACCATACAACTTTGCTGTCAGGATGGGTGGTACAACCATGACAGTGCTTCCGCTGTCACAAGAAATCGCTCCCTAGACATAACTCCAGGTGTAGGTCCAGGGTGTCTAGCATGCAGACAGATTGGTTGCAGGTCCTCAATGGCCTCCTTCTAACAAACAATTGGCCATCACTAACTCTGATCCATAACCAGAATTCATCGGGAAAACACAACAGACTTCCACCCTGCCCTCCAATGAGCTCTTGACGCCACTGAAATGATGCGGTTGTTTGGGGTCAGTGGAATGTACACAACAGAGCTTGTGGCTCCAAGCTGTCCTTGGAGTAACAGATCTCTAACAATTTTTTGTGTAACTCTGGTGCCAACTGCGCTCAGATTGCTGCAGCAGATGCAAAACGATGCACCAGAGCCAAACGCAGAACACGATGGTCTTCCCTCTTGGCAGTGCTACGTGACTGACCGGAGTCCGGTCTTCTTGCAACCGTATTTTCTCGTGGCCACCGCCGCCAGCAATCACGTACAGTGTCTACATTCGCGCCAAGTCTTTCTCCAATATCGCAGAAGAAACATCCAGCTTCTAATAGCACTATTACAGAACCTCGTTATCAGTCAAAGCCTTGAAGACATTATTGACCCCATAAATTCAAAACGTCCAATCTCAAAGGTAGCTAACGCTCACGACCGTTACAGCTTGTATTTAAAACAAAAGTGACTTACATCCTAATAGGGGCGCTACTAGCGTCACTCTTACGCAACTGAGGCGAAATTGTAATTGGCATCTTTCAGTTGTAGAAACACTGCTACCCACTTTCGCTACTGTAGCACAACTCTCCTTCTTGACGTTGTGATTTTATTCTCCGTCAGTGTAAGTATGGACTTTTACTTGAAGATTCGATTTTAGAGTATGTTTCAAAGAAGTTATGATTTTAATGCCGCAGGTCACGTTCTTCAAGCCTTTGCTATGCATATTAAACCAACATCTTCAAGTAATTAGCTATCTTAAATTAGACTAAACGTGAAATCTGAAGATGCTCAGCGGTCTTACTTATTTCCGTTGGTGAAAAAGGATACAGCAATCAGTCGCAGCTTGCTTGCATTGCAGCTGATCTAGATATCGGCCACTGAGTTACCATCTTCAATGTTAGACGTAATAGAAGAACCAATTAAGGTACCACTGCATAGTTGTTAACAGCAAAGTATCTCTGTATAAGTTTCACGTATAGTGGATGGTACTTACCAGCAGGAAAACTTATCAAATTTATGCCGTTATTGACATAGTCGCTCATGGACTATACACTTCAAGATTCTAACTGCGCTCACGCCGGTATTTGCAATTATCTAGCAACTGGCCTTGGTATACTCCATACATGACTATGGCGCCCTCTATACATACGCCATGTTACAGTAATGCATTGTACATACATAGTTGGTTATAACTCAAAATGTGGTATTATCATCTGCCGGTATATATGATCCACTTACATGTGAAATTTATTAATTGTACTTTCGTGTTAACGTGCAACGCGATACTATTGCAGTTGGCTCCTGTATTACCTCTAGCACTGAAATGTGGATCTGCCACAGGAAAACACATGTTGTGACTGATTGCTTACCTTGTTACACCAGCTGTTTTAATTAACTGTCGAAAACCATACAGTTCATCAGAGATTTCCTATCACTTTCCTGCACAAGTAGATGAAGGAAAGGGTATTTTATTTCGAATCAGTAATCCTCGCTCTCATCAGCGATGGAGGGTGGAAATGTCAAAACACTAAGAGAAATTCTGAGTTACCAGGAAAGGATATATGCAAAAAATGGTTCAAATGGCTCTAAGCACTATGGGACTTAACATCCGTGGTCATCAGTCCCCTAGAACATACACATCTATGCCCGAGGTAGGATTCGAACCTGCGACAGTAGAAGTCGCGCGGTTCCGGACTGAGTACCTAGAACCGCTAGACCACCGCGGCCGGCGGATATATGCAATGACGAAACCTACTTTTAACTGATTCCTTACAATGTGATCAGCATTCTCAGCAAATAAAAAGTTTCGGAATGAGAACTCATAAATAAAATCGAAAATGTCACAATAAAGTCAATCACTTTAGATTACCAGGAGGCTATGCAATTTAGTCCAATTTCTCCAGGCCCATTCGTTACACCAAAACCTCCTGCTAATATGTCTTAAAGCACCAGCTACTCTACTCTGCCGGGAGGTCGATCATACAGTAATTTAATTACTTTATGATTGACCACCAGTCAACGTAGCGAGCACCGTGAAATTATGGACTCAGGAATGATAGTGTTACTACACAAACGCAGAATTGCCTTATTCTCTTAAACGCGTTCGCAGTAGGGCATTACTCTCTTAAATGCGTTCGCAGTAGGTCAACTATTTCCTCAGCTAACAGAGATTACATGATAATTTTGTCAAATTATGGTTCAAATGTCTCTGAGCTCTATGGGACTTAACATCAATGGTCATCAGTCCTCTGGAACTCAGAACTACTGAAACCTAACTAACCTAAGGACATCACACAACACCCAGCCATCACGAGGCAGAGAAAATCCCTGACCCCGCCGGGAATCGACCCCGGGAACCCGAGCATGGGAAGCGAGAACGCTACCGCACGACCACGAGATGTGGGCGCTAATTTTGTCACACAATAGCACCGAACAATAAAAGACTAACGATCAGAAGTCATCTCGTTACGATATGGGAGTACCAGTCGGGATGAGTATCGGCCATGAACGTCTAGAAATGCATTTTCAATTCATCTAAAATTTCTACAGATTCCAAATACTCAGAATTGTTATAAGTCCGCTTCATCAACCGAAAGTTACAGACAGAGGGACTATTGCAGCTCGTTTGTAATTCGGAGAATCTGAAAAATATTCTGCAGGGAGTCGCGATCGTCTCAATGAACACGACCTTACATGCAGAAATTAAAAGTGGGATGAGGAATTAAACCCCAGCTTTGAATACAATGGAGATTCCATTGTCTGTAATTCAATTATATGGATTCGCAACCATCCCGATTGTCAACAGTGAGCAAATACCTTTGTAGTGTAGTGTGTGCGTGTGCGGACATGTCCTTCGGCCACCGCCCACCCGCAGAACGCGCGCCTCTGCCCCGCGCGATGCATTACAGTGTTAATTAGACAGTTGCCAGTGGCTTTGCCACGGCCATGCGTCGTATCTATGCTTAAAAATGTCAAAGCGTAGGAGAATGGAGTTATCGCTTAAAGATAAAAGAAACACTGTGGAGTGATTAAAAGAAGGAGAAACTCGTCGTAAGCTAGATAATAAGTATGGGGTAGATATGGTGCGTAGAAGAGATACCCTATGCAACTATCACTCATCACTTCCTGTCCTGTCTCGTTCACAAATAGAAAGAGGGAATGAAGACAATCTATTTGCCTACGTAAGAACCCTACTCTCTCTAATCTTGTCTTCTTCTTCTTTTTCTAGTGCCTTTGTCCCGCATTTTGCGCAGGGTCGGCATGGTAAAGGTCGGATTGGGCACGGTTAATTTTAAGGGGTGGCCGGATGCCGATCTCTCTAATCTTGTCACCGTGTTTGTAAATCGAAATGTACATCGGTGGTAGTAGAGTCATTCCACAGTCAGTCTCAAACACCGGTTTTCCAAGTTTTATCAATACAGGTCCTTGAAGACAACATCGCCTTTCCTTCAGTGAGACCCATTTAAGTTCCCAAAGCATGTCCTCAATTCGTGCGCCTTGTCTGAAACTGCCGATAACAAACATAGCAGCCCGCCTTTAAATTGCTGCGATGTCTTCCTTCAGTCCTTCAGTCAGTACGTGAATGGTACTGAGCAGTGGACAACTCTAGTGTCCTATGTGTGGCCCCCTTTACAGATTAAACTTTCTCAAAATTCTCCCAATAAACCAAAGTCGATCATTCGGCTTCCCTACTACAATCCTTACATGCTCATTCCATTTCATATTACAACTGTATGCCTAGATATTTAATCGACGTGACGGCCTGTGTCAAGCAGCTCACTACTAACGCTGTAGTCGAACTTCAGAGGACATTTGGTCCTCTTTTTCTCCTACTCATTTACATTAACTTACATTTTATACATTTAGAGCCAGTCGCCATTCCACACACCAACTGGAAATTTTGTCTCAGTCATTTTGTGAGACTGCAGTCCCGTACACATCTGCATCATCAGCAAACAGCCGCAGACTGTTGCTTATCCTTTCCGCCACATCATTTATATAGGTATATAGCAAATAAAAGTTGTCCTGTCACATTTCCCTGGGCTTTTCCTGACGATACTCTTTTGTCCGATGAACGTTCACCGTCAAGGACAAAATACGGGGCTCTGTTATTTAAGAAGTCTTCGAGTCACCCACATATCTGGGAACCTGTTTTGTATGCTTGTTCCTTCTTTAACAGTTCCAATGTGGCCCTGTGTCCTAATCTAGAAACTTAGGAGGCAGAGATTCCCAATAAATTCAAACCTACGTTGTAGACAACTCTTCGTAAAACTGAACTAGTATTCGATTAAGACTTACCTTGCTTTCAACTGTTTCAGTTGTTTCGGTAACCCTGTGATGCTTATAAGTATGCCCTACATACGGGAGCCTGTTCGACAGTCAAACTACTGTATGTTTGAAGGACTCCCGTGCGTGAAACACAGAGGCTTTGTGTTGTTGGTTTTTATAAAGTCGGGCAGCTGAGCAACCGATATCTCATCCATTGCTCTGGGAAACGGCAATTTAGTTATTTGAAAAAATACGGTGGCGCTGAATCATTTGTGGCAGATAACTGATGGTTGTACAGATATAAATCTCTTCATGGAATTTGCAAATTGGAAGTACAACATGAGAAAATGTAAATTGGGACAGATACAGAAACTTCTTTGGAAGATGGTTTTAAAGGAGGACTGGACGAAAATGACTATGTCCTGGCCTTCATTTACAACACTAATGAAAATGGGTTAAACTGAAACTCCTTGCCATCCAAATTTTACTTTCCAGGCGATAGATTTCAGCAGGACGATATAAAACTTATGAAGAGCAAGTAACAATATTAGCTTGCGTAAATACTACCGGGAATCATAAAATGCCTTTGCTCCTCACTGGAAATCCAAAAACACTCTGTGCTTCAGAAACGTCACGGTGAACATTATCATGTAATCCCAAAAAGGGCACGGATGAGCACCGAAATATTCATTGAGTGATAGGACAAAACTCCTATCCCTGAAGAAAGGAAAATTCGAAACGAAAAAGGCAAACGAGGAAATGTCCTACTTTTATGAATCATCCTAAGCCTGAAACTGTAATGTTAGAGTAAATCTTTTGCCTGTTAGTGTGTGATATTTACTACATCCACTGAAACAAAGCATTTTCATAACAATGAAACGCCTTTATAGAAAACAACTTTTACGTAGATTGTTATCTGTTGACGAAGACATCGCTTATAAAATGAATTTAAAGAAGTGTTATTTCATGGTTGTATATGAGTGCGATTTGACTGAAAAGGAAACTATGAACGAATTTTGGAACAGTGCGCGAATATTCAATAATCGATACGGATGGTTCTATTTCGAAGGATATAAAAGTGTTAGTGACAAACATACAAATACGCCAAGAATGTGGTGCCGAAGACATGAGACACTGCCTCACCTGTGACACTAATGACAAAGGTTTTCATATCATGTCGGGTAGTGAAATTTTTGAACACATATTGCAGCCAAACGAACAGCAGGAAATGCACGAAGATGACACCAGCCGCAGCCGCAGAAAATGAAGTAAGACCATCTCCTGCGGAAGCATTTGAAGCCCTGGAAACAGCTTTCAAATGGTTAGAAAAACAGGATGTGATACCGTGAGTTTACTACAACTAAAATGGATTCAAGGTAGCAGCAAAAGAGAGCACAAACTTTTAATGCCAAATGACAATTTGGCGTAAACAAAATTGAACTCCGATGACTGCCGTATGTCATGTTGGTTAGGTACTACGTGATTACGATTGCAGTATTTTAGCAATTTTAAGAAAATGTTATGAACATAAGGAAATTCGTCTCAAAACTCTTGACAAACGTTGTTTTTATGTTAATGAATTTAATTTGTTTTTGTTGTTTTGAGTAAACACCAAATATTAAGTATTAAACTTAGGAACATAAACGTATGACAGCGTACTTAAAAGACAGCAATACACGCACGACGTGGGTTATCTTTCTACAGTTAACAGCACAAAAATCGCTTTTTGCATACATTCAGTTATACGTTTTTTCGGTTATCCGTATGGCTTACGACAACAATTAGTCCGGTCAATCGGGTCCCGTCTGTAATTAGTCTGCGTCCGACTTTTTTAAACCCCTATGGGAAAGACATAAAACGTGACATAAAATAATTGGTATCAGTTACATTCATGTTTACTCTGATCTGCACGAAACGTATTAGAGTGTTACTGTTCCCCTTCTCCCTTTTCCCGACGGGCCATGTACTACTTCCATACCACTCCACAGTGTCCCTTTAATTTCTTGCTTCCACATATCAGAATTCATTCACTATTTTAATTGCATACATTTCTCAATTCTTATGTTCACTCGCTATTCTAGGTTCTGTCACATTTGAATACTTCGTCTTAATTTCATTGTTAATCATTAATATTCAGACTTTACAATATAGTCTGCTTATTCCATTACTTTCAGCCAGGAGGGTTATGTTGTTTAGGAAACTCAGCTTCCTACCTCACTCACTTATGGTTTAAAGTTTCTTGATTTTCCACTCTTACTAACCTAGCTAGAATTTTAGCATGTCGTGGATTAATCGTATGTCTGTAAATATTAACGTAGCGTGTCTGAGGATTTTGTCTAACTATATTCCACCCCTAACTTCCCATATGATTTTGAAGTACTCATACATTTGCGTACCTCTGTATAAGTTACTCTGGTACTGCTGGCGGTATTCATAAAATGGACGCTCAGTTTATGTTAATGGCGGGTATTAGGGTATTCTCTATCTCAGCAGTGTTAACATCAAGAACACACACCACATTTTAGATGCAGTACGCACTGCCATTTGTAGCGAAGAGACGTGACTCCGACGCAACAGTTATATACTTCGCGGAGAGCAAATTCCATTGCACGTGCATAAGCATAGTTATTGGTGTATATAAAATTAATAAGGTATGGTTTCACTTTCAGTAACATTAATTCCTTTTCCTGTACGTAGTACTTGAATCCTCGATTACTCTCCCCGTGGTAATTAAAAACTTGCAAACAATACAATTTTCTTTAAGCTGCTGTAAGTCAAAATATAAGTTTATCGAAATAATCAATAATCGGTAGCATTAAAGAAATTTTATTGTAATGATTTTCTTTTATAGGGCCTTTGAAATGTAGGAGGTTGGAAAGGGCACGCTGAACGGTTTACCAAATGTATATTTTAGGGAGCGGAGATTTTTTTGAAGGTGAAATAAGGTTATTATTTTTACTATGTTTCCTACCTTTTAAGGAATATTTCACACACCTCTTAGAAATGTGAAATATTCTCTCAATAAAGTAACTAGGATGACGTTAATAGATTTAGTACTGTAATAAAAGACATTTTCAAACTTTTCTAGAGAATAGCTAAAGTCCTGTGAAACAATAGGATCTCTCTGCAATTCTAAGTAAAAAAAATGTAAAAAAATTATGTTGCCCCCTGAAGCCCCTTCTTAGGACAATAATTATGGCCGCCTAAAAAATTTTACGGATTTTTACCGTGCCAATTGCCACGATGCCTACATCATACCCATCACAGAGTGTCTGGAGAGATGGCTTTGATACGTTTATTGATTTAACATAACACCAAAATTTCTCACGATACTCTGTCAAGTCGGTGACAGAATTTGGCATTGAGATTCATTTAACGCTTCATGCATGGCTCTCCTTCCGCTAATTTGGCTTTCGTTAAGTTTTTGTTAGTTTTTGAGGGTTTGACTACGTATAAATTTTCCATGGGTATCCCTTTGCCGTCGCAGCAGCTTCCTGACGAGATTATCGAACAACAGCGGGACACTTCCATCGCACAGAACTTTGATCGGCACAGGTATGTCTACAGTGTACAGTACAGTGCTCTTGATCTTTGTCCACAAATATTTAATATTGTTAGTGTTGGGGATGAAATTATCATGCTCACCGCCCAGGTAACCTGAAATCCGCTTCTAATCGCCATCGCTAAGTGGTTATCTTCTCCAACCTTTCTTGAATTCCTGTTTACACCCTTACGTATTGTTGCTGTGATGGCATTATGATCAATGATTAATTCTTCTACGCTGAGTCGAAAAGTTCTGGTCTCTTTTTCACCAGTAGATCTCAGATGTTATCTTCATATGTTGGTTTTCGAATTAACTGTTCAAATTAGTTTTAATATGAGGCTTGGTTCAAAATGGTTCAAAAGGCTCTGAGCACTATGGGACTTAACATCTCAGGTCATCAGTCCCCTAGAACTTAGAACTAATTAAATCTAACTAACCTAAGGACAGCACTCACATCCATGCCCGAGGCAGGATTCGAACCTGCGACCGTAGCGGCCGCGCTGATTCAGACAGAAGCGCCTAGAACCGCTCGGCCACACCGGCCGGCTCATATGAGGCATTCACAACAATTTCATACGATTCCCTATCCTTACTAAAAGCCATAATCACTTTAATCTCCCATTCTATAGCCGGTAAGCTGAAACGTCCAACGAATTCTACAACATGATCAGGAAATTTACGCAACATTTTGTCCAAATGTACCCTAAGACGTTCCGCATGAAATGCTCCAGAGGCAGACGCTCTATACAAGCATAGAAATACTATCTTTGATCCACTTTTAACATTCGTCTTCACAAAAATTATTTCACATTGAGAATCTTTACTAATCTCACTACATGTTATGACATTTTTATAGCTATTTATCCGCCTTTACCACCAGTTTCTTTGCCACACTCATTCCAGAATTTCATTGCCATTCCCGTCTGTGGTACTGTATGGGCATTGTAACCATTGCAGCTATTTGAGTTAATTAATATCATATTCACATTATTTTTCTCCTAATTACTACGAATGGTACCCTTTTTAGAACCAGATTTCTTCTTATCGGGCCACTGAAAGAATTTCTTTATCCTAAAGAACTAACATGTGTAAGCTACATGTAGTCACCTACACTAGCACCTACACACGTGCACCGGGGCCTGTGAGGGTGCTACAGCTCTCTACCCGACAGCAGAAGCTGTTGAATCAGCATCGACACAGAATAGTTTGAGCCTCTGTTTGGAGGAGTTACATATCTTCACGAAAAGTGCCAGTCACTAGTAACGGAGGATGGCTTCCGAATCCAAGTGACAGGTGTCGTTTGTAACTACATGAGCCACGATTTGTATCTGGGAGTACCAGGAGCACATAGTCGCTACGACAGAACATCCACCTTAATTTGAACAGATCCATGGGCAGGATAGCGGAGTGGACTTATTTCCCGACTATAGTATCCACCATTATTAAACCTCCGCACCGAGCAGTGGCTCTTTCCGTTACGTGTGTCCGAGACTCTCATGTTTGGCTCCACTTCTCCATGTGCGGCCGGCTGCTAACATCACAGCCACCTTCGCACAAGTACGCTTCAAAGCACAGCGATTGGCCACTCAGACCACACAGCGATTCTCTGTGAATCTGGAGGCGTAATATCATCGATGATTCCCAGCGACACTATAGTCTCCAGAGGTGCCAGGCATTCGTCTTAGGTTGCCCTAACACCACCAGGTCAGCCACCAGCAGCCTTTAGACGGTAGCCGACACAGTCAGTTGTTTACGGACAAGTACAATTTTTGTCCGTACCACAAATAATCTAGTACTGACCCAAAAAGTCGATTGGCACTATCTATGTTGTGCTACTACGCTAATCAGCTTCTGTTCTATTTTTCCTTTTTGCTATTTTGTTTTTCTTTTAACTCCGATCCAAAGTCGGCTCACGCAAACGTAATCCACTAAAATTATCTCAAACAACCTTAGAGTTGATTAGTAAACACTAGTCAGCGCCGTACAGCACACTGACACAATTCTTATCTTCGCTGGAGTACACGAAAAACAGCTACAAAACCAAATACTTTGTATGAAAGAGAAACGTCAGCTTTTCGACTAGGGGCATTACCTTGGCTCCTTAGCTATTTGACAGGCTGTCTTTCCTCAGTTCCCAGTATGTGACTACTCACTGTTTGTGGCAACAATATCCATAACTGCTCACATTTTCCTCGACTCTCTGCATACGTAGCGCCACCTACAATAAAACTCGCTGATGATGCGAAAGTTCCACATCTCCGCCTGAGTGATATTCTGTACGCGAAGTCCCAAGTGTGAAAAAACCATGCACAGATGCAACAAAACATACTAAACTATACTTCATGTTCGTGTGCTGTATCTATTCAGCTTCCAGTGACAAACTTTAATGGCCACAGTGTCTCATTCTCCTCTGCCTGCAAACAGTCTAAAACCTCCCGGACGCTGTCGACGCCGTTGTTGGCAAGCAGTTGATAACGCGCTAGACGGCTCACGCTGGCTGGCGGTGTTGGGCAGGTGGTGGAGCGCGTGACGCTGCCGCTGGTGGGCGGCCCCGGGCCGCAGCTGCAGCTGGTGCTGTACGAGGCGTGCATCGAGCGCTGGCCGTCGCGGCGTCTGCAGCTGGCGTACGCGGCGGGGCTGCTGCTGCTGCAGGCCGTGCTGCCTGCCGCCGTGCTCGCCACGGTGCACGCGCGCATCGCCCGCTACCTGCACGCGCACGCCAACACCGCCGCCGACTCCCGCCGCGCGCGCCGCGAGCTGCGCAGGAACCGCCGCACCACGCTGCTGCTCTCTGGGGTCGCCGTACTCTTCGTCGTCTCCTGGCTGCCTCAAGGTAGGCTAGCCGCACTGCGCGGGTGTAGCTATTGTCGAGACGGCGTAACGAGGTCTCTGCCACCTCGCGGCGCCTTTGCGAGCCTTCAACTGTGAAGTGCTAAAGGATACAGACTAAAACATCAGCCATTTTCAGAGCTTTGAAAAGTAATGATGTGTTGCCGTAGAGCTGCTTACAAAATCGTGCTATGCGGGACAGCAAAGCTGCCGGACTTACGCTGGAAATGTCTGTGATCAGCTTATGCCTTTGCAAATGCTGTATGGGGAGCAACTCAGGAGGCTGTTTCTTACTCCATGCAACACGTCATCTGACGTGGTTGATGCAGAAAGACGCTAAATCGTATTCCAGCCTTTGACTCCACTTCCCTCGGTCTTAGCGATAATCTTCACAGTGTGAGATCGGTATATAAAATTGCAGTCAATATACTGTATAGTTTTACAGATATATAAATTTCCTTAAAACACAAAATTTTCGGTACTCACAAATATATACAGATTTTATAGTACAGGTTGTACATAAAGTCGGGGAACACTTTCAATTATTTATTGCACAGGAACTAAATATTGTACAGATGTCATACAATTTGCATTTTGAAGAGAAACTCAGATAGTTTCTTTTATAAACATTGGACATGCGAACCATGAATGATTCGGCAGATGTCAAAACGGTAATCGCATTCTTCCCTCACCCGTCCCAGCATGGCGTGATCGACAATGGCAGTCGCTTCCTGTATTCTCTCCCGCAGCTCTTCTACATCACATGGTAGAGGCGGTACATACACGAGATCTTTAATATGTCACCAAACAAAAAAGTCACACAGAAAGAGATCTGGTGATTGGGGAAGCCATTTCATTAAACAGCTGTCCCCATCTGTAGCACGGCCGATCCATCGATGCGGCAGCTCCATGTTCAGGTACCCACGAACTTCACAATGTAAATGGGGTGGAGCCCCATCCTGCTGAAAGATGAACGGCCGATCCATCGATGTGGCAGCTCCATGTTCAGGTACCCACGAACTTCACAATGTAAATGGGGTGGAGCCCCATCCTGGTGAAACATGAACGGAGAGTCCGATTGCATTTGAGGCATGAGCCATTGTTGCAACATGTCGAAGTAGGAATATCCAGTGACAGTGCTCACGGCGAAGTGCTCTCGCCCCTGAGCTCGCCATGATTGCGACTAGCGCCGACTATCGGCAAATTACCGAACTACGCTGTGGCGGTATACATGAAGAAAAAGTGTGTTTCTCTTCAAAATGACATATGTATGATACCTGTACAATATTTGATTCCAGTGAAATCAATAATGGGAAGCGTTCCCGGACTTTATGTACATCCTGTGTTAGAATATGCATGTAATAAATGGAAAGTCTAAGTGTAGAATATCTCATATTGTATATAAATAGGAATAGTTGACCATGTAAAACACTGTTGTACAATTCTAAACAATGAACAAAAAGTAACGATCAGTTTCTATTTTTCTAGATTTTTGGGAAAGATTTGTCACTGTTCCCCACTGTATACTGTTAATGAAGATCTGACCATTTAGGAAGGGTTCTAAGAGATGTGAATGACTCAAAGACAGATTGTGTAACAGAAAGTAGTATGTTGTCCTGGACGGCACGGGTTCATCAGAGACAAGGTTATCGTTAGGAGTGTTCCAGGACAATTATAATAGGGTCGCTCCTTTACTCTGTACCAGTAAACGATCCGCAAGACAGAGTTAGCAGTCTCATACTCTTTGTTTAGGTCGCTGCATTATTCGGGAAACAGTCTTTGATTAACTGCAGATGGAATAATGGGATACAAGAATAAGACACACCTAGAATGACATTACGTATGTGGTTAACAGGTCTGCTGGGTTTGTGTGGCGATTTTATGACTAAAATGG
Organism: Schistocerca gregaria; assembly: GCF_023897955.1. Lineage (NCBI taxonomy): Eukaryota > Metazoa > Arthropoda > Insecta > Orthoptera > Acrididae > Schistocerca > Schistocerca gregaria. The sequence goes on from NC_064922.1 coordinate 573,900,383, forward strand.
ACGCAGGTGCAGCTGGAGAAGGGAGTTCGTTAATATTGAAACTTTTCTTTTGCAGTTTGCTTACATCTTCTGCAATCAGACACTGCTAGCGTCTGTGCCAAGTGACGCGAATACTTCGTCACATCGTCTCTTGGTATGCAGTCTGGCCTTCCTGAAGCAGGCACTGATATTTGCTCCTACTGTACCTACTACCGCATCACTGGAGCCTCGTATTTCAGCAATGATCGGGAGGCCTGATGTGACCGCTTCATGTGAATATGAAGGACTGCGACTCTCCGCAGGCTATACAAGGAGAGGAAATTGCCTGTTGGCACAGTGATAGAAGTGGGTGATGCTCATATCCCAAGCTTAATTTTTCCGTAATTGCGGCAGAATCCCCAGCTGCCCAAACGCCCAGAGGTTTAGACGGCAGACAGGCATTCGCGGTCTGGTGATGGTGTTGGTGGTCGCGATATCGTCACAGTACTGTGGGCTGGACGTCACACTGCTGCCCAGCTGTTTGACTGTTATGGGTGGACCAGAAGAGTTTAAGTGCAGCTGCTCCCAACTGACTATGTGAAAGTGTCGAGATGTGTCCCATGGAGGATTACGGTGAACCAGAGGCAGCTACCAAGGCTGGACTGTTTTCATCCAATAGTCAGTCAAACTACTGAAGCTTTCTGCAGGCTCTACCACTCGCAGGCTATGTGGAAATCTGACGACGTAGGACTTATGACCCCTGTTGAGTTGCCTAACGGGCAGGGGTGTCGACTGTTGGCTTCCAATACACAGGACCTGATGCACTGTCTTCAGCTTCAAGAACTGCTGCAGTTTATTCCAATAAAAGGATACAGGATGACTTAGACTGAATTTCTACTTGATGTGATCAATGTCAGCCTGCTATAAATGTAGAAACTTGCAAGTTAATTCGGATAAATTGGAAAAACAACATTGTAATAACTGCATACACTATTACTGCTACTGTGCGTGACAAAGTCGAGTAGGTTTCATTTCCGGCTATAATATTACAAAGTTACACGAAGTGGAGGGGGAAAGTAAGATCAGTTCCAGGACAGTTAAATGGTCGACTTCGATTTGATGGGAGAGTTGGAAATTGGAAATTTGTAGTAAAGTCGTATGAGACCAAACTGCTGAGGTCATAAAAAATGGTTCAAATGGCTCTGAGCACTATGGGACTTAACATCGATGGTCATCAGTTCCCTAGAACTTAGAACTGCTTAAACCTAACTAACCTAAGGGCATTACACAAAACCCAGGCATCACGAGGCAGAGAAAATTCCTGATTCCGCCGGGAATCGAACCCGGGAACCCGGGCGTGGGAAGCGAGAAGGCTACCGCACGAACACGAGCTGCGGACGCTGAGGTCATCGGTCCATAAGCTTACGCACTACTTAATCTAAGTTAAACTAACTTACGCTAAGGACAACACACGCATTCATGCCCGAGGGAGGACTCGAACCTCCGACGGAGGGAGTCACGCCGAAATGGGAGAATTCTAAGACGATATAGTTAGTTTATAAAAGGGACAACGTAAATAACATTTGCGTTCCCCATTCTTGAATAATGCTCGAGCGCTTGGGACCCCAACCAGATTTCGAAATATATGTAAATGTAGTTATCAGGGAAGCTTTAATGTCTTAGCCGACTGCAAGCGCGAACAAACAGGGGGCCCTCCGCGGGGAGAGGAATCGTATGGCAGTGCTTCCAGCTTACACACATGTTTTGTGCTTCTGCGAAATCTAAACTGACTCGCTGTTGTAGCGATAATCGGTCATTCCTGGGGCTGTGGGGGCGTAGTACCTTGCGACGGAACTAGACTTGCCTTCGTTGATATCAAAATAGGAAAATGAGCAACGCCGTCCAGAATGCAAAATGGAGCACAAGAAGCATTTGGTAGTAGATGCCAAAATTGCTTGCTGGCGTTTACAGCTTCACAAACATAGTAGTATTTGCCCGAGATCTACTCTCACCTTACGTAATCGTAATGCAAACCCCGCCTTAAAGAACTGCCATCAAAGCGTTGGCGCAATAACACATTCTGTGGCGAGTTTACAAGTATCACTAGGCTTTTATTCGTTTTTTTACAGCTCTTTCTTTTATTTTCTGTTAAATGTACAAAACACTTCATTCCGACAAGTGTTAGAGCTGCAAAAATTATTATCGCTGTGCTGATGATTGGAAAGCGTATGAATGTTAGGCTACCTTTTAAGGAGACATACACTGAGGTGCACAAAATAATGGGGTGCCCCCTAATACAGTGTCGCAGCTCCTTTTGCCCGACCTAGTGCATCTCGACGTGGCATGGACTCAAAAGGAATTTGGAAGCAACTGCACAATTATTAAGCGAACTGCTTCCGTAGCCCTCCATTATTGCGAAATTGTTGCAGCTGCAGGATGCTTTTTGAGGCATCAGTCTTCTGACTCGTTTCATGCTGCCCGCCACGAATTCCTCTCCTGTGCCAACCTCTTCATCGCAGAGTACCACTTGCAACCTACGTCCTTGGTTATTTGCTGGATGTATTCGAATCTCTGTCTTCCCACTAGAGCTCACTGTAGTACCATGGAAGTCATTAGCTGATATCATAACAGATGTACTATCACCCTATCCCTTCTCATTGCCAGTCTTCCCACATATTCCTTTACTCTCCGATTCTGCGAGGAACCTCCTCATTCCTTATCTTGTTAGTCCACCTAATGTTCAACATTCGTCTGTAGTACAACATATCAAACGCTTCTATTCTCTTCTCCTCCGGTTTTCCCACAGTCCATGTTTCACTACCATACAATGCCGTGCTCCAAACGTACAGTCTCACAAATTTCGTCAAGAGATTCAGGCCACTGTTTAATCTAGTATATTTGTCTTGGTCAGGAATGCTCTCTTCGTCATTACTAGACTGCTTTTGATGTCCAATTTGCTCCGTCAGTCATTGGTTATTTCACAATCTAGGCGTCAGAGTAACTTAACTTAATCTACTTCGTGCCCATCGATCCTGATAATAAGTTTCTCGCTGTTCTCTCTGCTACTACTTTTCAGTACCTTCGTCTTTCTTCGATTTACTCTCAGTTCATACTCTGTAATTAGACAGTTCATTCCGATCAGCAGATCATCTAATTCTTCTTCACTTTCACTCAGGATAGCAATGTCTTCAGCCAATCGTATCACTGATACACTTTCCCTCTGAATTTTCATTCCACTCCTGAATCTTTCTTTTATTTGCATCATTGCTTCTTCGATGTACAGGTTGAACAGCAGGGGTGAAGTACTATCTTCCTGTCTTACAGTCATTTTAATCCGAGTACTTCGTTCTTCGTCGTGCGCTCTTATTATTCTTTCTAGGACCTTGTACATGTTGTATATTACCCGTCTGTCCCTATAGTTTACCCCTATTTTTCTCAGAGTTTCAAATATTTCGCATTATTTTACATTCTAGAACGTTTTATCCAATTCGACAACTCCTACGAACGTGTCTTGATATTTCTTTAGTTTTGCGTCCATTGCCAACAGTAATATGAGAATTGCCTCTCTGGTGCCTTTACCTTTCCTAAATCTCTGTAGATTGCGTCCCATAATTGTTCGATTGGTGACCAAACAATTCGCTCGAGCTCTCGAATTGTCCAAAATGTTCTCCAAACAAATTGCGAACACTTGTAGCCCGACGGCATGCCGCACTGACATCCATCAAAATACTAGTCATTGTCAGGGAACAAATTCATTCCCTCTAACGGTCCGGTATGTCCTCCAAACCATTCGGGAACAATTGTTACCCGGTGACATTGTGCATTGACATCCATAATAGCCCCAATATTTATTTGGGCACATGAAGTCGATGAATGCCTGCAAATGGTCCCCAAGTAGCCGAACGTAACCCTTTCCAATCAAGGATCAGCTGTGTTGGATCAAAGGACCCACTCCATTCCATTCAAATACAGCCATCACTATTATGGATCCACCACTAGCATCCACATTGCCTTGTTGGCAATCTGGGTCCATGGTTTCACGGTGTGTGCGTCACACTCCAGCTCTGGTGCCAGCTCTCGCCAACTGAAATCGGTACGCATCCAACCAGGCCACGGTTTTCCAGCCGTCTAAGGTTATACCGATACGTCACAAGCTCAGGAGAGACGTTGCAGGCCATGTCGCGCTGTTAGAAAAGGGACTCGCCTCGGTCGACTGCATAATCCATTAACCCAAAATTTGGCACACTTACCGAACGGATACATTCATCGTTCGTCTGACATTGATCTCTGCTGTTATTTCATGCAACGTCTCGTGTATGTTAGCACTGGCAATTCTTCTCCAACGCCGCTGCTCTCGGTCGTTAAGGAGAGGTCATTGGCCATTGCGCTGTCCATCATGAGAGGTAGTGCCTGCAATGTGGTATTCTCGGGACACTCTTGGCACTGTGGATCTCGGAATACTGAATTCAACAACTATTTCCGAAATGAAGTGTCCCATGAGTGTAGCTCAAACAACCATTCCGCGTTCTGTCTGTTAATTACCCCTGTGAAACCATAACGAATCACATGAGTACAAATGACAGCAACGTCAACGCACCGCCATTTTATAACTTGTCTACGCGATACTACAGCCTTCTATATATAAGCATATCGTTACCCCATCTTTTTTGTTACCTCAGTGTACTACAAATGCAACTGAATTCATCGATAATTATCAAGCACGAATATTGTGGCAGTTAAAGATTTAGACAAACATTCAAGTGGTAGAGAGAAAGTGAAGACAGGTACACTCATGACGAATCTGCATGTGACGTCCTCTCATCTCATTAATAGTTATTTCCGAAAGACATGTCGGAAACTAAAATTGCCTTCACTAATAAAAGTTGGTTGTTCATTTGGTGAACGAAAGTGGCGAGAAACAATACGTGTCAGTATTACCGAAACGATATTTCACTATACTATTTCTAAGCCAATAATCAGTAGATGGAGATACCAAGTAGCAGAAACACGTAAGGGCAGATCGAAATTAACGGTAATGTTAAATGCACTGTTTTTGAATTTTTCTTTCCGACACAAGAGAAAAGACGGCGTAACTACCTTTGATAATTGTATGGGCTAGCAAGCTTATCGTGCCTCCTGTCAAAACTACACTTGAAATGTGGTAGGAGGAAACACCTCATCTCCACAGACAGGTAAAAAGCGACGGGACCCCTCCTTGTCCGCACCAACTTGGTGACCACAACTAAAAGTTCTACTGTCACCTCCGACAACATGTTAGTTATCTAGTAAGTGGATCACAGGTTGCTGGCCAGTGATGTTATCCGTTCGTCTGGGTAAGACAACGCATTAACACGGCCCATCAGGTGGTAGGTAGTCGACGAAACGCGAGTGAGGGTAGCGATTTGAAGAGCACAGGGAAAAAAGGGCCAAGGCTCGTGCCGAGGGAAAAAAAATCTCTGTGACAGTGGGATCGGTAGTAAGAGCAGTAGTGGCTTACTGGATGCGATAGTTCACGCAACGGCTCAATCCCGCGTCCGGCCATCCTGATCGAGGTTTTCCGCGATTTCCCTAAATCGCTCCAAGCAAATGCCGGGATGGTTCCTTTGAAAGGGCACTGCCGACTTCCTTCCCCATCCTTCCCTAATCCGATGAGACCGATGACCTCGCTGTTTGTTCTCTCCCCACAAACAACCCAACGCCCCTCCCTCATACAGTTCATGCATGGTTGGATTTGTTACTATTGGTAACATACGTCATTACAGTGGCAAGCGATGGCGATGTATCCCAGTTGGTGCAGCCGCTACATTCCTGGAACAATCAAGATCGTTATATAGTAGTGGGAGGTCGGCCATAGATCATCTCACTGTGAGGGGGATGTGTGGAGCTTGTCTGCATGCA